>NC_072382.2:5321250-5652500 GCF_028885625.2 Pongo pygmaeus | reverse complement strand
TGTTTATCTCTCCATCACTGCAACAAATAACCCCCAGACTCGGAAATGCCACCTTTGGTTAAGGCCTCAGTGTGGGGTCATCAAAAATGGCAAGCTGGCCAGCCCCAAGGTGGGTGAGGACCAGTGCAGGCCTTGGCCTCTTGGGGTCGGGTAGGGCTGCTACTGGCAGGTGGCATGAGGTCTCTACTGCCTCCGAATGACCCCGCGCCCCTTCTCCTTTCGTTTCCGTCCCTCCCTTTTTCATTCAGGATGGAGGCAGAAGAGGTGCTGAGTCTGGAACCCACAGCCGCTGTGGAGGAGGAGCTGAGCGATGCTTGCCTGGGCACCGTATCGCTCTCATCCTGTTTTCTCGTCTGTGAAATGGGAATGGCGCTCATGCTTCTCTGTGGGATGCTGGGAAAGGAACATGAGGGCGTCCAGGTAAGTGTTTGAGGCATGCCTGCCCCAGGGGGAAGCTCCAGAAATGACACCTATGATCCCCCAGCTGTGTTCCCTTTTCGTCTGGCCTGGGGCTGGGGTACAGCGATGAGGATGACCTAGTCCGAGCCCCGGGAATGTGGGCTGTAGGAAGGGCATCGGCATGAAAGACGTGCTCAGGGGACCCCTTTCAGGTGTCACCAAAGAGCCCTGGGTTGTGGTGTGGGCGGTGGGAGGCGGTGGGGGGGGGCATGGTCTCGGACACCAGACGCCTGGGTTCACAGCCCAGGCCTGCCTGTTACCAGCTGCATGACTTCACCTCTCTGAACCTCAGTTTCCCCAAATGTGAAATGGAGTCGATGCTGATAGCAGCTTCTCCTGGGGTTGTTGTGAGGCTGAAATGAGTATTTGTACGATACACAAATACTTGCTGCCTGGCAAAAGGTATCTAAGTGTCTGTTAAATAGGTAGCTGTGTCTACACATCAGGGGGCCGACCTCACCGTGCTGAGGCAAAAATGGAGAAAAAAAGGGAGGTTGCCAAGATTTTGTTCCTGGTGGGCCCAGACTTCGGAGTTTCAGAGACGGGTGAGAGAGGGAGTCGGGGCAGTCAGGACCCTGGTGTGAGTAGCATGCTTCGTAAAAGTGACTGGGAGAAACCTTGGGACGTCCTTGTCTAAACTAGACTCCCGGCCTGCGGAGAGCCGGGCCCCACCTCCCTCAGTCCCTGCCACTCGCTGTCTTTCTGGGCTGCCTGTACATCCTGCTGCAGCCTTCCGAGGGCCACCCGGCAGGGAAACCGGAGCTGCAGGCAGGAGGCGCAGGCCGTTTCATCCACCCGGGGATGGGAATGAGTTACAGGTGTGGCCATTGTTCCTGAGCACAGGTGGGGATAATGCATCCTGACAGCCCAAGGATGGGCCCCTGGCAGCCTCCGTCAGCCTGGCCCGAGCCCCAGGGCAGCCCTCATGGGCACCCGAATTACAAAACGTCCTGTGAACTCTCCCCACTTCATGTGCTTCCAATGCCAGCGGCTTGGACACACCTGGGAGCAGCCACAGCCCATTCACGAAGCACTTTGGTGAAAGTCACCATCTGCAGGGACAGAGCGGGTATTGTCAAGGACGCCAGCCTAGCCTTTGTGCCCTGCCGGCTGCCCCGACCACAGGAATTCCTCACACTCACCCTCATTCACACCAGGAGGGCGCCCACTGCTGCTGGGGGCGGCCTCCCTCCCTCCCTCCCCATGCTATTTTCAGGCAGGAGGCTGGAGCCTCGGCCAAAGGAACCTCACCCACCATTTTCCAAAACCTGATTGCCATGGCTGTGTCTGTGATGGGCACAGACCCAGGGGCCGGGCCTGCCAAGACTCTCCCCGTGTGAATACCTGCACAGGGCACCTCCTGTGGGAACCGGGAGTCACACAGAGCCTGGCATTTGTCCCCAGCCTGTCTTGTGACATTAGGTAGATCAAAGCCCCATTGTAAAAAGTCATGTTGCCTCTGTTCATCTGCTTGGAGCCTGTGTCCTGGGACGGCCCTTCCCTCAGCTCTGGCACGGAGAGGGAGCTGATCGCCAACACATGTGCTCCCATTTGGGTCCTAGAGTTCCTCCTGGAAGGAGCCCCACCGAAAGTGAAATTGCCTTTCATGGATCTGAGGCTGGGGCACACCATGAGAAAGAATGAGAAAGCGTGGGGCAATGCAGCTCCTCTCCAAAGTCTTCAGAGGAACAAGTTCCTACTTGGCTCTACTACGGAACAGCAAGAAGGCAGAGAAAAATGTCACTGACGCCAAAATCCTGGAGGCTTCCTGAATCGGCGATGAGGGGTGGGGAGTTGGCAGAGGCTGGGGTGGGGGCAGCCTCTGTCCAGCAGCCCCTTGGGGCATGGCAGGGAAGGAGGTGATGGAAGGAGGTGAGAAGACACGAGGCTTTGACAGTCCTGAATAGTGAGTGGTGGGGCGAGGTCAGATCCTTCCAGAGGGACAGCTTCCCCTTGACTCCCAAGCCTGACCGTTGTGTGTCAAATGAGGGGCAGTCAAATTCCTCAACCACCTGCGTGGTAACTCGTGAGCTGGAGGGATCTTTACCCACCTTACAGTCCTTAGGTAGTCCATTGGTATGGGCTGCCTGGAGCATGTCTGAGATGGGAGGAAAATGTGCCAAGATGGATTAGTAATGTCTGGATGGCTGCCAGTCTCTTAGTGATGGTGTGTGTGTCATGTGTTTGCCATCTCTGGTGTGTTAGTCAGGATAAGCTAGGTTTTGCTGCCATAACAAATAAATCCCCAAACCTCAATTGCTTATTGCTGTGAGAACTTATTTTCTCTCACTCAAAGCCCAAAGTGAAGGGGGTGACTTGTTAGGACCACTGTGCTCTACATAGTGAGTGATTCAGGGATCCAGCCTGTTTGCATCCCATGTGCTAATGGAGGGTCACATGGTGCTTCTCATGGCCTCAGCCTGGAAGTGACACACACGTCTCTTTTTACTTTTCATCATCCAGAACTGCTTCTGTGCAATCTGATCCCTGACTCCCTCAGCAGCCAGTAGGGGTCCAGGAGGGAAGAAAGTGGGATGGATCTGTGGGGCAAAGAACATTATCTCTACCACACTCAGACCCATCCTCTTTGTTATAGAGGGTTGGGTTTCTATAACTCAATAGGGATGTGGGACGTGGTTTCTAGACAAGAAAGTGACTTGAACAAAGTCAACAAAGGGTGTTGGCACCGTTAGGACCATCCTAACTACCATGCAGGCATTTTTTTTGATGTACCACAGTGCCAAATTGTCTAAGTCATTTTTTTCAATCTATCTCTCATCTTTCCTGTGAATTTTGTCATCCCCAGAGGTGATTTCTCTTACTGGAAAGTCCAGTGGAGGGACCATGTCCCTTGGCGGACTCTGCCAATGGGTGCCCTTCTTAGAAGCACCGTGTCCTCTTTGCTGGGGTAAAGCCATTCAGTACTGGATGACTTGATGAAGGTAAACCATAGCTGCCCAGGGTCCTGGACACATGAGGCCTGCTCTTGATTAATCTATATCCCTCATTCCCCAAAGAGAATGGCAAAATCCTGGAGCTATGCTCATGTTTGAGTTCTGTATTGGACAGGAACATTTTGGGTGCAATTGGCTTGTGCATTTGTGTACTTGAAAAGCTCAGGGATTTCAGCTTCAGGAATGGCTGGATTCAGAAGCTCAGATGATATCAGAACTCAATCTCACTTTCTCCATTTCCCGTTTCTGTCTTCCTCTGAGAAGGCTTTAATCCCTGGATCTGCTTTGATTGGTGAGACTGGGGTCATATGCCCAACCCTAAACCAGCTACCATGGCCAGGGGAATAAGAAACACTGATTGACCAACCCGGATCTTGCAAACATCTTTTGCCCCTCTTGATCCTCCTGGTCTGAAAAAGGCTTGCACTGGGATGGGGCCCTGATGCACAAGACACGGTGCCCCACTTTGCTCTCACCTGTTGATAGTGATACACATTCCAGGCCTTCTGTGCTGGAGAGGTAGAAGATCATACTGCAGAAGTCCAGTGGAAGGAGGTGCTCACTCTGCCCAGGAAATGGATCATCAGGGAAGGCTTCCTGGAGGAGATATGTTTACCAGACAGCCAAAAGGAAATGAGGAGGGCATAGCAGCAGTGGAAACAGCAGGGGCAAAGGCAGGAGGGCAAAAAGACCACCCTAACCAGAGGACTCTGGTTGCTCAGTGTGATGATGACTTGTTGGGGTGGGGGGTGGGTAGCAGGGGGAAGGACATACAGGACCCAGGGCTGGTGAGGCTGTCTGGGGCCTGTTCTGACCATGCCTTGAGATTGGGTGAGCTGGGTGGGAGCCCTGAGGAGCAAAAGCAAACTTAAATTCCAAGGGGAGAAGAATGGGATGTGGGCTAGTGTAGACCTCAGATGGCTGAGCAGAGAGTAGGCGATAGGCATTTCTTAATTGTGACCCTGGGGCAGAGATGGATCTGGTGCCCAAAGAGGCTGGTCAGGCCAGGAAGCTCCTTGAAAGTCGACCAGAGGAGCTGGGGTGTATCCTCCCCAAATGAAGACCCACTGAAGGGTTTCAAGCACGTGGGACTCTTTTCTGTGTGGACAGATCATTGAGGCTGCTGTGGTGTATGGTATGGGTTGGAGGAGGCAAGGCCAGCTGGAGAGAGGTAAGGAGCTAGTGCTAATGGCTGACTTCATGTTCACTAAGTGCATATTAGGCTCAGAACTAGGAGCTGGGCTTGGTTGATCTGGGAGCTGGGGCACAGCGAAGGATAAAGGGAGGGTGGAGGGTTAGGAGAGTCACTAACCCCCAGCTTTGAGAATTTCAGCCACTCTGTCCACAGACAAGATGCAGGAAGGAAGCAGACAAGGCAGGAGGTTTCCACAAATGCTCTGCACTAATATGCCCTCCTTACAGTCATAGCCTGGTTACTCTTTCTTTATATAAAATTATAACGGATATTCTAAACTTCTTTTCCTACTCTATAGTAAATTAGGAGCTCATACATTGGAAATGGTGTGTGTGTGTGTGTGTGTGTGTGTGTGTGTGTATGAGAGAGAGAGAGATTCAGGGGGTGGGAGAGAAGGAAGCAATAAAGGCAGCAGCTGAGATGGAGATAAAGTTCTCCTAAAGACATCCCATGAACTCATAAAGCTCGGCATTTTGGGCCACTGGTGTAAAGGTGATAGTTTTCTATAACTCAGTCCTACAGAAGAACATCCCATTAGATATATATTATAAACTATTGAGAAAAATAATAAAATTTACACTAAGAAAAAAAAAAAAAAAAGAAAATGGGAACACTGTCATTAGCAGGTGTTGGTAGTTGCTCCATCTGGCCACTTCAAGGCAAGCAAGTCTTCTTGGCTTTGCCCAGAGTATCCAGGATGCTGGCACATCCTGGTGATTGCCAAGTGGGTGAATGGGTGAATGGATGCGCGTTCCAATGACACCTGCATTCTTTGAGCAATTGATCCTGTGGGGGAAGCTGACATCCCAGAAGATCTGTCGGGCTGCTGCCTGCCCCCAACCCCAATGCAGTGCCCTCGATAAGGAAAGTGAGCATCATGGCTTCTGTTTAGGAAGATGGGGAAGGTGCAATGCAATGAGGAAAAAATAATCCCACCCCAAACGGGCTTGCATTTTAGGAAGTGTTTTTTTGCCCCTGCCAAGTGACAGTGTGGACTCAGGGTGGGGGAGGACTCTAGACTAACCAGGTGTATTAGTCTGTTCTCACACTGCTATAAAGATACTACCTGAGACTGGATAATTTATGAAGAAAAGAGGTTTAATTGACTCACAGTTCCCCATGGCTGGGGAGGCCTCAGGAAACTTACAGTCATGGCAGAAGGTGAAGGGGAGGCAAGGCACATCTTCACAAGGCGGCAGGAGAGAGAGCGCGAGGAAGAAAGTGCCACATTTTTAAATCGTCAGATCTCATGAGAACTTACTCAATATCATAAGAACAGCATGGGGGAAATTGCCCCCATAATCCAATCATCTCCTACCAGGTTCCTTCCTAACACATGGGAATTACAATTCGAGATGAGATTTGGGTGGGGACACAGCCAAACCATATCACCAGGGGACAAGGAGTGGTTCAGAGCAAAGCTATCATCACAGCTTGGGTGGCCATAGGAGATAGAAATACCCCACTCTGCTTAAGCCTGTCTGATGCCAGGCACCCTGTGACTGCAGCCAAACCCACTTCTTAATCCTTGGGAACTGTGAATACCTGAACTTACATGGCAAAAGGGACGTTGCAGTTGTGATAAAGTGAAGGATCTTGACACGGGAGAGGACCCTGGGTTGGGAGGGTGGCCCTCCCTTATGAGAGGGAGGAAGGGGGGGTCAGAGCCGGAGGAGATGTGCAGATGGGAGCAGGGCTTAGAGAGCTGTACTTTGAAGAGCGAGGGAGGGGCCACCAGCGCAGGGATTTGGGTGACCTCTAGGAGCAGAAAAGACAAGACAAGAATTCTCCTTGAGGGCCTCCAGAAGGAACATGACTCCATGGAGGACTTCTGACCTCCAGGATTCTGGGATCAATAAATGTGTGCTGTTTAGAAGCTGCTAAGTATGTGGTCATTTATTACAGCAGCAATTGGAAACGAGTATACAAGTCCCAGCTAACACACCTGCCACGTTCTCAAGCGAGAGGCAGAGCCTGGTAATGGAAGGGCCCAGTGGTTCGGGTCCTGGGTCTGCCCCGGCTCAAGTGCCCTGGGTGCTGCTCACCCCTGGACATCATGCTCCTTTCATCCACCGGGAGCTCTGCTTCTCTCTTCCATGGATACCTGCCATTCACTCACTCATGACTTTTTCATTCCCCTATTAAGGCCACCGAGTGCAGGGATGCAGGAATGGAGGAAAAGAAGAGGACCAAAGCCTGTTGGTCCCGGGTCCCCTGCCTCTTCCTTCTGGTGGGAGGGCCTGGGGGTGCAAACCCAATGCTGGGCCTCCAGCTCCCCAGCACACAGCTGCATGTGAGAGGCTCCTGCAGACAGGTGCCGTTATGGGCTGAATTGTGTTCCCCCAAATTTATGTGTTGCAGCCCTAACCCCCAAAACCTCTGCATATGACTGCATTTGGAGATAGGGCTTTAAAGAGGCAATTAAGTTTAAATGCGGTCATTAGGGTGGACTGGTGTCTTTATAAGAAAAGGAGATTAGGACACAGAGAGGGATGAGAGCAGACTGGCCCCTGTGAGGACTCTGAGGGACAGAGCCCTGTTCCTGGAGCCTCCGCATGCCCTGGAAGTGTGGGGAGTAGGCAGGGCCCCCAGCCAAGGCTGAGGCTGTCCCTCCTAGGCTTCCCGCCTTGCAAAGCCAGAGTCATCCTGCGGGTCCTTGACTCGCTCTGTAGAGCCCCTTACTACCTTGGCCAAGCTTTGCCTGGGCTAGCATCAGTGAGAAGATACTCGGGAAGAGTTTTTACCCACTAAGGGCAGCTTAGGAGGAAGGAAAGGCAGAGGTAGAGTGAGCACTGGGGGGTTTGAGTTACAGGCAGGCACAGGAGGAGGCCACCAGAGTTCCACCTTTGTGACGCAGCACCATGGAGTTCCTGTGTTGGTCTCTGAGCCTTTGCCCATGTAATTCCCTCTACCTGGAAGGCCTGCCCCTTCCCTGGGCCAGCTCGGATCCTCCTCATCAAGACAGGAAGAGAGTAGGGACTACTGTCTGCCAGACCTCTGCCCACACCGTTGGGACCTTGTCCACAGAGCACTCCTGTGACCGTCCAGTGCCTTCCTCAAGCCATGCACCTGGGCTCATGGGGACCACTCATGCCTAGGGGATGGGAGTAGAGCCTTATTTTCAGACCCAGGGTTGATTTCAGGAGACTTCCTGGGAAGGTATTTATTGAAAGGGGAAGTCCTAAGAGATGAGAAATTTACCCAGTAAATTGACGAATCTGATACTTAGAGAAAAACCCCCTTCCCACCAGGGGCTTGTATTTCCTGACCCTGCACACTTGTCTGTTCCTGGCATTCACTGTTTATCTGCTGTGAATTAGAAACAAAACAAAACAAAAAAGACAGCTATTAGCATGCAAACCCCAGGAGAACTGGCCCCCTGTGATTTGCATGAGAACAAAAGCTCTTTCCAATGTCCTGGGGCTCAAGTCTTCAGGATAGCCTTAACTTCCAAACCAGGCAGGGCTTCAAAGCCAGAACTGGGGAACTCTCCATGTGGGCTCTCTGGACCAGCAGCATCAGCATCACTTGGGTAGTATGTAGAAAGCCAAGATCTCAGGCCTCTGCTCAGACTTGCTGAATCAGAAACCTTGGGAGTAAATCGAGAGATAGTCCATGTTGATGGATTGGAAGACTCAATATTAAGATGCCAATTCTTCCCAATTTCATCTGTAGATCAGCACAATTCCATTCAAAGTCCCAGCAAGCTACTTTATAGTTATTATAAAACTGATTCTAGAATTTATATGGAAAGACACAGGGAACAGAGTAACCAATTAGGGGAGGATTGGCCATCTGTACTTTAACAAGCCCTCGAGCTGGGTCTGATGCACACTATAGTTTGGCAACTATTGGGATAGTAAGGAAATTCTGGGGGAGGGGGTGGGTTGGGGAGGGAGCCATATCCAGAGGCTTCTTCATTCACTGAGCCCCTCCCTATTCCATTCCGTCTCCTCCTTCAGCCTTGAAGCTGGACTTCTCTTGGTGGCAGGGATCTGAGTGTTTAATGCCTTGCTCTTGCCTCTCCCTTTTCATTATTCCTTTCTTTGGTAAGGGAGCTCTATCAAGAAGCTCTCAAGGCCTGTCACCCACCTGACTCACCCAATAAAACTGACACCTCCATTTCCCATCAAACACATGCCAAGAATTGCTTTTGGGGTGGAGAAGGAAGTAAATCTGATTAGGCAAAGATGAAGTTTTCTCTAGCATAAAGGGTTGGTTAGAAAAAAGGCAAGTTATGCCCATACATGAATAGAGCTTGTTTGTCATATACATTAAATACCAAGGTAATCTTGGTCCCTTTTGCAAACCAACAGCTGATTAATAACTCAAACAAATGCTGCTCAATTGCATCTCTATCACCACTGGCCACCACCTCGTTTATCCTGACACCTCCTAACAGGACCATGGCCACTTCTTTCCCCTGGACACCTCCTTCCTTTACAGCTGGTGTCATCCTCCAATCTTTCCTTCACTCTGGCCATCAGAGTGGCTTTCCTAAAGCATAGTCTTGTAAGACTTTTTTTAAAGTGTTTTGTGTAGTTAATTCTTTTATTTTTTTTCCTTAATGGCTTCTTGGTTTCCTATCTTGTTGGGAAGACTTCCTGCATGATGAAGTTATGTGACTATTTTCCTTTATTATCATCCGTACACTTATAATTTGGGCCTTTTGTTTATTTGTAATAGGTTATCACTCTGTCACCCAGGCTGGAGTGCAGTGTCACAATCATAGCTCACTGCAGCCTCAAACTCCTGAGCTCAAGTGATCCTCCCACCTCAGCATCCCTGGTAGCTGGGACCACAGGTGCACACCACCACATTGGCTAATTTTTGTATTTTTTTGTAGAGATGGGGTCTCCCTATGTTTCTCAGGCTGGTCTTGAACCCTGGGCTCAAGCAATCTGCTTGCCTCAGCCTCCTGAATTGCTGGGATTATAGGCATGAGTGACTGTGCCTGGCCTTTATAGCTTTAAAAAACAACTCTTTCAATTCATTTGGAAGTCATTTTTGTATATGGTATGAGGTAGGGATTTAACTTAAATGTCTTCCAAATGAATAGTCATTTTCCCAACCCTTTTAAACCCAGAATTTGTCCTTTGTCATATTTTCAGTCCCTAAATATACTTGGAGAAATGCCTGGGCCCTCTGTTTTGTTTCACTTATCTGTTTACCCCAGGAGTATAGGGTTTAATTACTGTAGCTTCAGCATGGGTTCAAAATCTGGTCAAGCCCCAACCCCCTTACTCTTTCTGAAGCTATTTTGACAATTTTTGCAGGTTGATTTGTTTTTCATGTGAACATCAGATTCATACAGTCCAATTTCAAAACAATAAAGATTTTATCTAGTTTTAAAAGAAATGACACAACCCAAACTGAGAACCTTGTTGGGATTCCGAATGGAAAAGAACACACCTATTAATCCTTGAAGGCTTTGCCAGCTGTGATAATAAAGTCTTCTTGAAGATCATTTCTCTTCGTTCACTCAGGACTTGATTTATGTTCTTCAGGTACATTTCATCATTTTTGTCCTAGAGATCTAATGCTTTTCTTATAAAACTTATTTCTAAGTATTTTATGGTTAGCTCACCAAGATTAGGAAATTGGAATGTGGCAGGGCTGGGGAAAGCAGAGCAAAATCAATCACACATGACAACGAAGTATCTAGAAAGCACTTACTCTAGGGGGGCAGTGGCCACACCAGTTTTCAAGCCAGACTCACAGAAATTTCTGGAGTTGTACTCAGCTCTAAGTAAGATGTTCTCCTAGATTCCCTTCTAGCTCCCACTTGCTGTTATACTACACTTAAGGTATCAAGAATCATCTGGAACTTGCCAGATTGATGGTGGCATTAGGGGTGATTGCTCCCCTACCTCCTCAACTCCACTACCTTCTTAAAGAAACTGGTAGCCTGTCTAGAACTCCTGTGTCCCTTTTAAGACTTAAAGTACCAAATGACAACAGCATTGGCTGGGGCAACTTGAAGAGGTATGAGGGGTATTTGAGGATGAGGCTGGCATTCCTGGACCCCTCCACTTTTGCTGATTATGTCTACAGGCCAGTCTCCTGCCCCATCTCCTGCACCCCCTACAAAGGAGGAGATTGTTCTTGGTTTCTGGCTGACCTTGAAGGATTATTCACAAACACAGGGATCACATTCACATCTCGCCACCAGCACGGTCTCTGGGACCCAGTTGCAATGTTAAATGAGAGGACAGCCTGGAACCTGGGAGGATGGGATCTTCGGGTCTGCTTCTGCCTGTGCCTGGAGGGCTGGGCCTCCAGGATGGGTCCTGACTCTGTATCATGGTCCACTCCTCACACCAAATGTGTTCTAGATGCTGGGTGACCCCAATCCTACCAGATGACGGGGCAGTGGCAATTTTTCCAGTTATCTCAGGGTGGAGATTTCTACCTCTGATCTTAGGGGTGGAAATCCATGAGATCACTTTTCTTTTTTTTTCCAGGCTTTTAATGCTGGGCCTCTATCCTGCCCACGTGGTTGGTGGGGCAGATTCGTGGCTCTCCTCAACACCTTCATGGATTAACAAACAGTCTCATGCTCAGTAAATGGAAAGTCCCGTCCAGTCTAAGTCAGAGCTTCAGCCTTTTTTTTTTTTTTTGAGACGGAGTCTCGCACTGTCGCCCAGGCTGGAGTGCAGTGGCACAATCTCGGCTCACTGCAACCTCTGCCCCTCCAGGTTTAAGCAATTCTCTGCCTCAGCCTCTGGAGTAGCTGGGATTACAGGCATGTGCCACCATGCCCGGCTAATTTTTTGTATTTTTAGTAGAGACAGGGTTTCACCATCTTGGCCAGTCTGGTCTTGAACTCCTGACCTCGTGATCCACCTGCCTCAGCCTCCCAAAGTGCTGGGATTACAGGCATGAGCCACCGTGCCTGGCCAGAGCTTCAGTCTCTTATCTCATGTACATCCCCTTCCCCACTCCACAGCTCCTGCTAGGGTGGGCAGCAGTCATGGGGAGGGCCTGGGCTGTGGTTTCTGTTGCATTCTTCCTTTTTCCTTCTTCCGCCGTGAGGCTTGGAGTTCCTCCTGTGGTGTGTGCCTTTGATGTCTGGCTTTGGGCCTTTCCCCATTGGGAACCCCTAGCATGAGTCTCTGGCCCTGGCCAGGTGCCTTCAGCTAAGGGCCTACAACTGCTCTCATGCTGGGCTCCTCTCTAGGGAGGGCTTCAGGTGGCTCCCAGTGGTCTCTCACCCTCGTAGGAAATGTCCTTTCAAGATGACCCACTCATGGCTTCTTTCAATGGCTGTCCACCATGACTCACTTTCCCCTCCATGCCTAAAGATGGCTACCCTGAGGGCAGCTCTGGCCACCCCTCATTTAGGCAGTGCAGGCAGGGGTCAGCACCAGGCTCTGTATCCTCCAAAACTCTAAAATCTCCTGCAGACCCTCAGAGATGCTTCTGAGGACCCCCTCACCTGGCCTGAGATGGGAGTGAGAAGAACACCTCTCTCTTCACTGTCAACACAAATAAATAACAAGTGTTGGTGAGGATGTGGAGAAACCAGAACCCTTGTACACTGTTGGTGGGAAGGCAAAATGGTGCAGTCACATTGGAAAACACTTAGGCAGTTTAGCAGATGGATGATCCATCCATCCATCCATCTATCCACCCATGCATCCATCCACCCATTCATCCCTCTGTCTGTCTATCCATCCATCCATCCATCCATCCATCCATCCATCCATCCATCCATCCATCCATCCATCCATCCATCCATCCATCCACCCATCCATTCTGTCTGTCCATCCATCCATCCATCCATCCATCCACCCATCCATCCTTCTGTCTGTCCACCCATCCATCCATCCATCCATCCACCCATCCATCCATCCATCCATCCATTCATCCATCCACCCATCCATCCTTCTGTCTGTCCGCCCATCCATCCATCCATCCATCCATCTGTCCATCCATTCATCTGTCTACCCATCTGTCCATCCATCCATCCATCCACCCATACATCCTTCCATCTGTCTATCTGTCCATTTGTCTGTCCACCCATCTGTCCATCTATCGATCCATCCATCCATCCATCCATCCATTCATCCATCGATCCATCTGTCCATCCATTCATCTGCCCACCCATCTGTCCATCCATCCATCTGTCCATCCGTCCATCCATCCATCCATCCATCCATCAATCCATCCATCCATCCATCCATCCAACCATCCATTCACCCATCCATCCATCCTTCCATCCATCTGTCTGTCCATTCATCTGTCCACCCATTTGTCCATCCATCCATCCATCCACCCACCCATCCATCCACACTCACTGAGCACCTGCTGCGTCCTGCTCAGAGTCTGGTGGGAAGACAGATGTGTAAACAGACAATGACAACTCAACATCCAGGGCCATGATGGAGAATCATTTCCCACTCTAGGTTCTGAAAGCAGTAGTCCAGTACCCTTTTCCTGCTCTGGGCTGTGTCTCCGCGTAGCTGATATGACTCTGATGATGTCATCCTCTAGATCTCAGTTGCTCTTCTGGAGTTACAAGGAAGCAGAAGAAATTCATTAGGTGCCCCAAACTTGAGGGCAAGGCCCAGACCAGGCACTCCTGGCCCGGGTAAGCCCTGGCTCCCTCCCTGACCAGCTGTGTGACCTCAAGTCTGTCACTGCCCCCACCCCCGACACCCGTCCCCACTGCCCCCACCATGAAGAGACTGGGCTGGCTGCTTTCCAAGATCACTCTGAATTCTTGTCTGGGAGCTAAGACATTTCTGTCATGTGCAGAGCAGGCTGTCCTGCTTCCCAAGCCCAGGGCATTTTGCACCTCTGTGTCTCCTCCTGCCCTACTGCACCCTCCCACCTGCACTGGGCCACAGCATGTACTCAGCCCTCCCCTAAATGTTGCACACTCATGCTCTGAGTCCCAGCTCAGAAGTCATCTCCTAGGTGGGTTCCCTCAGTGCCAGCAGAGCCCCTGCCCTGTGTCCCAGTCATGGAATATGCCCCTGATGTAGCCCTTATTCCATCTCATGCTGGCCCTTTTGGCAACGGAGTCTGTGGGGCACCAGGACAAGCCTGAGGGGTTTGCTGGAATGTGAGGCTCCGTCCTTGCAGGTGCCCCAGGACTTTTGGCTGCTCTGTGACACCCTGGGTCCTCAGCCCTCTTTGAGGCCATGTGTGGCCATGTGAGGCCCCAGACCCCATGACAGAGGCTTCCCCACATCTCCTGAGTAGAAAGAGCGGGACAATAACAGGGCAGATGTGGCGCCTTTGCTCTTCAACCCTGGGGCTGTGTTTTGCAAAGGACCAGAAGGATCAGAAGGGTCCGAAGGGTCTGAAGAGAACCGAGCCCCAAGTGCCCCACACCTGGCATCAAAGAGGTGACTAGGAGGCTCTTAAGGGTGCTGAATCACCAGCTTCCCTGGTTGGGCCTGGCTGGGGGAGGCAGGGGTTGTGGGCAGTAAGGAGGGAGGGAACAAGGAAGCATCTACAGGGAATGCCACCCAAGACCCAAGCTTTGGCCTGCCCTGGGCCCTGGGGAGGGAGCGGCTACACCAGAGCATGGCCTTCAATCCTCCTCTTGCTGCCGCTCTCCTCCAGCGTGTATCTGCTTTGGGGGAAGCTGGGAGGAGCAGGGTCACTGTCTTCCTTGCTGGGGTGGCTGGGAGGGACTGTGCCCTCTCTGTAGACACCGGGCAGCCAGAGAGACCCTGCTGGGTGGGAATGGTCTGGATGAAGCATAACCTCCAAGCTCACAATGAGGAGATCACAGACAGAGTGGAGGGGAACACAGCAAGAAGCCAGGGGCAGATGTGTAGGATGTTTACGTGCCTCGTCTCTTGCTCTGCTGCCCATGTCCCTCGCTGGCCCCATGGCTCTGAGGCCCAGAGAATGCAGTGCAGAGACTCTCAGCACTGCTGAGTGCCTACTGTATGCCTACTATATGTAACCCGGCACTGGTTGCCTTGGGGTCTCCAAAGCAAGGCCCCGTGATCCTGTTCTGGAGCTCACAGCCACAACTGAGGGCTAGGATGAGGGACAGGCTATACAATGACAGTGACCAGCCGAGGGTCTCCAGGCCCTGCAGGAGCCTCAGCTGAGGAGCTCAGAACACAGAGTAAGGGTCCTGCAAGTGACAAAGTTGGGGTTCCCCATTCTCACCCCCAATATGTGTTTATCAAGCACGCCACAGTGGGGCCAGCACTGCAGTGAACAATCACACACACATGTGTGACGTCACCCTCTAGCGGGTGGTGGGGCCCTGGGAGGGCAAGGAAGAGGGACAAGAGGCTAGACCACAGCTGGGGCTCAGTGACGTGGGGTTTCATGGGTCCTGTGAATGATGAGGGATCTTATCCTGGAGTTTGCTAAGTGCCCAGTGCCAGGCCAGCCTCTCGGGCGAGTGACCTGTGTAGCTGCACCAGCCCCTGGGTCAGTGGGGCTCTCTCTGGGTTCAGTGCTCTGCTACCACCACCTTTCTTTCTTTTCTTTTCTTTTTTTTTTTTTTTGAGACAGAGTCTCACTCTGTCGCCCAGGCTGGAGTGCAGTGGTGCGATCTCGACTCACTGCAACCTCCACCTCCCGGGTTCAAGTGATTCTTCTGCCTCAGCCTCCCAGGTAGCTGGGATTACAGGTGTGCACCACCATGCCTGGCTAATTTGTTTTGTATTTTTAGTGGAGACAGGGTTTTGCCATGTTGACCAGGCTGGTCTTGAACTCCTGACCTCAGGTGATCCACCCGCCTTGACCTCCCAAAGTGCTCGGATTATAGGCGTGAGCCACCGTGCCCGGCCCTGCCGTCACCATCTAGATGCTCTTTAATAACTTTGAGCAAGGGGTCCTGCATTTTCACTTTGCACTGAACCCCTCAGGTCCTGCCCACACAGCTGCTGCTCAGGAGCCCAAGTCTGGCCATCCCCTCATCTTCCCGACCTCATGTGAGGGAAGGGGAAGGGGGCTGCCCTCTCCACCAGGTGGGCATGGAAGTTTGCCAGCCTCAGATTTTCAATTAATTGCCCACACCCCTGGAAGATAATTGCCAGGACTATTTGCCTCCATGTGGGCTTCAAGGTCAGTTGCCTGGGCAGTCTTGTTAGGGAGGAGGAGATAAAGGGGGCTCTGGCCTCTGTTTCTCGTGGAGGTGCTGCCAGGGGTGCCCATCGCAGGTGAACAGGGTGTGTGTGCCTGGGCAGGGTCGGGAACTTTTCAAGCCAGGACAATGTCAGAGCCTGGGCCGCATTCTATTGAGCATGGCTTCCCTGGGACCCTGTAGCTGGTCAGTGTGGACATTGGCAATGAAATGCCAGAGACCTTGAATGACAGCCAGAACAGCCCTGCTGCGAACTAGTCAGAAAGGCAGATGTTCCTGTTCTGACACTCGCAGCTGTGTGGCGGGGGCAATCGAAAATAACTCTAGCCCCAATTTGCCCATTTACGCAGTGGGTACAACTTCATCCATCTCCAGGGTGGTGTGCAAGAGGGCTTTGTGATCACCCTGGTGGGCTGTGTGTCAGCCCCCTGCACATTCCTTCGTTCAGTCTCTGCCTCCAGAGAGAAGCACTGTTTTTGGAAAAGGCTGCAGATGTGGGGGCCCCTGCACCTGGTGCAGAGAAAGCATTTAATCAACGTTGATTAGATCAAGGGTCCCTAACTGGTCCGTGGCCTGTTAGGAACTGGAGGTGAATGGTGGGTGAGGGAGCCAAGCTTCATCTGTATTTACAGCCACTCCCCATCACTCGCATGACTGCCTGAGCTCCACCTCCTGTCAGATCAGCGGCAGCATTAGACACTCATAGGAGTGCAAACTGCCTGAGCTCCACCTCCTGTCAGATCAGCGGCAGCATTAGACACTCATAGGAGTGCAAACCTTACTGTGAACTGCATATGTGAGGGATCTAGGTTGCACGCTCCTTATGAGAATCTAATGCCTGATGATCTGTCACTGTCTCCCATCACCCTAAGATGGGACCATCTGGTTACAGGAGAATAAGCTCAGGGCTCCCACTGATTCTACATGGCAGTGAGTTGTAGAATTATTTCATTATATAATGTAATAATAATGGAAATAAAGTGCATGATAAATGCAATGCACTTGAATCATCCTGAAACCATCCCCCCAACCCCTGCTCCAGGGAAGGATTGTCTTCTGTGAAACTGGTCCCTGGTGCCAAAAAGGATGGGGACCGCTGGGTTAAATGAGGGGAGGAAGGAAAAGCTGACTGATGTGTACTCCAGGAAGGCACCCCAGACTCAAGGTTGCCTGGCTCAGGCAAGGCCATGGCCAGCCGCAGAGGGAGGGAGAGAGAGAGGGAGGAAGATGGGGCAGGAATGTCAAGGGGAAGAGAAGGAGTTGGCCAGCGCTCAGGAGCGAGCGATAAGTAAGCAGGGCTGAGGATTAGGAAAACACCGAGCGGAAGGAGGCGTGGAGGGCCCGTTGCAATCAGATGGGAAACCAGATTAGATGCTGAATCAATGGAAAAGATCCCCACTGGATCAAAGGCGCTTCTGGGGAAATGTGAAAAGCTATTCAGGGTCAAGAGGCAGGCCCCGGAGGAGGGGCCCAGGCAGCCCAGCCAGCAGCCAGGGAGTCTGGGGAGCCTGGGGAATGGGGCCAGAGAGAGCCAGCCTTGGTGCCCGTTACACCCATGGGCCCGAGGTAGCCACTCACAGGCTGTTTGGGGCCAGACTTCCCAGATTCTGGGACACCTGGGCATTGGAGGCTCTTCGCTGGTGGAAATGGCAGAGATCGGAGGGGGTGGGAATAGACTGGTCTTTATTCCTATTCCAGGGATAGAGCCACCTGCATGAGCTTTTTGGGTACCTTGGGAACTTCCACTTCGGGTTGCAAGCTGTAGGCTCTGCTAGTCTGTGGGGACTGCACCCTGTCTCCAGAACCCCAGGAGGGGCTGCGTTTGGCCCTCATACATCTTTGCTGGTGGCGTTGTGGGCTTTGGTGCCATATAACCCCAGAGAGGCTGTGCCCACCAGGCAGGGAAGGCACCTTTCTCTATCCGTCACTGAGTGTGGGCTCAGGCCTGGTCCTTGGAGCTCTCTAAGCATCCTCCCCAACCACATCAGTGCTGGGCCAGAGCACAGGAGCCAAGCACTTCAGGGCTGCAGGAGCAGCATGGGCTGTGTTTCTCAGAAAGTGTTCCAGGGAATGCTGGTCCCATAAGACAGTCCAGAAATAGAATTTAGGAGGTTAAATCAGTTTGAGAAACCCAGCTTGCTCTCTCCTCTCAGAGAGACGGAATAAAAGCCCCAGCAAGTTCTCTAAAGACTTTGCTTCATCCCGTGGTCCCCAAACTCCCTTGATCCTATTAACATCCAGTGGAACTGGAATATACTTTGGAAAGTGACGACCAAGCTTGCCACGCTCTCTCTGCGCTAAGCGGGCGCCTGTGGTGAATGAGCTTGGTTTTCTGGCCCTCGAGCTCGTGAATGGGTTTTGTTTGGCAGATGGGTGTGTGATGTCCACCTCAAATGCAGCTTCCATGTTCCCCTTCTGCCACATGCCTGGTGGGGGGCTTCATGGGGGAGGCATGCTGAGAAATCTCCCTGCTATGAGGCATTGACGGGTGTCTGTTCCCTGGGGTGGGGACCTCTTTCCGCCTGTGTGGTGGGAAGGAAAATGGCTGGGCCTCCCAGAGTGTTGGGCTCTATCCTGGCCTTAGGCTCGGGGTCCCACACAGCTTCACTGAGACGGCAGAGGGAGCTTCTTCAGGCCGATGGTCCCTGGGAGGCTGGGGCCATGGGGGTCCCCTCGTCCTGCCCAGGAAGAGAGTAAAGGAAGGTGGCCCAGGGAGGCCCTCTGGGCCTAGCAACAGTAGCCACACCACTACTCCTCATGTACAGAGGAGGCTAGGGAAGGAGAGGCCTGGGCACAGAGTGGCCTCCTAGATGCCTAACCTCAGAGCAGGGAGTGACCGGGGGCACACCAGAGGCTGAGAGGGCCCAGGCCAGCCGGGAGCCATAGTGGCCTGGACGGGGCTCAGCACGGGGGGCCGGCAGGGGAGAGAGAGGTCCAGTGGGTCAGGGTTGGGGTGCAGGCGGGGTGCAAGGGGATGTGGGAAGGGATGGGGTTGGGGAGCTTTGGAGTTGAGCTCTGAATGCACCTTGGAGCCCTGAAGGCTGCTCCTGGGAAGGGAACCAGATTCATCTCTGTGAGTTTCAGGCAAGGTTACAGTAGCCAGGGGTCCAGAGTGAGTGGTGAGCTTACTGCTTCTGGAGCTGGGCCCTGCTGGCTGCCAGCCAGTCAGAGGCAGCATGGGGTCTCGATGGCTGAGATTATGGATGTTGTAATCTTCATGCATTCATTCAGCACCTGCTGCATGCTAAGCACAGTTCTAGGTTTGAAACCCAGCTCTTCTACTTCCTTGCTGTGTGACCTTGGACAAGTCACTCAACCTCTCTGAGCCCTTTCTCTTACCTTTAAAATGTCTGCACTTTTCATTTCTTGGTCAGGTGGAAAAGACTGAGTCTGAAAACTGGGGCCTCAGACAACCCTTAAGGACTGTGGGAATTTCAGGCCCCCAAGAGGGACCCCCTGTCCTGGCCACCGAGAGGGCTGAGTGGAGGTGTGGGGATGCAGGCCTTTCCGTCCAGCTCGCCTCCAGGCCCCAGCTGTACTCTCAGCCTTCATGTGACCCCAGAAACTTCCAGAAGAGTGGCCCTTGGAGGCCCTCCCAAACTCTGGTGGGCCTGGTGCTCCCTCCCACACCCACACGAGCCTGGGAAACAGTTCTGTGTGCTCTGAGATGCGAGGTGGTGTGAGGGGCCCTGGGTGGGCTTGGTTTGCTGAGTGTGGAATGGGAGCACACAGGGCCTCCAGGGGAGCTGGAGCTGCAGGCCTGGGGCTGGGGGAACCCTGAGGCCTGGGCCCCTCCACAGTGGCTGTCCGGTGTGGGAATGCTCTGGCCCTGGCTTCGTGTGCTCCGGCAGATTGACAAGGTCTGGGGCCCACGCACTGACTCTCAGGGGAGCGATTGACGGCTTGTCAGTGGTGGGTAGGCGGCCCCGGCAGGCTGTGCTGGGAACAGTGGGCCCCCCAACTCCTCCAGGCCCCTCCCTCTCCTCCCAGACCTGTCCCAGGCCTCTGAGTTAGGGTACCGGAGGGAGTCCCACAGGGACCCCATGGTGGCCCTGAGACGGCAGCAGCATTGTGAGCAGAGGTCAGTGCTGGCCAAATGTCCTGAGAGCAGAGGAGCCTGGAGAAGGGGACGGGGCTGTCTCTGAAGGGACCAGAAGCCTGGAGAAGGGGCTGGGGCTCTCTGAAAAGACCAGAAGCCTGGAGAAGGGGATGGGGCTCTCTCTGAAGGAACCTGGGTCCCCTCAGCCTACCTGGGCCCCCTGCTCCCAGGGGCTGCCCTCTTTCCTTCCATCCCATGCTGGGTGGGAGTTGCTCCCAGGCCCCGGCTCTGGGGCTTGCTTGCCACGTTGTGGCTCCTACATCCCTTCCATGTCCTCTGCAGCCCCTCCAAGCCAGGCCCAGGATCCCCTAGACTCCTGTCCTGTAAAAATCGCCAAGTCTGGTCAGTAGTCGTGGCTCGTGCCTGTAATCCCAGCACTTTGGGAGGCCGAGGCAGGCAGATCACTTGAGGTCAGGAGTTTGAGATC
This sequence comes from Pongo pygmaeus, assembly GCF_028885625.2. Classification (NCBI taxonomy): domain Eukaryota; kingdom Metazoa; phylum Chordata; class Mammalia; order Primates; family Hominidae; genus Pongo; species Pongo pygmaeus. The sequence goes on along the minus strand of NC_072382.2, from coordinate 5,632,301 downwards.
AGCCTGGCCAACACGGTGAAACCTCGTCTCTACTAAAAATACAAAAATTAGCCAGGCATGGTGGCAGGTGCCTGTAATCCCAGATGCTCGGGAGGCTGAGGCAGGAGAGTCGCTTTAACCCGGGAAGTGGAGGTTGCAGTGAGCCAAGATCACGCCACTGCACTCCAGCCTGGGTGACAGAGCAAGACTCCAGCTCAAAAAATAAAAATAAAAAAAATAAAAAAAATCGCCAAATCCCTCACCCATGCCAGCCTCCCAGATGGGCTCCAGGTGGAGACAAAAACATGATATCTGGAGAGTGGCAGGGCTTGAGCAAGCTCACGTCCATTGGGACACCTTTAGCCAGGGAGATTCGGGCCCAGATGAACTGAGCTTATTCTCTTTGCTTCGCTGCCTTTCCCTTCCGGGCTGGGATGACTCAGTTTCTGGGGCCAGAATCTCAGTCCACTGGAGTCCAAAGGGCCCTGGGTGATGGTCCCAGCCAGTGGGGTCCAGAGATCCCTGGGGCTCTGAGTGGGGTGTGTCAGGGACTGTGACCAGGGGCTGGGGAGGCTCCATCTAGCTGCCTCAAAGTAACTCCAAGCTTCTCTGCCATGTATTTCCACTCCAGTCTGACTGCCGCCCGTAGCAGAGATCAGATACTGGCAGTGCCACCTCCCCGATCACATGGCAGGCCAGTGTCAGATCTGGGGACGTCCCCAGACCCTTGTCTTTGCCCAGAGCTCTCCCCTGGCTCTTTAGTGGGGTGGGAAAAGGAGCTACTGGTCTACCTGTAGCTGCCCTGACTGAGAGGGAGGAGGGAAGAATGGCAGGGTCTATGCTGGTAGCTGTGACGTAGGAGCCCTGGCTTGGCACTGAGGGAGGAGAGAAAGGAGCAGCCTCCACAGCTTGGCCGGGGTCCTGCTTGGGCCACCACCACTCCCTCCACCTGCCACAGGGCTGTTTCACAGCAGCAAGGACACAGCCTCTGTGAGGTGACCTGACAGTCTTCAGGCAACGTCCATACCACAGAGTTGATATGGTTGACCCTTTAGTATGGGTGCTGTCCCTCTCAGTTTGGCCTAGGCTTTGGATGTTTGAGAGTCTCTTCTCCAACTAGAGTTAGATTGGAAGGAGAGCCACCAATCTACTCACCCACTTAACTTCTCATCCATCTCGCCGTTCATCTTTCTAGCCTTCATTACAACCATCTGTGTAGCCATCCACATGTCCAACTGTTCATTGATCCATTCATTGATTTGTTTATCTATTCATCTATCCAACTGTTAGTTATTCATTCAAAGCCCTTTCCAACCATCCATCTACATGTCCACCCACTCATTTATTCATCTTCCATCCACTGATTTACCTATTCATCCATCCATCCATCCATCCATCCATCCATCCATCCATCCATCCAGTCACCCATCACTCCTTCACCCATCACTCCTTCAATCATCCATCCATTCTACCTATCTTTGTTTACCTTTCTAGTCCTCACGCATTCACTCATCCACCCATCCAACCATTTATCCATCATTCATCTACTCATCCACCTGTTAGTCCATGTACCAGTCTATCTGCTTATTGGTCATCCTTCTAACCACCTATCCATCTATCCATCCTGACATCTTCCCACCCCACTCATAAATGTGGCACTCTGTCCATCCATCTGCCCACCTGTCCCACTGTCCATCCACCTATCCACTCATTGATCCAGCCAAGCATCTATGGACAGATGCCACGAGGCTACCATTATTCATCACAGAGCCCAGAGTAACACTGTGTCTTGGATTATATGACTGCTCTTACTTGGTAGATGAAAACACTGAGATGAAATACAGGGGCAGCATACTTATTGGGAATAACTACTTAGGGTCAGAGAAACCTGTGTTCAAATCCTGACTCTATCATCCCATTAGCTCTGTGGTCTTGGGTCAGTCATTTACTTCTCTGTGCCTCAGTTTCTTCCTGTGTAAAACAAGAATAGGAACATCTAGAATGTTATGGAAATGAAAGCTAAAACATGTATTATATTTCTTTAGAACAAAATAAGTCCTTACTGAGTTTGGCTCCCTGGAGGAATGGTTGTTACAGGTGGGGCTGTGCCCATGGCTGGCTCCTGGAGACTCCCAGGCTCTGGCCCTGGCTGTGCAGATGGCCATTTGTCCTTCCTGTGTAGCTGACCGGTGCCAACAGCAGGGAAGCCTCTGGGGCCATCAGTGCCATCTGCTGCTTGCTGCTCAGATATGGCCATAGCCTGCAAGGCAAGTCTGGTCTCCCCCGCCCAGAGCTGGTGGCTGCAACCTGAGCCTACAACCCAGAGGCCTTTGGCCCATGCTCCCAGGACGCAGAGTTTCCTTTGGCCCCTTCTGCCGGTGCACCCCCACCCAAGCCCAGCTACTGGGCACAGGATGTGTGTGCACTTGGAGCAGAACAGAAATCAGAGCTGGAGGCCTCTGAACTGCTGTCTCTCCGCCCACCAGGTAGCCCTGTCCCTTCCCCAGGGTAGGTAAATACAGGGTTCTATTTACGTGGCAACGCACGGGGCAGCCAGCGGTGGCAGGTTGGTGCCTTATGTAATGGCAGCGTGGCGCTTGGCAGCTCTGGGGTGCCGTGGGAAAGGGAGGTCTCCCTCATGATGTGACTTGTACCCTGGTCCCGCCCTTGGGGGTGACACCCCGTTTGGGCCTGGTTGCCCCAGACAGCCCAGGCAGGCAAGAACACCTGGGCACAAGGCCTCCCCTGTTGCTTGTCTGCTGGGCTCCAGCCCTTCCTGCAGGGCAGCATCCACAGGGACCTTCACCTCTAAGGACTCAGCAGGTGCCAACACAGCTTCCACGCTTTGTCTCACTTCACCCTCCCTTTATAGACGGGGAGACACAGAGAAGGGTCTCGGTGTGCATGGTCTCACTCTGCAACCATGCTCTAGGGCTGAAGCCACTGCTCTGGGCCAATTGTCCTCAGCCTGGCCAGGGCTCTGCCTGGGTGCACCATGGCTTTCCCAAGTCCCCTCCTCCTGGAGGATAGTGGGACAGCCGAATGCCAGGTGGCAAAGGACCCTCTCCACGCTTCCGCCATCCCAAGGCTCTAGCGGCTAAAAACATCCCCCGCCCTGAACTGCTCTGCCAGCTTGAGGCTACCCCCTCTGGAAAGCCCTCCCTGACCTCCAAGTCCCAAGGTTGAGGCTCCCATGAGACCCTGAGCCCACCTCTCTGGACTTCAGTCTCCTCTCTGCCACAGGCGAATAATGGCTTTGAACTTGGAGCCATCTTGCAGGTAAAAGGAGAAAATCATTGCAAAACTGCTCAGTATCCCACAGGCAGGAAGGGCTCAGCACCCGAAGTGTTCAAGCCATGTTCTGTGGCAGGTGGTTGCTTCTACATCACCTGTCCCTGTCAGAAAGCCCTTCTGCAGGCAGCAGCTGCATCTTACTTCCCTTTGGTCCCTCTCTTGATGCAGGTCCACTACTGTGGGGAGAAGGGAAAAGCCACTGGGCACCAGGTGGGTGGATGGGTGGACAATTGAAAGAATGAATGGACACATGATCTGATGGCAGGAATTGAGGAAGGAGGGAGGGAAGGAGGACAGCAAGGCAGGGAAGGGAGAAGAGAAGAGAAAGCACCAGCCTTATAGCTCGGTCTACCCTGCAGTCCCTGGAGCCAGTCTGGGGCTGTCCCAGCTCACCACACAGTTGCTGCCTGGCTACCCCTTTCTGTGTCTAGTTTTAATTTTTCATCTATCAAAGGGAACATAGCTGGACTAGCCCACTCTGTAGTGCCTTTGTGAGGATTAAACAAAGGAATCATGCAAGAGGCCTGTCATGGTACAAGGCTCTCAGTAAGTGACACTTGAGTGTCCTCCCTCCCCGAGCAAGCCGGCTCCAGTTCCCAGCGAGGCCAGGTAGCTGTACGGCCATTCCTGCACTGGGCGTTCCCCCTGCCCGCCTCCCACGCTAGCCCTCCCCGATTGCTTGTTAAAATCCCCTGGATCAGTGCCTCTCCCAGGTATGTCCTGGTTATGTAATCACCGCCCGAGCAGTTACACACCAACTCGAGCTCTTTGCTGGCTCCTGTTTACTCTTTGGCTCAGGGGAGAGTTCCATTCAGAAGAAATTGCTATTGCTTCTCAGCCTTCCCATGGGAAAGCAGCATTAGGGAGGGGTTCAGTGAGCCAGCAGGAGTGGGGGGAGTGGAGACAAGGGAGGAGTGGGGGGGGGGTGAGCAGGCCCTCACACAGCTCAGGGCTTGCTCCATACACACAGCTTGCCAGCTACTTTATCTCTTTAAAAACAAAAGTCTCAAAGAATTTTTTCACATGACCTCATTTTCTGATATACCTGAATATGGTTAAGAGAAAGGTGGATGATGACCTCATCCCATTCCCTATTCATGACCTGTTACCGTGTTTTTTTGCCCTTGTGTTCATTCATGCATGTTTGCATGCATCTATATACACATCCGTCAATCCATCTAGCCACCCATTGATCCATTCATCTATTTATTCATCCATCTATCCATACATTTATCCATCCATCTAGCCATCCACCTACACACTTATCCATCCACCCAGATCTCCATCCATCCATCCATCCATCTATCCATCCATCCATCCATCCATCCATCCACTTATACGATCATCCATCCATCCACCTATACACTCATCCATCCACCCATCCATATACACATCCATCCATCCATCCATCCATGTATCAATCCATTTATCCATCTATCTATCCATCCACCTATGCACCAACTCATCTACTCATCAATACACACACCCACCCATCTACCCATCCATACGCATACCCACCCACCCCTTCTTCCCTTCCATCACATAACATTTGTTGAGTTAATAGTAAAAGAAATAGTGGACTGGGTGTCCTATGACCTGGTTTCCATTCTCAGTGCAACCCCTGTGCTGAGGCCAAGTTTGGGAGTGACATCTACCCAGGTCTGAGTCTCAGATATGCCATTTTCTCTTTTGTTCTTGGCCAAACTCTTTCCCTCTTTGAACCTCAGTATCCTCATCTGCAAAACAGGGCGATAAGGATTCTTGTCTTATTATTGGAAAGACATAAAAATAATGTAGACTTGGGAGTTCCTGGAATCATGTGAGCCTCCCGTGGGGACTCTTCAGGTCCTGTGCTTTGGGTGGAGGTGCTAAGATGGTGCAAGAGGAAGCCCTTGCTTTGGAGCTTCCTGTGCAGTGGAGCAGAGGAAGAACCAATTGGGACTGGCGGGGTCTGTGTTGGATGGAGGTGGAGAAGACTGAGGGGCCTAGGCTGCAGAGGGGCACAGCCTCAGGATGGGTCTTGGTGGCCATGGTTGGAGGATTAGATTCAGGCTTTCAAGCAGGGTAGATAATGGCTGCATTGGTATTTTGGAAGGACCCCTCTGTCTGTTGTGGAAGAAAGCTAGTAAAGAGACTTGCAGTTGCCTGACTAGACCATGAGACTGAAGAGTAGGGGGTGACACTAAACTTCACAGACACTTTTCCTCCTGAATGCTGAAACTGTGCAGGCACCAGAATCACTGATTTAGGTCTCAGGTGACCTGGATCACACCGGATCTCTGGTCCTTCCATAATATGGCATTTGTGCCTTATCTTCCCAGCCTGCGTCCCTGGCAGACATTGCTAATCAATTGTAGCTCTCTTTCCCCAGAACCTAAAACTGTGCGGTCTAGTATGGTAGCCACTAGCTATCATTTAAATATGGCTATTTCAATCTAAATCAATTAAAATTAAATAAAATTAACAATTCAGTTGCTCAATTGCCAGAGTCAGATCGTTTCGGTCTTTCTTTTTTAAATTTAGAGATAGGGTCTCGCCCTGTCACCCAGGCTGGATTGCAGTAGTGCAATCATCATAGCTCATTGTAACACTGAACTTCTGGGTTCAGGCGATCCTCCAGCTTCTGCCTCTCAAGTAGCCCAGACTAGAGGTGGGCATCACCAAGCACAGATAATTTTTTATTTTTTGTAGAGTTGGGTTCTCACTATGTTGCTCAGGCTGGTCTTGAACCCCTGGTCTGAAGCTGTCCTCCCACCTCAGCACCCTGAGTAGCTGGGGCTGCAGATGTAAGCTATCGTGCCCAGCCTACAGCCACATTTCAAGTGCTACTATAGCTATTGGGTACCAGATGGGATGGAGCAGGTACAGAGCATTTCTATTGTCAGAAGAGTTCTATTGGTCTGTGCTGACCTCAGCCAGGTTCCATAGCCAATTCTGGGTCAGCAAGGAGCTGGGAAGGACGATAAGCATCCTCTGTGCCTCTCTGGGCTAAGCAGTGGTGAATTTAGCCAAACTTGATGCCTCCCGTGCTCATATCTCATGGCAGTTTTTCTTTCTAGCTGAATTTTGCATGTAAAGTCAGACTTAAAAAAGCAAAGTCCTTCTGGGCTGACCCTTCTCAAGTTCACTTTCTTTTTGTTTCTCAAGAAAAAAATTTTTTAAAAAAGGAAGTAGGAAAAGCCCAGCTTTGCCATGGGCCATAGATGTCACCGCAAGTGTCATTTCAGTCCTGAGCTCACCTGGCCTCTCCAGCATCCGGAGGCTGCATGCTTCTGTTTTTACATCTATTTTTAGTGCCCCTGGGTGAATGTCATTGCCGCCAGAGGCTGACATTTCATACTGTGGGAATCTTGACCTGCTGCTGTTCCGTTGTCAGTTGAATCTGCTTTGTTATGCCCCAGAAGGAAAGAACAATGATCATTAATAATCGGCAACTTCTGGAAAATCGGAAATGGAACCTCTGTGATCCGAGGCTGCCCTTAACCCCAGCTGTGCTGCCTGCAGCGAGCACCACATGGCTGGTCTCCAGAAGGCTCCACAGTTGCCAGAAGGTTACACCCTGGGGCTGCACCAGCCGGCTGAAGCAGGGCAGGTGGGCAGCAGGCGTTGGGCTGGGGGAGGGCAGACCTTGACCCTCAGTCATGTAACTGGGGTGGAGGAGGCTGAGGCAGAGTGACAAGAACTTGGTGAGGAAAGTGTCCAACTGCATAGAGACTTGTGGCCCACCTCCAGAGACCAGCACGGGGGACACCCTCCGGGGGCAGGGTGGAGGACAGGTGAGAGGAGGGGAAGGTGCCTCGTTCTGGGTGGGTGGGGGTCTCACCTGGGCTGGGGAGTTCGATTCAGCCAAGTGTCTGAGCCCCTGACCCTGGGTTGGGTTCCATGCTGGGTACTATGGGGGCACAGAGGGGAATGAGAACTGGGTAAGTGGTGGGAATTAGTGGGACCCTGGAGGAGCCCTGGCCAGCTGCTGGCTCACGGGTGGGGACTTGCGGCTGCAAAGCCTCACACCTGCTGGCAGGGAAGACATTGTGGGGTCCCCCAGCACAGACGACTCCTTCAACCCCTTTGGGAGTGCGGACGGAACTGGGACTGGCCTGGCCTTTAGGGAAGAGGGGCTGTGCTTGTGTCTCAGGCTCAAGTCACCTTTGACAAGGGAAGCAAAGGTCCCGGGAACAATTCCTTCTTTTCACGCTGGGTGACCTGGCAGGAGCTCCTGCTGGAGCTGACGGAGGTGGCGGCCCCTCCCAGGCAGCCCAAGACAAACACGCTGTAGGAAGTTCCCACGGTCCCAGGGCCTCTCGCCTGGAGCTTTTGCAGTTACCTCCCGGAGGCTGGGGCTGTGGGGGAGGGTGGAGCCTCAGGCACCCACAGGTGAGTCTGGAGTCCCAGGCCCTGGGGACACACCTGCGGGGCACCTACTCTGTGCCATGCATTTTGCAAACATCATGTTACTGAATCCTTAAAATGATCTTCCTGAATTAATATTATGATCTTCATTTAGAAATCTAAGGCTTGGAGAGGTTAAGTCAGCCAGGTCTAGGGGTAGTTCAGCTCAGGCTGGAGTGTGGGGCAGGCTTCAGCCACCAGAGCCCAAGTGAGGGTCAGAGTGGAGGGCCCTGGTGTTACCTGTGCTTGCCAGCCAGGCTCTCCCACTCTGGGGAGCTGCCGAAAAACTAGTGTGGTCTCTATAGCCCTGCCACCTCTCAGATTCTAGACTTCCAGGCAGCAAGTGCTCAGGAAGTGCCTGTCCTCTCAGGTACGTATCTGACCAAGTCCTGCCCTCGCCAATCTCCCCGACCCCATGGGATAATTGCAGAGGAATGGGGAGTCAGGCCCACAGTCAGGGGCTTGATTCTTGTGTCCTGAGGATGTACTGGCCCTACCCACTCATTTATTCCACCACCCACCTTGTTCCCTACCAATCCATTGATCTGTCCTTCTAGCCAACATCTACCATCAATCCATCCACTCACTCATCTATCATCACCTTACCCACCAGCCACCCATGCACACAGCATCCACCATCAGTCTTCCACACACACCCATCCATCGCCTCTCACCCACCAGTCACCCATGCATGCAGCATCCACCATCAATCCATCCACACGCACCCATCCATCCATCACCTTACCCACCAGCCACCCATGCACACAGCATCCACCATCAATCCATCCACACCCATCCATGCCATCATGTTACCCACCAGCCATCCATGCATGCAACATCCACCATCAATCTATCCACACTCACTTATCCATCCATCACCTTACCCACCAGCCATCCATGCATGCAGCATCCACCATCAATCCATCCACACACACCCATCCATCCATCACCTTACCCACCAGCTACCCATGCATGCAACATCCACTATCAATCTATCTACACTCACTTATCCATCCATCACCTTACCCACCAGCCACTCATGCACACAGCGTCCACCATCAATCCATCCACACGTACCCATCCATGCCATCATGTTACCCATCAGCCACCCATGCATGCAGCATCCACCATTAATCCATCCACATTCACTTATCCATGCCATCATGTTACCCACCAGCCATCCATACATGCAGCATCCACCATCAATCCATCCACACTTACTCATCTACCATCACCTTACCTACCAGCCACCCATGCATGCAGTATCAACCATTAATCCATCCACACTCACCCATCCATTCATCACTTTACCTACCCAACACCCATGCATGCAGCATCTATCATCAATCCATCCACACTCATTCATCTACCATCACCTTACCCGCCGGGCACCCATGCATGCAGCATCCATCCTTCATCTCACTGCCAGTCTATCTGTTCACCTGCCCAGCATCATCTATTGCTTGTCTATCCATCCACTTAATCTTCAGGAGCCAGTTTTGTTGCCCCTCTACCCACCCACTGATTTACCTGCACATCCATCACTACCCCAAATTCCTAGTGTCAGACCTCAAGTTGCAGAAGGGACACAAAGCAAGGCTGGTATTAATTTTGGGTGAAGTGACAAAAGTCAAGTTGTTTAAAAATAAATCCTTTCAGTCTTGGCTTTGCAGCTGTTCAGCCAGAGACACCTGTTCTTCCTTTCCTTGGAGATAGAATGGTGTTTGGGTGGGGAAGCATGAGCTTTGGAGTGAGACCTCTGCCAGACTTGAATCATGGGTCTGCGGTTTATTAGCTGCATGAGCTTGGATGAGTTAACTGGCTTTTCTATGTCTCCTAGAGTGTAAACTGTATTACCAGCACCTCTTCGCTGAGTCACTGTAACAATGAAATGCATGCAATAAATAATATGTGTTACTGATATAATTAATGATCAGTTACAGAGACTGCATTAATTATGTCTGATTGTACTGAGGGCGAGAGGTTTATTTAGCCTGTAATTAAGGAATGCCAAATTGATGAAAAATGATCTCTTTATACAATTTTTCATTTGTTTAGGCTTTCTTTTTTCTAAATAGCATATCCTCCACCCATTTTCAATCACACATTTCTTCTTTATTTGAGCAGCACTGATAACCCCTTTTAGATAAAAGGAAAACAAAACTCCCAGTGGAAATAAAGGAAGGGCCTTTTCCTTTGTCAGCTATCCTTGAGGGGAACACGCCGTGCTCCATGTTATTTTCCCATTGGAATGTGAAAATAGAGGTGTGAAATATTTGTTCGGATCATTTCTCATTAATGGGGCATTCCAGTAACCACAAGCGGTATTGGCCCTTTCACCCAGGCACACCCAGGAGGGAGCGACTAGTCAGTCTGACTAATCTGCGTCTGTGGGAGTGAAAGAGTCCTTCTGGCTGAACTGGGACAAGGACAGTCATGTTTCACTGGTGCAGTGTGTGTGACCACACCAACTCCTTGCCATAGGCAGTTGCCATGTGGCAGAGCATAGCCTGGTCTGAGCCGTGGCTGTTTCTGCTTCTTGCTGGGCTTCAGAGGCTGAACCCGAGGCTCTGGTGTGTTCCAGGCTCCTTGATATGTGTGGCTTTATTCCCTCTCTTGTGTGGAAGAAACAAATATCCCATTTCAGAGGAGGAGACTGAGGGTCAGAGTGGATGTGGGAAACTTACTCAATGTCACACCCAGTGGACACATTTCAAGTCTATCTGACACCAACATCCAGCTCTTGCTGCCACAGACAGAAGCGCTGCCATTCACCTGGTCACCCACCCCCAGGTCCCCGGTGTGTTTCTGAGCTGGCATGTGTCTGAGAAGGATGCCTCCCATGCCTGCACACCCATAATGTTTCCAAAATGTGTTTATGGCTTAATGTGAGCTTCTCAGTTGAGACCCAGGCTCAGACCAGGTACCACTTCTGTCTCCTTTCAGTACAGAACTCCCGTCTGGCCTGTACCTCTCTTCCAGAGCATCCAAATCCCAGTCTCTGGAGGCTTCTGATGCCAACAACTCTGTGTGAGTGACCTCTGGTCTTGTAGCAGAACACAGACTCCTGGCAGGAGATTTGGATGACACTAGGTGTGGTAGCTAACTCGAAATGGCATCTACTGATCCTCACCTCTTGCTATTCACATCCTTGTGTAGCTTCCTCCCATCTTGAATAAGACTGAGCTTGTAACCAACAGGATATTGTGGAAAGGATGGAGTATGATTCTCTAGGCCATATCATAAAAGGCCTGTGGCTTCTGTCTTTCTTTTTTCAAGTATGATGTCCATCATGCTGTGAAGACCCCCAAGCAGCCCACTAGAAAGGTCCATGTAGCAAGGAACTGAGGTCTCCCGCCCACAGCTGTATGAGTGTGCCATCCTGGAAGTGGATCCCTTAGCCCCAGTTGAGCCTTCAGATAAAACTGCAGCCCTGGCCAACTGAGAGTTGAGACTGTGACCTCCTGAGAGACCCTGAGCTGGAATCACCCAGCTAAGCCACTCCCAGATCCCTGACCCAGAGGAACTGCAAGAGGTAATTAATGTGTATGGCTTTCAGCTGCTGAGTTTGGGGTCATTTGGGATGAGCAACAGATCACCAATGTATGAGGTGGGAATCCTGCTCTTTGTCTTAGTAGTTGAGTAGCCTGGATCAGGTGACCCCCTGGGAGCCTCAGTTTCCTGCTCTGTCAGACAGGATAGTATTAATAATAGCTCCCTGAGAGAGCTGTGCTGAGAACTAAATGGTGTGTGCATCAAGTGCCCCGCACTGGGCCTGGCTTCCTGCAGGCCACATGATTATGCTGCAGTTATTTCTGTTGCAGCCATGTTTGCCTGTGTGGGCCTGGGCTTTCCTGCCTGGGCGTCAACACCCCACCCGCAGGACACTTTTTTACATGCCTCTCATGCCCTGAGGTGCACACTGTCTCTCACACATGCTCACACATGTATGCCCACACACACAGTCACACAATCACACACACAACCTCATGCACTCACCCAGCCCAGGGCTCAGCACAGTGCTTAAGGGAGCACAGTGGGCTTTTGGTCACTGCTGTAGAACCAATGAATGAAGTGAACAGTTTCTTTTTTTTTTTTCAATTAAAAATTTTGCTGGGTGTGGTGGCTCACACCTGTAATCCCAGCTCTTTGGGAGGCCGAGGTGGGCTGATCACTTGAGGTCAGGAGTTCAAGACCAGCCTGGCCAACATGGTGAAATCCTGTCTCTACTAAAAATATGCAAATTGCCTGGGTGTGGTGACATGCACCTGTAATCCCAGCTACTTGGGAGGCTGAGGCAGGAGAATCACTTGAACCTGGGAGGCAGAGGCTGCAGTGAGCTGAGATCCTGCCACTACACTCCAACCTGGGTGACAGAGTGAGGCTCCATCTCAAAAAAAAAAAATAATAATAATCATGGTAAAATATGCATAATATAGTATTCACCATTTTAATCATTTATTAGTGTATGGTTCTGTGGCATTAAAGTACATTCAACCATCAGGATGCTTGTACAATCATCATTACCATTCATCTCTAGAACTTTCTCATCTTCCAAACTAGAACTCTACCTGTTAAACGTTAACTCCTTCTTCCTCCTTCCTTAGCACCTGGCACCCACCATTCTGCCTTCTGTCTCCATGAATCTGACCACTCCAGGGACCTCATGTTAGTGGGATCCTGCAGTACCTGTCCTGCTGGGACTGGCTTATTCCTCTCAGCTTAATGTCATAGCGTGTGTTGGACTCTCCTTCCTTTCGAAGGCACAACCATGTCCATAGTGAATGGTGTTTCCCCTGGTGTTCCCCTCCCTCCCACTGTGAGATGTTTGAGGGCAGGCATGAACTCGTGTTTGTGTTTCCAGCCCCTCTTTTGGAACCTGGCTCTGAGTAAGCCTGATGCAAGATGTATTTGTGGAGGAAATGACGCAAGTCCAGCCCCTGGGGTTTGTGTCCTGGTTCTGCCATTCCTTGGGTGGGGGGCCCAGGCAGGTGGCTTGTTCTCCTCCAGTCTCCACTTCCTAGTCTATAACATCGGGATGGAGACCCATTCATGGGGCTGCCATAGGCTTCAAGCCTGGTGACCGTGCTCAGAAACAGTGGGATGCGTGGGGGATGCAGAAGCTCCCCGGCTCGTCCCCTGGCTCCCTGGCTTGTCCCAAAGCAATGACACCTGTTTGTCTGACCCAAGCCTGACCCTGGTCTGCCACTCCGCAGGAGACTGGGGTGGTGGTGGTTGCCTTAGTTTCAACATGGCGGCACAGGATACTTTACCACTCATCCTCTGGGATGAGGCTCCCGGGTCCCACATTCCTGGTACCTGGTAATTCCATCGATAAGCCCCTGGGGCCAAGCTGAGACGTCTTATGCCCAGGAATGCTGGCTGAAAAGCACAGCCGGGGAAGAATTAGATCCAAATTCGCAAGGTGTAATTTCAGCTATGCGCTGATAACTTCTCTGGTGGCTACAGGCTCTGGAATTCCAACTATCTGCTGAGGCAAGGGCGAGGAAAGAGCACTGGAATTGAGTCAGGAGAGCCAGCTTTGTGCTCAGCCAAGACTGCGTGACCCTAGGCAAGTCATCCGATGTGACAACATGGGCTGCGGGGGCAGAGAGCCTGGATTAAATCTCGCGTCTGCCACTGGCTACTTAGGTGAGCTGCCACTGGCTACTTGCTGAGCTTCTCTGTGCCTCAGTTTTCCCATCTGGAAAATTGGGATAATGATGGTTTCCACCCTTTCCGTGGAGCTAAATACCCCTTGAGCTTTTGTGGCTTTATTCCTCTAATACATATAAAGATGGAGAATTTGTCTTTCCATGGTGGGGAGCTTCTTGAAAGGGTTCCTTCCAAATCTCCAGTAAGCCCAGTCCCCTGAGCTCCGGACAGCTGACCTCTACCTGCATCCTCACGTGGGTGGCTCGTGGGCACCACGCACCTGGCATTCCCCCATGGGCTCTTGGTTTCAGCTTCACTGCCCCTCATTCCTGTCCTTGCTTCCACCCCTCAGCAAATGGCCATTGTCTACCCAGGTGCTCAGTCCAGGACCTCCCCACCCTCCTCTCCTGCATCCACACACACGGACGCAGTTCATCACCCAAGACCAGGGGTGGATCTTCCCTCTGTGGGGTCTCTAAATCCTTCGACCTGACTTACTCAGATGATGGCATTTTAGTTAGGCCACCGCCTGAGTGAGTCTTGGGAGGGATGAGCGCTGGGACACGAATCCTGTCTGGAAGCAAGGCTCAGGGGCTCCTTCCCCAAGGAGGTGGGCACGGTTCATGCTGAGCCTAGTGAGGTTGCCCTGGAGGCCTGGGTGTTTCCCTGCCTCCATCCTCAGCTGCTGTTGCCCATTCTGTACATGATGCCTTTTGAAGTCCTGAAATCGAGCCGCCATGGGGCCTCTCTGGACATACCTGCCCTGGCTCTCATGCACCAGCCTCGCTGCATCCCTCCCAGTGCCTCCAATGACTCAGGTCCTGCCGGCCCCAGGGCCTTTGGATGTGCTGTTCATCCTGCTGGGAGTGGCTTTGCCTCCATCCCACACTGCAGGCTCCTTCTCAATCTCAGGGTTTCCTCGGAGAGCCTCTGCACCACTTTTCCCAGGCAGGTGAGGGGCTCTGTTCCTGCTCCTCACTGGCCGCTCTCCTCACTGACACACTTTGTCATGTTGATTTGCTTCCCCACCTGTTCAGAGTCTGCCTCTCCCACTAGAATAAACTCGACGAGGGCAGGGACTGTGTCCTTTGGGGTCAGCGGTGGCTCCCACGGTGGTGCTGAATGGACGCTTGTTGGGTGAATGAGTGAATGAATGAATGGCTAAGAATGATGACCCTGGGCTGCAGGGAACAAGCTTTCTGCCGCTGGAGTCCAGTCACTGCCTCAGCAGTCTCCACGGATGCCCGTGTCCACCCTGGACCTGAGGAAGTGGCTGCGGTGTGCACCGCTGGACCTGGATAAGAGAAGGCCTGTGTTGGGGTTGGGGCCAGGGCTGTCGTCTTTTCTCTTTTGGTTTCCCTGCGAGGCTCTGCAGTAAGCTTGGAGGAGCTCTTTGTGGGCCTCCGCTTTCACGGACACACATTCACCCCCCCACCTGTCCCTGCCCTGAGGCCCTGCCTCAGTCTGGCCTAGCAGGAGTCCTCTGCACTCCTGACTGACCGCTCCGTCAGACGCCCAGGGCAACAACGTTTATTCTGGAGAGAGACGACCCTGCAGCTGTGCCTCAGCCTGAGCCAGGGTTTCAGGGGACAGTGGATGGGGCCTCCCCTGCTCACAGGGGGTCTTGCTGGGGGGTCTGCAGGGCTGTTCCCATAGGCCCATTCCTGTCAAATCTGACCAAGTCACTCTCAGCCTAGAACACTCAATGGCTCCCACAGCCATCCTGATGAAGTCATTGCTGCTCGCCATAGCCTTCCAGAAACTTCTTGGCTGCGCCCTCCCCATTCTCTAACCTCACCTCTTTGCATCCCTCCATCCCTTGCCCCTCATAGTCCAGGGATCCTGAACACCTGTGCTTCCCCAAACCTCTCCCGCTTCCAGGCCTCTGCACACGCAGCTACCTCTGCTTCTCCAGCCCTTCAGGAATGGGCCAGTGACAGAGCTCTGTGCTTCCCACTGCGTCGCCTCTTCCGGGGTTCAGAGGGTTCAAAGCCCCACTTCCCAGTGTCCTCGAGACCGTGGAACTCAATGTCTGTACATCGTGCCCAGCCTGCGGCAGCTGGAACCGAATGTGAGTGCTCTGCATTCCTTCCCACGGCTGGAGGCGGCCCAGATCCTCGAGCCAATGCTGGGGGGACACCCATCAAGGATGGCCTCTGTGACAGCGTGACGAGAGTGGGGATGGGCCTTTGCAGCATGAATGTTCTGAAATCTGCATGCATGTCTGTTGCCTGAGCACAGCGGAGCTCATCCGGGCTCACACAAGGTCCTGCTCTAGAGAGACCTTTCCCTGGGGAGTTTGCTGGCCCTGCCTGGGTGGCATCAAGTGCCCCCCCGGGCTTCCCCAGCTCTTGGCCTTTGCCATCATGACCCACTTTGCTAGCATCGCCCTCTCAGGGGACAACCTCCTGGCCCGGCTGGGGGAGCTCTGGGGGCGAGCCCCGTGCCCGCCCTGCTTGAGCCTCCAGCTCCGGGGCCCTACTCGAGCCTGGCCCTCCTGGGGCTCATGCCCTGCCTGCTGAGCCTGCTGAGAGAGTGCCCTCAGCAGGCACCCCTCCCCGATGCCCGCGTGCACATTCTTCATTCCAGAGGAATGTCCCAGGCCCAGGTTCCCACAGAGGTGCCTGAACTGAGGGGAGTGACTCTCTGGACCCTGGCTGTTGTTCTGCTGCAGAAAAAGCCATTCTTTTGAACTCTGCTGAGTGAGCTCACAAACAGGGCATAACCGAGACGCGGGAATGCTTGGGTCGCCGCGCAGTCACCGGGCAGGGCTGCCCTCCCCTGTGGGTCAGCAAAAACAGTGTCAAGTGAAACCCATTCTAATTAAAGGGAACATTAAGCAGGGGCCTTTTAAACATGGCCATTTCCTAAAGTTCTCTCTTGATACCAATTAATTCCCAGAGGAAGGAGTGGAGGCGGGGGTTGGGGGAGGGAGCTGAAGGCCCTGGGAGAGCCTAGTCCCCCACCTCCAAATGCTCACTCTTCATTTATCTAGAAATCCATCTCAGCAGTCATTTAAAGACCCCAGGAAAACTTCTCCAGGCCCTAGCTCTTCAACCGTTTAATGAACACTGCCCCACGCCACCACCCTCCCCCAACTTCCTGGGAAAAGAGGTGAAAACAAGAGGGGACAAAAACATTGCTGAGATGTGAACCGGCTGAGAGATGGTACCGGGGAGGAATGGTCAAGAGGTGGCTGGGTGACATAGATGTTCCTCCGACATTGGTGGAGCGACTTTCGTGTGCCAGGTACTGGCACCCACCTGGTCAGCCTACCAGGGTCTGACCCTCCTCTCTGCCCTCTTGGCTGAGATAGTTGGAAAATTGTAGTAACTACCACGGTGTGCACCACGTACGTCACTGTGCTTCAGATGATAAATCATGCACCTAACCTTGCTCTGCCTCCATTTCTAGGTGTGTGTGATGGACAAAGACAGAAAGACAGAGAGAGGATGACAGCTGTCTCATTCTCCCTTAGTACTAGTTACTACAGTTTTCCAACTCTCTTGGCCAAAAGTAGCCAGAGAGCAGAAAGGAGGGTTGGACTCCGGTGGGCTTCATGTAGGCTTCATGATAAGGTGAGGAGTTCATCTAATTCAGAAGAGTGGTTCGGACCCCAAACACCCCGAATCCATCAGTTGCCTGAACATTAAAGTGAGGATTCTGCAATCAATTAGTTATGTCTGCCACAAGAACAGCATGGCACAACCATACATAGCCTGTGTGCCCGGCCTGAGCAAGTGCTGCTCTAAAGTTGAAACTGAAGTGGTGTTTGAGGAAAAATTATGAAAGCAACTGGACGAAGCCATTGAACTTTCTTATCTCAAGGGCCTGGAGTAGCTTGTGACATGTCCTGAGATAAGAACCCACACTGTCCCCACCCATTGCCCGAGTCACCCGATGGCCTCAGACACCTGTGAAAGCTAAACCCAGACCTGTGAACCACACCCTCTACCTTTATGGCACCGCTCCCAGCCTCAAGCCTCTCCCTTGGGCTCCATGTGGCTGCCGGCTCACTGTCTATAGTGCATTTCAGTTAAGCCATCGTCTGAGTAAGTCTTGGAAGGGACCAAAGTTGGGACATGAATCTTGTCTGGAAGCAAGGTCCAGGGGCTTCTGGCCCAAGGAGGTGGGCATGACTCATGCTGAGCAGCCGAAGCTCCCTGACTTGCCGTGTCTGCTCCAGCCTCTGCATCCACCTGTTGCCTCTGCCTGGGCTGGTTCCTCTTGCCTGCGCAACCTGGAAAGCTTCTCCTAGCTCTGCAGCACTGACAGCAAAGCCCCCTGCCCTCCCTGGCCCAGCTCCTCAGAGCTCCGGCAGCGTCTCGGACAGCCCCATGCTTTGCACTGAGAAAGCCCCACGCTTTGCATTGAGATGTTTACTGTGTTGTAAACCACCTGTATGCAAAGAATCTCTCTCCTCTGCTCCATTCCTGGGGCCCATCACAGAACAACTGAGTCTCACCTTTGTGCCCACCCCCTGCCAGCCATTGTCTCTGAGTCTCTCTCCCAGAATGCATGGAAACAGGGGTTTGGTTCCTTTTTGTTTCTCACAGTGCTGGCACAGGGCCAGGTGTCCAGTTCACCCTCAGTCCCGGCTCACAGAAGCAAGACCCTCTTGGTTTCTAAAATGCACCTTTTACAATTGTTGAAGGAATGCCTTCTTCAACCCCTCTGCAAGGCTCTGGAGGACCTTGGTAGGTGGCTCTACCAGTGTGGATGGACGGGGTCCCTCTCTGCCCCAGGAGCAGCAGGGGCCTCCAGCCAGCCTTCTGTGTTGCTTCTTGCAGGGAGAAATTCCTACTTGGGGCGCCAGCCCACGAGGCAGAGAGGCAGGTACCTGTTTCAGTGCTATAGGGCTTGGCCTGGACACCCTCTGTCATGTGTATGATAATTATAACACAATGTCGAGATCAGCATCTGATCACCATCCATGGCTTCTTAAACAAGTACTATGCGCTAGGCACTGAGCTATGCACTTTTTAATGCATCACTCAGTTCACTATCTCACAACTTGCTGGCATCAATCTTGCTTTACTGTTGGGGAACGGGAGGCCCAGAGAGGTGGTGCAAGGCAGTGATTTGAACCAAGGCCTCCCTCTTGCTCTCCACAGCTCATGCTCTCACTGTGGCACCTGCTAATTCTGCAGCACCCAAGCAGGTCTGGGTGGAGAGGCAACCGGCTCCCCTGCCCCCATCCCAGGAGGAACCCAAGCCTCAGGAACCTCCTGAGGAAAGGCCCCACTGGCCACGACCTTCAAAGGTCCCCCGGAGGCCACCTGCAGGCATACCTGTATTAGTTATCTATAGGCATAACAAATCGCCTCCAACTCAATAGCTTGCCACAACCCCAGTTGCAAGTTCAAAGTGCTGCAGGTCAGACATCCAGGCACTGCTTGGTGGGTCTTCTGCTTGTGGTCCCACATGGTGAAAGTCAGGGTGTCAGGTTGACTTGGCTCCTTCTGGGGGATCTGGGGAAGAGTCTGCATCCACGCTCATTTGGGTTGTTGGCCGAATGCAGTTGCTTGCGGTTGCAGTTGTAGGATTGATGTCCCTGTTTCCTGCTGGCTGTCGGCTGGGGCCACTCTCAGCTCTCTTGGCTGCCCACATTCCTTGCCATGTGGTCCCCTTCATTTTCCAAATCAGCAGTGGTTCTCATCGTCCAATTCCTGACTTCCACTTTGAGGATCAGATGGAGAAAACACCCTACTTGTAAAAGGCTCATGTGATGAGGTCAGGCCCATCAGGTTAGTGTCCCTTTCTCAAAATGAACAAGTCAACAGTGCCGTCAAACACAGTCCTATCATAGAGTGGAGTTCATCATATTCACAGGGGCAGGGACTGTGTAGGGCATGTACACCAGGGGTGTGGGTCTGGGGACCATCATAGAATTCTGCCTCCCACAATTTTAAAAATTAATTCAGCATCAGTTCTTACTTTTCCCAAGAAGATCGCACCATATTGGGCTGGGGTGGGGCATGGAGAGGGCCACTGGCTTCACACAGCCTTGGTTCAGAATCCTGGCTCTGATCTCCAACGGCTGATGGCCTTGAAGAAGCAGCCTGACCGTTCCGGGCCTCAGTTTACTCATCTGTAGAATGGAGTGAGGGCCACTGGCAGGGCAGCTGGAAGGTTAAATGGGATCATGCAGGTAGAAATTTTGGCAGAGCCTGACACTTGAGGCCTGGGAAATAGATGATGCAGCTGTGCGTGGTTTTTTAGAACAACTCAGCCTTCTGTTTTGTTTGAAGTAGGGTGGGACCAGTGAAAAGCATGTTTTTAGGCTCAAACACATCTGAGTCCACATCAGGAATCTTGCAGAGTCCAACTGTGGCCAGCGAGGCCCTGAGTATTGGACAGGAGACAGGCCTTGTGCTGACCAGTGCCCACATGCTGGCGGCTGCAACCTGGGCTGGCTGCTCACCAGTTGCTCACAGGGGGAAGGGTCAGGGCCAAGCCTGATCCCTCAGAGCAGGAGAGTTGAGCATGGAGTTGTGGCAGGTGGAATATCATATGCCCACACCATTGGAGCTGTGGTCCCTCCTTGGCAGTGCTCTGAGGGAAACTGGCATCCCTGTGCCCCTCTCTTTAGAGTCTTTGGCTTCCTCATTGTGTCTTACTGCGAAAGAGCAGTCAGACTGATATGGATGATGGGAGGAGCTGCCCTTTGGCTCAGACGAGGAGTGTCAGAGAAGGGGTCACAAAGACAGCTCTGTAGGCTAAGCCAAAAGCAGTATAGGGTAATGTTAGGAGCAGGTCTTGGTGCAACTGCCTGGGTGCCCCTAGTTTCCACTGCTAACTTGTTATGTGACTGAGCCACTGTACACTTTAGTTTCCTCCTCTGTAAAATGGGGATAACAGTAGTCCCAGCTCATAAAGTTGTCATGAGGATTAAATGAAATCATGTGGGAACACCACTGACATGTAGTGCATGTTCAGTACAAGTTATCCTCACCATTATCATCATCACCACCATCATCATCATCACCAACATCATCATCATTACCATCATCACATTACCATCATCACCATCAACATCATCACCAGCATCACCACCACCGTTATCATCACCATTATCATCCTCACCATCATCATCATCATCATCACTACCACCATCATCACCATTATCATCCTCACCATCATCACCACTTTCATCACCATCACCGTCATCACCATCATTATCATCACCATCATCACCATCACCATCATCACCATCACCATCAGCATCATCATCACCACCATCATCACCACCATCATCATCACCATTATCATCCTTACCATCATCACCATCACCACCATCATCATCACCACCATCATCACCATTACCACCATCATCACCACCATCATCATCACCATCATCACCGTCATCATCACCATCATCATCACCACCATCACCACCACCATCACCACCACCACCATCATCACCATTATCATCCTCACCATCATCATCACCATCATCACCATCACCATCATCACCATCACTATCATCATCACCATCATCATTATCACCACTATCATCATCACCCCCACCACTATCATCACCATCATCACCACCACCATCACCACCACCACTATCATCACCATTATAATCCTCACCACCATCATCACCATCATCATCACCACCATCATCACCATCACTATCATCATCACCATCATCATCATCACCATTCACCATCATCACCATCACTATCATCATCACCATCATCATCATCACCATTCACCATCATCACCATCACTATCATCACCACCATCATCATTATCACCACCCACCATCATCACCATCATCATCATCAACACCATCATCATTGCTAGCATCATCATTACCACCATCATCACTACCATCATCACCATCATCACCATCATCATCATCACCACCATCATTCTCATCACCATTATCATCCTCATCCTCCTCCTCATCATTATCACCACCATCATCACCATCATAATCATATAATCATCATCATCATTACCATCACCACCATTACCCATCATCATCTCATTATCACTATCACCTTCATCACTATTACTATCATCATCGTCATCATTACCATTTCCTTTCCATCATCACCATCACTATCATGATTACCATCATCAACGCCATCATTATCACTATCATCACTATCATCACCATCACCATCACCAACTCATCATGATTTAACAGGTGGGCTGGCAATCTGAATGTTGAAGACAGAGGGAGAAAATCAAGCTGGGACAGTCAGATTTCTACAGTCCTCCCCAGCAGGACCCAGGTGGGCTACTGGGGGTCCCAGAAGCAGATATCAGCCCAAAAGATGAGCTTTGATAATCAGAGTGAGGCTATGGTGAGACTGAGTGACACTGCGCGGTGCCAAAAGAATCTAGGGTTGTTGGAATGCTGACAGCAGAAAAAAGTAAGATAAGGTATCTCCTGACAACACCCCCTTCCATCTGCTCTCAGATGGGGCTCTTTGGAGAGGATCTGCCAGGCAGAACTGAGGTCTTATGCCACCTCCACCTCTGTAACCTCAAACAGGCATCATCTTGTCTCCTGGCCTCAGTTTCCTCATCTCTAAAATGGGGACACATCAGGATCTGCCCTTAGCAAGTTGCTGAGGGCCTGCCTTGAGCAGCCGGTAGATGGCGCTGATGGGCTGGTGGTTGGGTTTGGGGAGGCTTGCATAGGGGCTCTGGAGGCCCCAGTAGGGCACTGGGGAGACCTCCCCTGATTCCCTGGAGGCAGAGCAGAGCTCTTGTCTTTGCAGGAGCTGCAGATTCTGCCTTGGGTATCTTGGAAGCTTTGCACAGGCATCTCCAGCTCAGTGGGAACCAAATGTCATCCTGTCTCCCCAACTCACTGGTGTCACCATCTTCCTGGGAGCTGTCTGGATAACCCTCGCCTTGGCCCTCACCTTTAATTTGTCCCTGAGTCCTATCAGGGACACCCTCCATCCCACCACCATCTCCCACCTGGGTGAGCATGGGAACCTCCTCTCCCACTCCCTCCAATTCCCCTCCACTACAGCTGGGGGAGGCTTCTAAAATGCCAAATATAGCCCAGTCTCTGCAACTTGCAGGGTCCCCAGCCCTCGGGATAAAGTCCAAACCCCTGACAAAGCCTGTGAAGACCCTGTGGGTCTGGGGCTAGCTCTGGGCTGCAGCCCTGTCTCTGGTCACAGTCCGGCATCCACCATGGTCCGGGTGCACTGAGCTGCCGGCCCTCTCTCCCCTCGGCTGGCTCCTTCCTCCTGACTGCCCGTCTTTCCCTGGCCTCTCTATGTTTCCCGCTGGCATTGACGACAGTGTCCTGGAGAGCTGGGCAGGGAGGGCTGCCTTGGGTTCCTACTGTGTGCCCCACCTAGTGCTGGTCTCGGCCCTTAGCAAGTGCTCAGTACACCCATGTGGAATTGGGCGGTGAGGGTAAAGGGAGGAGGGAAGGGTTGAGAGCTCCCTGTGCTCAATGAAGAGAGGGACTTGAGCAAGTACCCATTTTTAGTACTTCCCAAGATGTGTACAAGAGGCCTGGGGCCAGCAGAACTCCTTGCCCCTGCCCATCCCCCTCCAGTCTGTGGGGTCCACCCCCAGCTGCCCAGCTGTGAGGCCTCTATGGCTCAGCTCCTCATCTGTTAAGTGAGGATGGCAGTCGTCCCCCTCACAGCGAGGCCACGTAGGTTACATAACTTTTTCTTAGGGTGCCTGGCCTGCAAGAAATCCCTAAGAATGTTCTATATTCCTAGGCCCACTATTATTCTTAATATTACCCAGGAAAGGGTGGTGAAGTGAGTAAATAAATGAATAGGTGAATGAATGAATGAATGAATGAATGGCACCCTAGCCCCACTGTCTCCTGGATGACTTCAGGATCCTTGAGGAGGCTGGCTGTGTAGGTTCCCCTCAGGTAGGACCTAGGTGAGCTGGGGAGTCTTAACTCACCCAGGGCAGGCCTTAAGGTTGGGCACACCCTTGTGTGGGCTCTGCCCTGGCCTTAACCAAGAAAGGGAAATGTTGACAGGGAAGAAAGCCCTGCCCACCAGGCAGCCCCACCCACCTGGGCTAGCCCCACCCCAAGGAGCCCCACCCACCTGGGCTAGTCCCACCCCAAGGAGCCCCACCCACCTGGGCTAGTCCCACCCCCAAGGAGCCCCACCCACCTGGGCTAGCCCCACTCACAAGCAGCCCCACCTACCTGGGTTAGCCCCACCCACCAGGCAGCTCCGCCTACCTTGGCTATCCCGCTCTGAGTTTTTGCCTTGATTCTCCTGTTATTGTCCCTCAAACCCACATCCCTACAAAGCAGGAAAGTATGCCTGGGAGAGGCCAAGTGAGTGCGGAACCAGCCCAAAGCCAGGCGTCCAGGGTCTCCCTCACCTGAAGCTGACTTTTTCCCCACCTTGGATAGAGGGCGGGAGATGCCATCCCCACTGAACCCAGTACTTTCACCAGCCATATTAGCTCCCACTCACCCCCTGTCGTGGAAGCCTCGGCCGTCACACCTGCAGGGCCGGGGTGTGCATGGCCTCAGGGATGGCCTGTTCAGCTGCTGGGTGACTCAGGTCCAGGTGCCTCACCACCTGCTGAGCTCTGTGAGATTTCTGGACACTTCTGCTCATTGCCTTTGGGCTCAGTGAAGAGTCTGGAGTTTATCTGGAGTGAGGTGGCCGGGTCTTGGTGGGATCTGAGCAGGTAAGAAGCAGGGTCTTTCTTATGTTTTAAGGAGAGCCCTGTGGCTGCTGGGTGGGGGACCAGCTGGAGGGGCAGGAGGGCAGCACGTGCCTCATTACAAGGCTGGGGCCATCATCCTGTGAGAGCCGGGCATGACCAGTGCAGGTCTGTGGGGTTGAGGGTACAGACCAGTGGGACCCACAGACAGATCGGGAGTGACCAAGCCTCTGCTGAGCTGCCCAGGTCCCCTCTGGTGGGCACCTCCTACCCGGAGCCCCCCAAGGTGGTACCAAAGCTAGACCACCATAGAGCCAGAGGCCTCCAGGCCCCACCCACGACAGCCGAGCTGGCTTCTGCCCAGCCACTGTCACACACAGAGGGCAGCCGTCCCCATGGTCCCTAGAGGCGGTTGAGGACCACTGTGCCTGGAGTCTGTGGCTATAAACCAGGAGGAGAAGGCTGCCCACCCCCTGCCCCAGAGATGGGGAGGCTGGGGCCGCCGGTGGATTTGGGCAGGTCCCAGTTTCCAGGATGGTGAGGTGAAGATGTGAAGGGACCCTGGAGGCCACAGGGACCCAGGCACAGAGTGTTGGACTCTCATCCTCCCCATGGTCGAGGAGGTCAGTGCCTTCCCGGGGTGGGTTACGGAAGGTGGTATCTTCCTTCTCCTCAGAGTCCATTCAGGAGCAGGAAAGTTCATCTCAGACCCTAAGTCCAGCCACGTCATGCCACGCTTAACACCTCTAACAACTTCCCCTGGCACTTAGGACAGCGTCTAGCTCCTTCCCTCAGCTCGTGGCCCTTAGGATCTGCGTCACACACACCCCAGCTCTCCCGATGGGTCTCTGCACTCGCTGTTGCCTCTGCCTGGAACAGTCTCCCTCCTGGTGTCATCGTCTCCATGGTGTGTCCTTCCTGACTTTCCACCTCCACCAGGTGCCGACACTTCCCCGACCCCAGTATCCTCTTCTCTCGGGTGGGTGAATGCCACCTGCTGATGTCTGATTTATTCATCGGTTTTCTTGTCTGTAGTCTGTTCCCCTTGGGGACAGGAACTGGTCACTCATGTTCATCCGGCAGGCTGGATGCTTCGTGGAGGGCTCCAAAGCTGGCAGACCCCGGGGCCTCCTCTGTCTCTCCCAGGCCCTGCGTGTTGCGGTGAGAGGAGCATTTGTTTCTCTGTGGTTTGCTGCCGGAGCTGGTGACTGGGAGAGAAACAAGGGAGAGACAAGGGTGTCCAGACAGGTGCGGGGCTCAGCCAGGAGGCAGAAGACACGGACGTGTCCCGGGCCAGGAGGGTCACAGATGCACCACCAGGTACTCTGTGTGGCACTGGGAACAGGAATTCTGGGAGTCAGTCTGCAAGGGCGATGGGCATTGCTCACCTGGGAGAAGCCTTTAGGGTGGGCGTTGAGCAGGCCATTAGCTCGTGCCCGGAGGAGGTGCATGGGCGGCATGGGCTCTCCACGGAAATTACGTGGGTGCGCATGGATGTGGCTCTGTGCTCACCTGGGTGAGGATTTCTGGCCGGTGCCAGGGCACTCTGCATGACCCTGGCAGAATTGAGCTGCCCTGACTGTGAAAGGGGAAGAAGAGCATGCCTGACCCCCCACCGGCACCCCACCCCTCACTGCTCCACCTGGGGCCTGCCTCTGGGGGTGGCTGGATCCTGGCTGACTGTTGCGACTGTTGAGGCCCTGGGGGGGTGGGGCATGGGAGTTAGAAGGACTGGCCAGGTGGGGCCCACTATGCACCCACCCCCAGTGTCAGGAGCTTCCGCTCTCCTCCTCCACCTCCTCCTCCTCCTGCTCATCATCATCCTCACTTGTTGAGGACGTCCTGTGTGCCAAGTGGTTTATATGCCCAGCCTCATTTAATCCTCAGAATGACTCCATGAGGTAGCTACTAAAACCCCCCACTTAACAGATGAGGCAACTGAGGCCCAGAGAAGCTCAACAAGTTGCCTAAGGTCCAAGTTTCCTCTCCCAACTCTCCTACCCTCTCCTCTTCCTTCTCCTTTCTCCCATTCTTCCCTGCCTCTTCCCTAACTAGACAATTTTTTATTGAGTGTCTCCCAGGTGCAGGCATGAGCCAGGTGCTGGGAAGATCACGATGACCCAGCTCCTTCTGGTCCTTTTCTTAGCTGGTTAGAGGCTGGGAGGACATGCAAGTTCAGCTCCAGCCGACTGGGGCATTGGTGGTAGCCCCTGGAGACATTGTGCAATGGAGCTACGAGGCTGAATCTGGCTCCAGGGAAGCGTGTTGCAATCCATGAGTGATGTCTGCCATGCGCACAGGCGTGGAGAGTGAGGCACCTGTGCTGTCTTCTTGTAGACCCTAGACTGGTGGGGCCTCTGAAATGCATCCAGACACTGTGCTGGGTGTGTTGCATGGCCCTCCCAACGAATTCAGTATTTTTCTCCCCATTTTCCAGGGAGAAATCTAAGGTGTCAGAATGTAAGGTTCTCATTGGAACCCAGGCTCTAGGGTCCCTGGTTTTCTGTGACATCATGCTGCAGGACCCTGTTTCTCTCTTTGCTTTGGCTGCTGGGGAGCTCAGAAGGAAGCTTTAGGCTCGCTCTCAGCCACCACATTAGCTCAGGAGTTTGGGCATTTTTGTTGCCAGCTCCTTTGGGCTCTTTCTCCTCCCTGCTGTGCTTCCCAAGGAGCAGGCCGGATGTAAGTTATCAACTATAAATAAAACCAAGACTTCCGTTCTGGCTCTCGCTCTAGTTTCCTGGTGCATTTTTTTTTTTTAAAGTTCTTAATCAAGGGAGGGGATACTCCTAACTGAAGATGACATCAGCATCAGCTGGCCCCGGGGGGCAGGCCCCCAGCCCCCAGGCCCGTGTGGGCCCTGAATACCCCATTATGAGGGGTAACCTCATTACACAAGACGCGCTGCACGGCGGAATTTCAAATGGGGTTTTGTGGTTTCTGCCCTTTGCAGCAGAGCACACACAGGCAGCTGCGGCCGCCCGGCTTCCTCTCCCGCCGCAGCCCTGGCGCCTGGCCAGCTGGTGACCATCCCCTTCTACCATGAGTCAGTTTCATTCTTAACTCTCTGACTCAGGTCCCTTTAAAGGGACAGCAGAATCCATTCGTTCCAAGCAAGGAAGGAGAGGTGAAGAACCTGCCTGGGAGGGGAGTCGGGGGTCAAGAGGAAGCTTGGGGGGGTCCCAGGAAGGCAGCTGGGTGAGCAGCCCTGCCTCACTCCCCTACCCCAGACACCCAGGATGGAGGGGCTTTCCTGCCTGTTCCAAGGGAGATGGACCTGTGACTTCCCCAAGGCAGACCATCTGCAAGGTGGGAAACCCCGGTGTTCAGCAAGCTTCCTTTCTGTCTGGGCGCAAGCCCTGCCCAAGCTCTGGGCTCAGAAGGTAATGGGGGCTTTGCAAGCCACCCCCAACGCCACATGTGCCCCGCTTCCTTCTCATTCTTGGCTCCCTCATTCCTTGTACTTCCGTCGCAACGACCTCTGGAGTTCCTAGAACATCCTGAGCTGCTTCCCCCAGCCGCCCTCCCTGCCACCTGGCATGCAAGTCACTCCGCTCTTTGTGGCGGTCCCATCTCCTCCTTCCGAGCCCAGCTGCATGCCACCTCCTCCCACGTACGTACTGCCAGTCCGTCATAGCAACCTATTTACTTCCATAGTAACACAAGGAACAACCCCAAACTCTATTCAACTTGCTCCCCATGTTAACGGCCCCCAGCATGGACTGTCAGCTCCATGAAGGCAGGGCCCTGCTTATCTTGTTCACAGCACAAGGCCGGGCATACAGTAGGTGCTCACTCAACATTCCTGGGATCGATGGGAAATGACTGCCAGGGAACCCTCTGCAGCCGTCCTTGTTGAGGGCCCCAGATGGGGTGTGGGTGGCCCCTCCCCGTCCAGATGGTGTTGGAAGGGCTGGGGGCCAGGCATGGCGAGCAGGCCAAGGCTGCAGGTGGACGTCCCTGGGACTGGGGCTGCTGGGGGCCAGGCTGCAGTTTCAGCCCAGGTCGGGTCTCATGTGAGGCCTCCGTGAAATAAGAATTTCTCTCTCCGTTTCCTTCTCCTGTCTGACTCACACTTTCGTTTTGAAGTTCCCCCTTTCTGCCAGCGCTTCGCCTGAGGTTACGGAGTGGTCAAGCGAGGCCGGCAGGGCGTGGAGACCGGGAGGAAGCTGGGCTGCAGTTTCATTCACAAAAACATGACCCGCCCGCTTCCTGTGTCCTGCCTGGGCTGCACGGCCCGCAGCCCAACAGTCAGTTCACAGGCTGTTTGCAAGTTTGCAGGGGCCAGTGAGGGTGCTCCTGGGGTTTAAGAGGCTTGAGTTTGTCCACCCCAAGGCTTCCGTCAGGACCCCCACTTCCCGCCAGTGTGCTTCTGTCTCCCATGGTGCCTCCCAACTCACCCCCACAGGGGCCTGGCACAGAGCCTCAAATCCAGGATTCTGTAGGAGCTGAGGGCTGGGCATGAACACCTTGGTGCTTCCCCTGGCCCCACTGACCCATCCTTGTTTCAGCACAGAGCTGGGAGGCCCAGGGAGGATGGCCTCTGCTGGCTGGTCCAGCTCTCTCTGTGGTTCCCACCTCTCAGTGTGGGGTGGATCCAAAGGGGAGGGAAGAGAAGGGGATGGGAAGAAAACGATGCCTGTTGGGGCACAGTCTCCTAAACCCAACCTTGGATCTCCTCCTACGAGTAGCTTCCAGGTGTCTACAGGGAGCCCGGGGTCATGCTGGCATCACTCATTCTCCACGCATCAGATGATCCTGCGGCCCCTCAGTGCCAGGCCCCACTGGCCCTCCGGGCACATCAGTGACTTTGATGTGGTCCCCCCCATGCTGCCAGTCTGATGGTGGAGACAGAACAGCAGTCCTGGATGGTAAGGATGCCCAGTGCCAACCCCCCTTAGCAGGGGAGATGCAGAGGAGGGGGGCCACCCAATCTCAGCATCACAGAAGCCTCCCTGGAAGAGGGCATCCGAGTGGAGCCTGAAGGTTGAGATACCAGCTAGGGGAAGGGACTGGCTGGGAGGAGAGGCAGGGAGGCGTCTCCAGGCAGAGAGACAGCGTGTGCAAGACTTGAGTGCAGGAGAACCCCTGGTGTGTCGGAGCTGGAGAGGAGTGTGTGGGAAGTCTGGGTGGTGTGGAGCGGGGATGGAGGCCAGGCCAGGGGGTCGGCCAGGCTGAGTGGCTTGGACATTTTACTGAGTACGGTGAGGAATCCTGCAGGCTTGTGTGTTTGGCTGGCCCCGCCCAGCTGACCAAAGCTTCGTTCAGCACAATCCACATGGCACTGCGTTGGGGTCTCAGATCCAGGGTCTCATTTCACCCTGGTGCTGCCCCAGTGAGGAGGCATTGTCTCTCCTTCTGCAGTTGAGGAAACTGAGGCCTAAGAGGCAAGTTCTGTCCAAGGTCATGCAGTAGGTGCTTGCAGAGTCATCCGAATCGCAGTCCAGGGGTCTCTTGCCACCCTCCCTGACCCTCTGGCCGTGGCTGCTGCGGGGAAGAAACCATCACAGGGGCAAGGCACTTTGAAATGCGAAAGCTCTACAGTGTCATGATGATGATAAAAACACAACAGGAAGAACGCAACCCACTTCGGTTTTATGAGGCTGAGCTGCCCCTCTGGAATTCCCTCTTATCTGGGGATCTCAAAGCACTGGGCAGGTCCACAGACCACTCCTAGAAGCACTGGGAGCCAAGCTCAGGCCAGGCAGGAAGTGGCAGGCACTGTTCCTTCTCTGCCGTCCCAGTCTTCCTCCCGTCAGTATCGACCCCTCTCCCCAAGCCAGCTGGTGCGAGAATGGGGAGCTCGGGTCCTCCCCATCCCCAGCAGGTGAGGAACAAAGACCAGCAGCAGCAGGAACAGGACTAAGGACTCCACCATCCTGGAGACAGAGAGGGGTGGAGGCATTGGCAGTTCTGCCTGGTTTAGAGTTTTCTGGGTTCAGATCCTGTCTGTCCCTTGAGACTACGAGCTCCTGAAAGTCATGGACCATGCGTGTCTGAGTCACTGGGCCCTGCTGGGATGAGCACGACTTGATGGCTGGAGAGGAGGGAGTAGGGTGTGGAAGGCTGAGGGTCAGGGGGAAGTCACAGGACTGGCTACCCTGTCAAGGCTTCCTAGGGTTTGTTTAATGAATAAGGAATTGATGGATGAATTATCCACTAACTGAAGGGTGTGAATTCCAGACAGATATGTGGAAGGATAGATGGATAAACGAATGTGTGGATGGTCTAAGGGAAGATGGAGGAGTGGGTGGATGGATGAAGGGATGGGTGGATGGATAAGTGATGAACGAATGCACGGATGATGGATGGATGGATGGATGGAAGGGTGGAAGGTTGGATGGATCAAAAGATGTATGATAAATGGATGGAAGGACGGATGGAGGGATGAACAGATGGAAGGACGGATGGAGGGATGAACAGGTGGAAGGATGGATTGATCAACAATGGATGAATGTGTGGATGTGGATAGATGGATGAATGCATGGACAGATAGATAGTGGCTAGATGGTATAGGGGGTTGGTAGAAAGTGAAATAAGCACCTGGGTCATCTCAGGCATATGGGCAATGTGAGACGCTTCTAGCAGAGACTGTGATGGGGCTCACTCGGCTTCACAGATGGAACCTTGGCATACATGGCACGATGCCCATGTCCTCCACCAACTAGAAGACCAATGATTTGGCTAGGACCAAGAGACTCGGGTCATTTTCTCGGTTCAGCCTGATCAGCCCCTTGACCATGGCCAGTCTTCTCCCCTCCTGGCCTTGGTTTCCCGTCTGGATTATGAGGATTTACTGGATGAGATGGACCTTTTTGGTGGAGTGTCCAGGTTTTCCTAGGAGGAGGGGCAGCATCCCCGCCTCTCTCTTCCGCTCACAGGCCTTCCCTCACTCCATTCCCAGGCTCAGCCCAGGCACCTGCCGTGCACCCTCTTCCCCACCATTTTCTAAATGTCTGGGCATGAAGCCAGCAGGAGAGATGGGCCCTGGGGAAGGGGAAGCTGGCCCCTGCTGCAGGGTGGGCAGGCTGGGGACCACTGTGGCTGCAGACAGCTGCTCAGCAGGCCCTTGGCAGGCTCCAGCTGAGTCACCCTGAGTCACCACTGTCACCTCCTACCACACATTCCTTCATTCATACAGTGTCTACCCCTGAGGCCACCTCCCTGAAATCTCACTGGGCAGTTGCCAAGGGTGTGGAGGGCACTCAGGCCTGCCTGATGTGCCCCTGGCAGGGAGAGAGAGGGCTGGGAAAGATGACCTCCCGGAAGGTGTGGACACCCTCTGAGTCCCTTCCAGCCTGGGAGCTCTCTGACCTCACTGGGCTGGGTCCCCTGCAGATGGGAGGGCTAGGTGCCTGTCTCCTTGAGGCCCCTTAGCAGTCATTTGGAGGAACACTGGGCCCCTCAGCTCACTAAGATTCACTGGGATGAGGAGAGGAAAGTGACTCACCTGCCCCCCTTGTCTGTCTCCTCAGCAGCCACACCCAGGCTAGGCTCTCCTGCAGAGGGCCTGTGTCCCCTTTGCAGTGGACCAGGCCAGCTCCGGAGTGGGCAGCCCTGCTCTGTGTCTGTCCCAGCGCTTCCTCTTTGTGTGGTGTGGGGCAGGCCATGCATGGCTTGAGGCCTCCGTGTCCTCGTCTGTAGCCGGGGTGTCGGTAGGCACTGCCTCTGGCGACTTGCGTGGGCACCTGGTGCTCCTCTGTCCCTCCTGGGGTCAGGGGTGTCCCACAGCCCTTTGACCTGCAGGGCTCACCTCTGGCAGGTCCTGAGTCCTGGTGTCAGACGCCACCAGGAACACAGTTCTGGGCCTGAGAGGTGAGCCTCTCTCCAACTGGAAGCCTGGGCTACACTAAGAGCTTAGGGACCCAGGGTGGTGACCCCTGAGTGCTGGGCTCCCAGGGGTGGGAAGAGAGAGGCTGGGGTGGTAGCCTGGCCCCCGCATAGTAGGTGCCAGGTAGGGCAGCCGCTGGGAGCCTGGCACGGGGCCCGGGGCCAGGCTGGGGCTGGTGGTCTCAGGGTCCATGAGGCCCATACATCAGCCTCTGAATTTGCCATGGCAGGAACCTGGGACACAGGAAGCCAGCACCGCTGAGCACCCTGTCCTTTTCATTCGTTTCCTCTCCCGCTAACCCCAGTCAAGCCTTCTGTGGCAGGCACCGCTCTGCACTGAGGATTTATGTCAATGAAATTGACTTGGGTCCCTGTCCACGGGGGTCTGCATTCTATTGAGGGGAGACAGAAGACAGGCAGTAACCAGTCACATGGCCTGGCCTGCTATGGAGGCAATCGGAGCTGTGGGAAAGAGAAAGGAGAGTGAAGGAAGAGAGTGCTCTCTGAGAAGGGCTTTGGATGGGATCGGGGGGGCACGGTGAGCAGGGATGGGGGGGTGTCTGGACAGCGCACCCCGCTGTGGAGCAGTAGGGAGGCCGGCAGAGGGGACCAAGTCTGGGAAGTGGCTAGATCCTGCACAATCTCCCATCTCCCAGGGAGGCTGACATGGCACCAGTTTTCTGGGATGGCCCCACGTGCTCTAGTGTATTCTTTTTTTTTTTTTTTTCGCAGCAGCACCAGAAACATATACACTTTATTGAATGCCATTGTAGAAAAGTGTGTGAGGATAAAGGGCTGATACAGGACTTGGCTTCGGGGGCAGGGCGAAGAATGGAAGGTGGAGGACGTGGGATACAGGTCATGGGCAGAGCTCCTGGCCTCAGTGATGCCTCCTGATCTATCGATGGGCTTGGATGATCAACACTGGGATGACGATGAGCAGAATGGTCATGAGGATGCCCAAAATCAGGGCCCAGATGTTCAGGCACTTGGCGGTGGAGGCATAGGCCTGGGCCTCGGTCAGGTTGCCAACCATCTTCCAGTCCCTAGACTTCACAGAGTAGGCGAATGCTATGAAGCCTAGGCGGCAGGGGTTCACGAAGAGGGTGTTGAACAGGGACCAGACAACATGGTTGGGCACGGAGGTCTCACTGCGGATATGGATCACAGTGGACGTCGGGGGAGCAGGGTTGTGGGGCGCCCCCGGCACAGCCACCTCGTGCTCCTCCTTGAGCATCTCATAGCTGGGGGGCTGGCCACTGTTGACAGGAGAGAAGGTTTGGACAGTGTGGTTCATGGTGTCCAGCGAAGACCAGTGGTGGTCGGGTTACTGGGATGGCTGTCAGTGGGCCCTCCCTTTCCCTAGTAGCTTCGTTTCCTCCGCTCTAGTGTATTCTTACGGGGGCCCCCTTCTCCTCTCAAAGGGCAAGTTTGTTGGTCCTACCCTTGCAGGGCTTTTTAAGGCCTTTGACTTTCGCTTGAATGAATTGGGGAGCAGGGGAAGGATGGGTCCGACTCAGGTTGCTGAAAGAATGCTCTACCTGCCAGGCTGAGAAGGGACTGGGGGATGAGGTCAAGGGTAGATTTATGATCTGGGATCCTAATATCCATTTTCTGGTGATGCCCCTCAGCTCTGGGGACACAGAGATGGGGCAGATGAGGTCTTTCCCAGAGATTCCCTGATGGAGCAAGGACACAAAAAGGCTGGTGAGCACCTTTTGATGAGCACAGGTTACTGCCTGTGTTCCGTCTCCCCTCAATAAAATGCAGACCCCCTTGGATGGGGTCCCAAGTCAATTTCATTGACATAAATCCTCAGTGCAGAGTGGTGCCTGCCACAGAAGGCTTGACTGGGGTTAGCGGGAGAGGAAATGCAGACTAAGGCCCCAGGAGCTTGAGGAGAGAGCAGCCAAGTTGGGGAGGAAATCCAGGAAGTCTTCCTGAAGAAAGGGGCATTTGAGGTGAGTCTTGAAGGCTGAGCAGCAGATTCCCCAGGCAGAGAGTCAGAAAGAGGGGAAGGTATTCCAGGTAGAATGCCAGGTGGCAAAGGCTCACGTGTAGGAACAAAACACCAAGCTCTCCCACTTCATTCATTCATTCATCTACTCATTCATTCTCCACTTACTTCTTGTAAGTGCGCTGTTTACCTGGCACCATGCTGGCCCTAGAGAAATACTGACCCCACTCCTCACCCACTCTGTGGCACTTGTCCAAAGAGGGGGTGGCCGTGGCCAGGAAGCCATCCTGGTTTAGCAGCCGGGCAAGCATCCCTCCCTCCATGAAACCCTGGATCCCAACAAGGCTACATTTGTTTTGTATTTGAAATTCCACTAATTTTTTCGTGTCTTTGCATTAATGATTCCTCTTTAAACATCAAAGGGACCCGTAGGGCATTTTGACTCCTAACCTTTTTGTACGAGAAGCAGCTGATCATTATCCCACAGCTCCAATGATAGGCTGCAGTCAGTTCGGATTCCCAAGATTACAAAAGGAAATTCAGCTAATTATAGTTTGATAGAAATTATAGTTCTGCCGATTTCTGATTGACAGGGTGGGCTGGCATGAATCACTGTGCTCTTTGATAAGATTGTATTAATCTCTCTCAAGAATCTCACAAGTGCCTCATTGCAGGAGAAATTTCCTTTATGTCTCTCTCCCATGAAGAACCTGCTCATATTATCCCTGGAATAAATGGAGGGCCTGGAGTATATGGGTGCAAGAACAGAGGCCTGGGATTCAGGAATCCTGGGTTTGTATACAGCCAATAGCTTGCTGTGTGACCTCCCAAGGTTCCTCTGCCCCTCTGGGCCTTCATCAGAAGGGAGGCAGTGTGGTACCTTAATTAAGAGCATGGGTTCTGAGCTCAGGCTTTCTAGCTACATGTCCTTGGCAACCTCACTGATCTTCAGTTTCTTCCTCTGTAACATGGACATGACGATAATAATAATTTCCCCCCCACGTGGTTGCGGCAGATCACTTGAGGTCAGGAGTTCAAGATCAGCCTGGCCAACGTGGTGAAACCCCGTCTCTACTAAAAATACAAAAATTAGCCGGGTGTGGTGGTGAGCACCTGTAGTCCCAGCTACTCGGGAGGCTGAGGCAGGAGAATCACTTGAACCCGGGAGGCGGAGGTTGTAGTTAGCCGTGATCACACCACTGCACTCCAGCCTGGGCAACAGGGCGAGACTCTGTCTCAAAAAAAAAAAAAAAAAAAAAAAAAAAAAGAATGAAATGAGCTAATATATGTGAGCTAATATAAATAAGCGAAGATCCTGGATAGATGCAGAACAGTGGGTGTAGTGGGAGAGCTTGAAAGATACCGGCTGTTTTATAAGAAAGCGGCCCTCTTGAAAGTCGAGGACAGCCAGGCCGCAAGCAGAAGCTGCAGATGACTTCTGTAGTTCCACATAAAACAGAGCTCTGCGATGCTCAGGGCAGAGACAGAGGCAGGATCGCATCTAACAGATGGGCAGGTGGAGGCATGGGGAGGCTCTGGGGCGTGTGCATAGTCAAACGCGGGGGCAGGAGGGATCTCGAATGTTCTTATTCCCAGCACCGCCCCCGGAGACCTCCCAGTGTTGACCTTGCCCAGAAGAACACACGACCTCTTGAATTATGTTGGCTTGGCAGAAAGCTGGACTCTTGGCAGCATGCCCCCAGGACCTTCTTAGTTCTCATAGATGTTAGTCAGTGTGGACACTCTCTCCTTTCTGGAAAGCCCCCAGTAACAGATGTTGGAGACATCGAGGCCCTGAGTAGTAAGGGGCCTGACCCACAGGCACAGAGTTGGGTGCTGTGGGATGGCCAGGAGCTCGGGTCTCCTTCCTTCCCACCACACCAGTGGGTGCCGGATGCTAGCAGGTGGCTTGGGGATGCCCCTTCACTTTGCTGCCAGGAAATTGGCTGCAGAGTCCAGGGCTCATAAAACCAGCCAGTTGAGTGAGAATGCACTGGTTCAGAAGCCAGTGGGCCCCTAGCTCCTCACAGTGGGCCCCCTCGGCCAGGCCAACAGGCCATGTCTCCTAGCTAACCTTGGGTCTGACCCCCGAAGATCCATTTCTATCCGCAAAGTGCCTGCCCCCCACCTTGTTCAGCAGCCTAAGCCCCAGTGACCACTGGCCACCTGAGATAAGGGCCATCCCTGCTCCCTCCATTCCCCAGTATTCCTGAGGCCCTGTGCACCTGCCCCATGATGGGGCTAGAGTCCCAAAGAACAATAGGAACCTAGCTCTTGTCTTGGGAACTCTGGCAGGATTTCCCAAGTCACCCGAATGCCCAAGCTATTAGAGACTATGTTTGCCCTGAAGAAGAAAGAATCAAACTGAAAACAGAGCAGGTAGCAGTGGGGGAGTGAAGACTGAGGTCCCTCCAGGACCCCCAATGCCCTCATGTCCTCCCGCTGGGGTCCAGTGTCCCCTCCCCTCCTCCTGTGCAGGAGCGGCCTCCCTGGGCCTTGGTTCCATCCTTTATGAAGTGCAGTGACCAGTGGTTGCCATGCAGGGGATGCTTGCTGAAGTGCCTCATGGTGCCCAGCACAACACAGTGGGCAGAGGGCAGCCCGTCAATACCACTCACTGCCCTTGCTGCTCACAGTGAGTCTTACCTAGGGCAGTATAGGGCTCCCTCGCATCACCCTTCCTTGGCCCCAACCTCAAAACTTAAGACTTGGTTTCCCCTTCTCACTGTCTTTGGTCAGTGCCAAAGGACCAGGCAAGACCAGTGCCAGGAAAGGGACCGGGACATGAACGGGCTGCTCATTGAAGGTCACACATTTGCAATTTGATGGAGACAACAAGGGTCTTCACGTGCCAAGCAGAGTAGCTCTGTAGCAATTCTGGACACTGCAGCAGGTGAGGGCGGGAGCTTTGCTGGAAGACAGTGCCAGCTCCCACAGAACCCTAACGAGGCTGAGCAGGAGCGGTCCTCTGTGCTTAGATGTAGCACAATCCCCTCGTTTTCTGGATGGGGAAACTGAGGCTCAGGGAGTTGGCTTGTCTTTTCTACACCCCAGGGTGTGCTGGGGCAGCCCTGTGCCTGTGATTCTGGGGCCCAAGTTAGCCTCGCAGCCCATGTGGGTGGCAGAATAGACCAGATGGGCACTGGGGCCAGAGCTGGGGCCAGCTCTCGGGGTGGGGGGGTGGATGCTGCAGGTCTTGTGCTAACCACTGAGAGACTCCCAGCCCACCTTTGCTGTTCCTTTCACCCCAGCCCCTTGGGGGACTCCAGGTCCTGCCCAACCAGGCCCAGGAGGGTTTGGGACCGGCCAAAGCAGGAAGCAGGATAGGAAGCTTCTTCTGGTTCCACTCATGGGGATCGCACGCTCCCCAAATTGTCCAAGCCATCTTCCCTCTTCCAGCTCAGAGGCCATCTCTTCCAGGAGGTCCACACACATCATCCTGGCCAGGAAGAGGGTCTTCCACACCCTCTGTGCCTTGGCCGTGGTCCTCGTTATCACGTCTTGTGGATTCGTTATTTTAATCAGTTATTGGTCAAACAAACTCCTCTCACACCCGAGTGCACAGCTCGTGCCAAGAGCACTGCAAAGCATGTGATGTCCCCACCCCATCCACGCGGCATTCAGAACCTGACCACTCCCTGCCACCGCCCCAGTCCTGTCTGGTCCAAGCTGCCCTGGCTTACTGCAGAGGCATCTCCATGGCCCTCGATCTGTTAACGTCTGAGCCTCGACCCTGCTCTTCCTCTGCTCGCCCTCCAAGGATTCATCTCAGAGGAGGCAGCAAAGTCCTCTGCAGGCCTGCCCCCTCCAACCTCGTCTTGCCTCTCCCGACCTTGTTCCTCCACTCCAACCGCTATGGCATCCCTGCAGCTGCTCATACTTTGGGAGCGGCTGATACCACAGGCCTTTGCCCTGGCTGGGCCCTCTGCCTGTGACGCTCTTTCCCAGACGTCCATGTGATTTGCTTCCTCTTCTTCTTCAAGTTTTTGCTCAAATGAAGGCCTGCGCAATGAGCCTCCCCTGGCGCCCTATTTATAGTTGCTTCTCCCAATATTTTGGAGCACTTGGCACCATCTGACATGCTGGGCCTCTGTCCGTGAGCAGGCCAGCTTCTGGGTGGCAGGAATTTGGGCTGTGCGTTCCCTGCTCTCACCCCACTCCTACAACCATGCCTGGCACGTCATAGGAATGCCAACAAGCCATGTTGGGTGAAGGCGGGAGTAGCCCTGTGGGCTGGGTCATGCCATCTCCTACATTGTATATGTGCAGAAGCTGCAGCCATGACGCCTGCTTGAGGTTGCCTGGCTCTTGCTCCTGCGGGTCTGAACCCAGCTAGATGTGACTGTAAGTCCCAGCTTTCCAAAGGCTCCCACTGCCTTCCGTGCACAGTGTGCCGCCTAGCACGGGAAGTGGAGCCCACCAGGCAGCACCTGGGATATGAGCTGCTCCAGGGATGCCCTGGGAGGAGGGGATGGGGGTGCATCCCAGGGAAGAGGTTCCTGGGCTATGACGGGTGGGGGCAACTCAGCTTCCCCTGGGGTCGGGGAGTGGGAAGACCATTCTGAGAGTGGGAACAGCTCTTGCAAACATGGCCGACATGCAGGTTGGGGCAGATTTGGCGATGACTGCCTAGAGCCTGATTGGAGGTCCCGTGGGGGTGGGTGGCTGTGGGGCCCCCAGGCAGGGCCTGGAGGAGGCAGAGGGGGTGAGTGGGGGGTTCTGATGGGCCACTGGGAGTGGCCTGAAGTGCACTGGAGCAGGAGGTGGCATTGTCAGGATCCTGTTTGAAAGACACCTTTTCTGATAGGAGGAGGGAAGATTGCCGGGTGAGTCAGGGGTGGTGGCAGCTACCTGAGCAGAAGCTAGTGTGGGCTGGGAGGCGCGAGGCAGATGTGAGAGCTCAAGGAGGGAGACTACATGCAGCTCAGTGACCTGGGTCTTAGTGTGTTCCCAGGTTTGCAGCTGGGGCAACTGGAAGCAGGAGAGGGATCTGGAGAAAGGAAGGTAAAGAGGTGGGTTCCTTTTGGGGTGCACTGAGGTTGAGCTGCTTAAGAGACTCCCATGGGTGAGGCAGAAGCCTTGAGCTGCTGGGTTAGCAGCTCTGGGCTCAGAGGAGATCTTGGCCAGAGAAAAAGATCTGGGGGTCCTAATGTTCACATACTGACTTCAGCATGGAGGGGGCAAGGTCCCTCCAGAAGCAGGTGTCTGGAGGAGAGAGGGCTATGGCCTCCACTCCAGGCCCAGCCGGTCCCTAGAAGACCCTCCCGCCGACAGCACCTGCCCTCAGGGCCACAGGGGGCTGCTGGCACCTGGCTCACTGGGAATGCTCCAGGGGTCCTCTGTCTGCTGCTCATGATTTCACAGACTTGGCAACCAGGACAGGATTGCTGTTATTTTTCACCAGAAAACAATGTATGGATTTTGGGCTCTTGCTGATGATTCTAGAGGAAAACAGCTGAGAGGATGTGTGTTTTCAAGGGAACATTCCTCTTTGGACTCTGTCCACTCAGTGTCCTCTTGGAAAACCACAGGGAGGGCTGGAAAGAGTCTTAGACTCACGTGAGGGGGAGATGGAGACCAGGTCCTTCTCCCAGCTCTGCTTGTGGCTCTCTGTGTGATCCCATGAAGAGAGGAGGAGCAGTGCCTCTCATCTGAAATGTGCCCAGCCAAACATGGCCTAAACCAAACGGGATGGCCTTTCTGCCCCTATCCTGGTCCTTCACAGGCTGTCCTCTTCTCATGGAAGGGGGCCAACCTCACACGTGGGTGTCACACGTCCTTCTGGGGATTCCTGTCCCTTGTATCTCTTGAATCAGGCTCTTAGATTCTTTTGCTTCATTCCATCATTGTAACCTCCTTCCACGACTCTCAAATCTGTCTCCTTCTCCATATCTCCACTGCCATCCCTGTGTTCCCCTCTGCCTTTGGCTCTGCACGGTACGAGCAGGTGGACTCTGTCCAGCCAATGTGGGCCCTTTGCACACTGGTGTGAGTGCTTCTAAGTCTCATTCCGGCTCTCAGCCCGGCCTCTCCCAATCTCCTTGTGTCTTCCCACAGCATGTGGGAAAAGACCAGGATGACGGCATTGGGGCCACAAAGATAAGTCCATCGTCCCTGCACTCCAGGGATCTGAGCCCCGTGGGCCCCTGGCATGAGTATAATGTTGAAAGGAAGCCTGCGGAAAGGGTCCAAGAGGACGGTACGTTAGAACTGGGTCTCGAGACATGGGTGTCCGGGCCATAGGGGTGCAGAAACCAGGTTCTGACTCAACCTGGATGCAAGTGCCAGGGGCTGTTCTGTCTCTGTCAGCTCCAGGACCATTCAGGGCTGGCACAGAGCTTGGGAAGGAATGAATAACAGTCTTGGACATTACGCCGACATTCAGTGAGTGCCTACTGTGTGACCCAGTAGACCCTAGGTGGGTGATGTATTAACTTGCCAATCCTCCCAGTAACTCAGATTAGTCCCAGTCTGCAGACGTGGAGGTGGAAGCTCAGAACAGTTCAGTCACTTGCTTGAGGCCACACAGTGAGGGGGGCAAAGCCAGGCCACCTGCTCCAGAGCCCAGGCATGGATGGGGGTGGAGGGGAGTCCTGAGCCGGGGGGGTTCTTCGCTGCCTCTGGGCAGGGTGGGCGCAGAGGTCCCAGTCTCACTCTTGGCCATGCTGAGTGCTCCCTTCCGCTGACTGTGGTTCTAGTACCCACAGGTGTCTCTATTGACGCTACAGCCCCCACCTTTCATTGTCTCTGGGACAAAGGCCCCTTGGGCTCCTAGCTTTGGGAAAGAACTGTGGCTGCTCCCTGCCATTGGCTAGGCCTCCCACTGGGGCCTCCTGTCCACTACCTCCCCATGCCTTGTGGCAAGCCTGTGAGTCAGCATACCCATTTCACAGCAGGGACACAGAAAGCCACTGAAACCAGGGACTTTCCCAGCACAAGAGTGTCCAAGACTAGAACCTAACTCTGTCTCGGTCCAGCCACCTGCAGAGTGACCCACGCGGATAGTTGTCAGTCCTTGCTGAGCCATCCTTTGTTTCCTGTTCATACTTTCCCATAAGTCACAGAATCCTCCAGGCGACCCAGTGACGTAGGCACTGTCACTATTCCTTCCTACAGACCTGGAAACTGAGTCACAAAAAGCAAGCTGCTTTCCCAGACCCCACTGCTCTGCTAGGTGGAGGCCAAGCTTGTGTGTGAACCCAGGCCACTGCTCTGAACTTCTCTACGCCATACCGTGTAGAGGAAATAAGAGCTGGGAGACTTCTGCCTTCAGGGACTGTGTTTTTCCAAGAAGCCAGGAGGAAAGGATCTAACATTTATTGAGCATCTACTAAGTGCTGGCTGATCTCATAGCATTACTTTGCAAAGTGAATATTCTTTGTCTTATTTTATAGGTGAGGAAATGAGATTCAAGGAAGCAATATTGACTTGTTCCAGGTCACCTAGCTAGTGAGGACGCGAGGAGAGGCAAGACTCCCCCCAGCCTGGGACCCCAGGGACCCTGCCCGGACGCCTGCTCCAAGCCTGGCCCCTCCAGGGAGGCCAGCTCTCACTAGCAGGGCAGCCTCCTTCCTTCTCCCTCCTTCCCGCCTTGGGAGAATTAAGTGGTAAATGTTTTCAAAGTCAACTGTCAAAAGAAAATGGTTAGAGGAAGGAAATGTGCAATTAGGAGCTTCAGAGTAATTTTCATCGTGTGGTTTGAGCTCGACTGTAAACACTCAGGAAGGAGAGAACGCTGCTGTTTCCCCCCCGGCTGGTTTCCTGCCAACTCTGCTGAGTCCCAGAACCGGGTGGGCTCCAGGCTGAGGCACCAGCAGGGAGGCCGGTGGGCAGCCAGCCTCGGACTGGGGAGGTGCTGGGGGCTGTGGAACGCTCCCATTCCCAAGAGAAGCTTCTTCCAGCAGAATGTGCCGGCATTACAGAAAGGAAATATTAACATTATAATTATAATTCTGTTTATTTAATTAAGTTATTAAACAGGCCCAGCCTGGGGCAGGGCATGGGGGAGAAAAAAAACCCTATAGTTTCATTCTAATTGTTTCTCCCAGGATGTAATTAGAGCCTTATAGAAGGAGTCAGAGCCAGAGAAGGCAGGGGCTTTGCCAGGCTGGGTCCAGGCCTGGTGCACAGCTCCGGGCAGGCTGGGCCTGGGGGGAGCCGAAGGTGGAGGCTGGCTGTGGGAATGCAGCCTCTATGAGGGCTGGAACTCGGGCCTGTGTCTCCATGCCTGGCATGTACTAGGTGCTCAAGAAATAGTTGTGGAATAATTGCCTAGTGGACTTTGAGCAAGCAGAAAGGGCTGGTGGAGTGACTTTCTCAACTGCCCTAAAGACGTTCAGCAGATGATTTTTCTAGAAGGGATGCAGCGGCCTCTTCCTGGGGCTGCTCTTGGCCATTACCTCTGCTCTGACCTCCCTCGTGGCCCGCCATGGCTTGCAGGTGACCATGCCGGGCAGCCTGTCTCAGATTGAGACCTTCACCTCCTCCTTCTGTGCCCTGGTCACTGTGGGCTGACCCCTGGGGCAGAACAAACAAATGTCACCAGCTCCCAGGCTCCAGTGTGGAGGCTGCCCTGTGCATCCCAAAGGGATGGGAGTATGAGGGCCCCAGAGGGTTCAGGAGGCTAAAGCCCCCACTCCAGTTCCCCCCAGTGTGAGAAGCCCTTTCTGGGACCCTGGACCAAGCCCAGCAGAGCCCCTCTTGAGGGGGCCAAGGGAGACGCTGGCCCTGAGCAGCCTCCAGATCCGGTCCTGTGCCCCCCGTGCTGACAGCTGCCCACAGGCTCCATGCAGAACCTTCTGTCAGACGGGAAGTGTCTTGTTCCAGCTGGCACGGCCTTATCGAACAGTCCTGGCTTTGTAAGTGTGGACAGCTGCGGGGAGAGGAGCTGGCTCTGGGGAGGTATGGGGGCCGGGTTGGGGCTAGATTGGGGAAGCTGAGGAGGGGGAGGTCAAAGCCAGCAGCATCTGCAAGTGGGTTGGGGGCCACGAAGTTTTGGTTTAGGGGGCATCCCCCGGAAAGCTGAGCCCCTAAACAGGAATATGGGATGTGAGGCCAAATTGGGGAATGATCATGAAAGACAGAGAAGTGTGTGGGTGGAAGATGGGAGGGGCTGGGCCTGGCCTCCAGGGCCCTTGCTCAGCCCTGGCACAGTCAAGAAGCTGTCTTCATATGGGCCACATTGAGGCACCAAAAAATCAACAACTTCAGAGAGATGGGAGGGCTTCTATATGCCACCTACCCACCCATCCACCTATCCACCCACTCATCCACCCACACATCCACCCATCCACCCATCCATCCATCCATCCATTCATCCATCCATCCATCCATTCATCCATCCATCCACCCATCCACCCACTCATCCACCAACACATCCATCCATCCATCCATCCATCCATCCATCCATCCATCCATCCATTCATCCATCCATCCATTCATCCATTCATCCATCCATCCATTCATCCATCCACCCACTCATTTGCCCACACATCCATCCATCCATCCATCTGTCCACTCATTCGCCCATCCATCCACCCACCCATCCACTCATCAGTCCACCCATCCATCCATCCATCCATCCATCCATCCACCCACCCTTCCACCCACCCATCCACTCATCCACTCATCCATCCACCCCTCCTTGTACCCATCCATCTACTAGTACATCTATCCATCCATCCATCCATCCATCCGTCCATCCATCCACTCATTTGCCCATCCATCCATCCATTCATCCATCCATCCACCCATCCATCCACCCACTCATTCGCTCACACATCCATCCATCCATCCATCCACCCACTCATTCGCCCATCCATCCACCCACCCACCCATCCACCCATCGGTCCATCCATACACCCATACATCCATCCATCCACCCATCCATACATCCATCCATCCACCCACCCTTCCACCCACCCATCCACTCATCCACTCATCCATCTACCCCTCCTTGTACCCATCCATCTACTAGTATATCTATCCATTCATCCATCCATCCATCCATCCATCCATCCATCCATCCATCCATTCATCCATCCATCCATTCACCCATCCATCCACTAATTCATCCATCCATCCATCCATCCGTTCATCCACTCAAACACCCATACTTCCATCCATCCAACATTCATACAAGACTTGCACTAGGACACCTCTTCTACTGGCCTCCAAAGATCCAGAAAATAATCAAATTGTCCCTGCCCTGTTGGGCATATATGGACACTTCCAGTGTGTATATATGAGCAGTGGAGGCAGGGGAGACAGAAGACAAAATAAATCCCCCTGATGGGTCAGGAAACTTCTATAACTAAGAAGATGTAAACCCACCCACTCACCCTAAGCCTCAATTTCTCATCTGAAAAGTGTGGATAAGGCAGTGCAATGGTGAACTGCTATAGTGTTAGATGAGATAATAGACACAGGTATTTGTTACTGTGCCTGGCATGGAAGGTGCTAAGTAACTGTTATGATTATTTTTAGCATCACCATTTCCATCATTATTCTCTCTGTCTGAAGAGAATAGGAGGATGAGAGTGGGCAGTTTAGAAAAGCCTTCTCAAGTGGGGTCATTTGGACTGGGTGTTGAAGGATGAGTAGGAGTTCATTGGGTACTAGTATTGTGCTTCCCCACTAGCAGCCCACATTCATACTACACTCATCCCTGCCTCTGCATCATACTTCTCACCCTTACTCCTCCTCCCCAGGGCCCCCTTCCTTTGGGTCCACCTCTAACCCTAACT
Organism: Pongo pygmaeus; assembly: GCF_028885625.2. NCBI lineage: Eukaryota > Metazoa > Chordata > Mammalia > Primates > Hominidae > Pongo > Pongo pygmaeus. Next base: position 5,587,817 of record NC_072382.2, on the reverse strand, counting down.
CCTCCAGGAAGACTTCTTGCCTACCCCAGGCATTATCTTGCTCCTTCCTCTTGTCTTGTAGCACAAAGATCACACCACACATCAGGCCCTCAGACCTTCATTCTGAATTTTGAAATGCTTCAGCTGACTCTTCAGGATGGGGCAGAGTCTTCTCCTCAAATCCCTTATATCTGGAGCCTCAGAACTGGATAAATTTGTTGACTCTGCCCCAGGGGAGAGCCAACAGTGACCAGGGCACAGAAGAAAGAGGTGAAGGTCTAAATCTAAGTCCCAAGAGGATGTAGACCTATCTACAAACAGGAGCAGCCTCCTAGGACTTTGCCTGCATCTGCCTACAAGGTTAATGCAGTTCCTACCTGGAGCAGCTCACAGTATAAGGAACAGAGGGAACAGGAGGACAAGGCTGGGAGTTTCTCTAGCATAGATTTCATGTCCTGGTTAAACTTGGATCTTCAGCACCAAGCTCAGAGTGGGGGCTAAGAATCGTTGGATGGATGGGTATGTAGGTGTATGTGTATGGTTAGAAGGATGCATGGAAGGATAAGTACATGGATGGATATATGGATGGATGGATGGATGGATGGATAATGGTTGGATAAATGGATGACGGATAACTGAATAGGTGGGTGGATGGGTGGTGGATGGACAGTTGGATGTGTGGATGATGGACAGATGATTAGATGAATAAGCGGAAAGTTAAACAATACAATCAGAATCTTTAGATTCTGATTAAACAATAGAAGCAGGAACTTTGAGACTGTACAGATCAACCCAAATTAATTTACCTGATCAGTGTTTCTGAGTGTCTCTTTTTGCCAGATATTGTACGAGGTGCTGGGGATACCACAGGGAACAAGATACAATCCATGACCTCATGGAGCTTAGCATCTAGTTGAGAAGCTAGGAAATATGCAAATAAAGCCCAAACAAAATATTTTAAGGGTGATGACTGCCTGAAGCTTACTGGGGGGCACTTTAGTTAGGGGTGTCAGGGAGAGTTGATGAGAGGATAACATTGGAACTGAGACCTGAATGGCAAAAGTCAGCTGTATGAAGATCTGGGGAAGACATGAGAACAGTAAGTGCACTGGTCCTGAGGCAGGAGCAGAGTTGGACTTGTTCAATAACGTAAAAAGGTTTGACTACTTGGAGTGGGATAAGAGAGGGAGCTGTGGCCTGAAATGGCGATAGAGAAACAGGACAGGGCAGATCACACAGGACCTTGTAGGCCATGGCCAGAGGTATGGATTTTGTTCTGTGTAGGTCGGAAGGCACAAGAGGGTGTTAAACAGGAGGAGGAATGGTCTGAGTTCTGTAGAGGATCACTGTGGCTACTCCATGGGGCTACACAGAAAGGCACATGAGGGGAAACCAGGAAGCCAGTGAGAGGGCATCACCATGGACCAGGCTAGAGAGGGAGGTGGTGCAGCTGGGGAGATGGGGCAGGTTCAGGACATGCTTGAAGGTACAGACAACAGAGTCGATTTATGATTTGGCTTTTGGGGAGAAGGATGCTTCCCAGCAGTTTGGCCTCAGCAACTGGACTGGCCTAACCGTAACCGTAACCCTAACCCTAACCCTAGCTGCCACCCACCCCCTATTCCTCTGCTGAGATTCACTGGATCCTTGACCTCCCAGGTTCAAATGATCCTACCACCAATTGCTATGGTGATAGAGTTGTTGTTTCTGATGATGGTGGCTGTGGTAGTGGGTTATTTCCTCCATCAGCAGGCTCTTCCACCATGACAATGAGCCATTTCCAGCCACTTCCAGCCATCTTCAGGGACTCCGGAAGAAACTGGCTTGAAGAACAGTTGGACGCACATCCAGTCTCAGAGCCTAGAGGTGAAACACAAGGACTCTGGAGTCAGAGAGACCTACGTTTGAATCCTAGTCCTACTACTTCCTCTCTCATCCTTATGTTAGTCATTTGACTTCTTTAGGTCTCCATGTTGTCACATGGAAAATGGAACTTTCCACCTCCTCGGGATGTTAAGCTCAGCACAGTGCCTGTACAGGTGAGAGCTCAGATAAAGACTCTGCTGTTAACAATTACCTCTCCTCTGATGGGGAGTTTATCACCCCATCTCAGCAGCCCTGCTCCTGTTCCTTGTTCCAACAGGCCCTGGGACCTGGGTTGCCAAGAGCAGCTCCTGACAGCTGCTACCCACCCCCCACACTCCTCTGCTGAGGTTCCAGAGCCTAGGGGCATGGGGCATTGCGAAGGCCTCACTGGTTTTAGAATCAAGCAAGATTATAGAGCACATTTTGCAAGAGTGGGAGGAGGTGGAAGTAGCCCAATTCATAGTAGCTTTCCCAACCCGTGGCTCTAATTGGCAGAGAACATCCCCTAAGGCACCTCTGTGCTCCATGAGGAGCTTGTAATTAGTAGGTGGGGATCCTGAGGGGCAAGGTTGACAAGGCTCTCCTTGGGGGATGGAGCCCTCTGAGGGATGGGGTTGAAAGGGTGTTGTTTGCAGTCACATAGCCTCTCTAGGGATCAGTGTTTTGTTTGTTTGTTTGTTTGTTTGGTTGGTTGGTTGGTTTTACCTCCCCAGTGGGGCATACGCTGAAGTAAGGATCACACCAGTGTCCACAGTCTTCCTGCATGAGTTCCTCCATTCTTACCTCTGTACTGATGATTTGCAGACCTCTCTCCCAGCCTGGCCTCCCTCCTGGATTTCAGAGTCATATCTCCCAGTGTATGTGTTAATGTCTCTGTTTGGATACCCTACAGACATCATGGTGTGTTTCAAACTAAGGAATTCATTATCTCATTCAGTGACTTTTTCATTTCAGTTGTTATTTTCAGTTCTAGAATTTCCATTTGGTTCTTTTGATTGTAGTTTTTGTTTCTCTGCTTAGATTCCTTATCTGCTCCCTTATGACAATCATATTTTCCATTAATTTGTCAAGCATATTTTTCTCTAACTTTTTTGGACATATTTATTATTGCTGCTTTGAATGATTTTTCTGCCAAATCTGTTATTCAGGCTATGTCAGAATTGGTTTCTACGGATGGTTTTTGGTTTTCCTTTTGACTATGAGTCACGTTTTCCTGTTTCTTTGTGTGTTTGATAATTGTTGGATTATATTTTGGACCTTGTGGGTGATAAGTTGCAGAAACTCTGGATTCTGATATCCTGCTCTGAAAAGGGTTGATTTTTTATTCCAGGAGGCATTTCAATTACTGGTGGATTACTTGAGTGTGTGTAGTCTTGGTCTTATTATTTGTTATGGCTGATCTGTGGGAAGCCTAATGTGTTTCCCAAATTTCTCTCAACTTGGTGAGAATCCAGCTCCAATACGCAAATCTTTTTGAGGCTTAGTTCTAAAGGCTTTGTTAGGGAACATCTACAGCAGGCTTTACTCAAGGATGTGGTCCTTACTACTAAGATGAGGCTTTTCTGGCCTTGCAGGTAGATGCTTGGTGTGTTAATGAGTTCTCTGTACTCTGGTTAGGAAAGAACTCCAAAGACCCCGAGCACTGCTTGACATCTGGAATCTCTGTTCCACTCTCAATGTTATAGGAGTCATTCTTCATTAAGCCTGAGGTGGTCTCACCAGCAAGCAGGGCCCCTCAGCTGGACTTCTTCCTCCTTCCCCTATGCAGCTCCCTCTTCTCCAAGGCCCTGCCTTGAAGATTCTAGGTACCTCGGTGATACAGGTTGACTGTTTGTACCCTACTAATCTCATGCTGAAAGGTAATCCCCAGTGTTTGAGGTGGGGCCTGGTGGGAGGTGTTTGGATCATGGGGGTGGATCCTTCATGAATGACTTAGTGCCATCCCCGTAGTGATGAGTGAGTTCATGCGAGATCTTGTTTAAAAGTGTGTGGCACCTGCCCCCTCTCTCTCTTGCTCCTGCTCTTGCATGTGACATACCTGCTCCCACTTCACCTTCCACCATCACTGGAAGCTTCCTGAGGCCCTCACCAGAAGCACATGCCAGCACTACACTTCCTGTATACCCAGCAGAACTGTGAGCCAATTAAACCTCTTTTCTTTATAAATTACCCACTCTTGGGTATTCCCTTATGGTAAAGCAACAGACCAACACATTCAGCTATTCCAGACTCTAGTCTCTGTCTGCTCTGAATACAGTGTGAGGGCCACTGTATTCAATGTGGATCCCAGCTCACTGCACCCTGATTGTGAATTTGTCCCCAAGCACAGATCCAGGGAGATCATGGGGCTCATCTCATATTTTTTTCTTCTTCTTTTGGGGATTGCAAGCTTGTTCTGTCAGGGATGAAATGTTGGCCTTCTGTATTCTGTCCAGTCTTCTGATTGCTTATAGCTCCAGTTACTATGCCATGACCAGACATGATCAATGCACATTTTTACCCAAAACCTTCCTCTCTCATATTCTTCATCCACTCATTTCTCCAAAATAGAATCTTTGCCACTGCCCTCTCTGTCACTCCCTATGGGAGATTCATCAGCAAAATTGGCTCCTTTGACATTTCACTGGAGCCCTTGGGTCTGTCAAACTTTCCTTCTCTCCTCCCCCTGCCCAGGTCCAGGTCACTGCCTGTCTTCACTAGGACCAACCAACTGCCTCCTCGCTGGCTGCCAGCCTCCAGTCTTGCTCTGTTCTGGTCCATTCCCCACTCAGCAGCCAGAGGCCCCCTTTAAACCTACAGATCTGATGTTGGCTGTGCCTTACATAAAGCCCTGAAGTTGTAGCTTGGCTGGCAAAATTCTTGAAATCTGCAACCGCCACCTATCTCTGTCCCCCTTTTATTGCCACTTTCCCACATTCCTGCCACATGGATCTATTTACAACTCCTAGATGCCATCAGGCCACCTGTTGTCTGGGGGCCCTTACTCCAAGTGTGACTGCTGTCCCTGGATATTCTGTCTAGCAAGCTTTCCAGTGTAGTCCATTGTCACCCACTCTGGGTGGCCTTCAAGGCCGAGTGAGGCCTTTCTCTATGTGAAGGCACAGTGCCTGTGTTTCCTCCCTCAGCAGGCTCTGAGCTCCACTAAAGCAGAAAGGGAGGTGGGTTCACTGCACTTCCCAGAACCTGGAGGACACGCCCCTTTACTGTTTGACAAGGGAGTCAATGTCAAAGGCTACAGAGGGGCAGGAAGGCGGAGGTGTTTGTGCACCACAATGCTGGACATGGAGCCTGGGGACTTCCCAACATGGATGCAAGCTCTGCAGAGGGAAGGGGTGCTCCACAGACTGACCAGTGGCAATGATTCTGGGGGTTCTGCTGGCACCCACAGGGACAGTGGTGGTGAGAGCTCCTTGCAGAAGCAGTGAGCACAGCCCAGGATGAAGGGGTGCATGTAGATGGGGCCATGTGCACGCTGGTCCCCAGAGATACTTCCAGGGCCACCTGCAACCCGCAAGGACCCCCAGACCTGCTGGAAAACCTGAGATTGGAAGGATTTCATGCTCCCCCTGGCCGCTGCCACCTGTCTCCTCCACTTTGGCCACTTATCACCCCATCCAGTGATACCCTCCTTTGGTGGGTAACTCCAGCAGAGACCTCAACTTTCTATGCTTTTCAACCTCTGGCCTCAGGGGCCGGTTGCGGGAGTTGCAGGAGTCCCCAAACCAAGGGCATTTCTCCTTCTTGCCACCAATTTCCCACCCCCGGGAAAGTCCCCATTCCTGAGCCAGACATTCACCCAGGGGAATCATTACCTGGTGCCCTGTGTGCAGATGCCAGGGCAGGGGGTGTCCTTCCTCCCCAGGGCTGCATCCTCCCTGTGCAGGCTGCACAGGGTGCCCCTAGCCTGCCCCCCCAAAAGTCTTAGGTAACTGTTGGGTCTCTCACTCCAACACCCACATAAGTTGGGTCTGGATAAACCACAGTGTGGGATACTTCAGGGGATGGAGAGAGTAGCTGAGGAAAAGATAGAGAAGTGGGACTCAGGAGAGTGGTAGGGAGACACAGGCCATGAATGAGGGAGGGAGAGAGTGAGAGGTGTGGACGGACCCTGTGTCAATCCCAGAGGTAATGCTGACCACCCCCAGGGCAGGGCAGGGCAAGAGCCAAGAGACAAGAAGAGAGGATCCCAGGGAGCGTTTCAGCCCAAGCTGACGAGGCCCCAAGAGTCCCTGCACCCCAGGAGTGCTGTGGGTGTCCAGGGCAAGAACCCCTGTGCCAGAAATGCCTTCTTTTGCCCCTCCAGGCCTGCCCTCTGCTCTGCTCTCTGCTTCAGGGGCTGAGCCTGATGGACCCATTCCTCAGCTCCCATGCCCTCTGGCTTCCTTTTGGGAGTGCCCCAGCTGTAGGTGAAAGGGAGAGGGGAGGGTGAAGTCAGAATATTCATGTCACAGCATCAAAAGCTTTGGGGTCACCTTGGGCAGGCTGTGTCCCTAGACTGAAGGTCTTAAACTTCTCCCAAGGCAGGCCCCTCTGCAACATTCCCTCCTTTCCAGGTTCTGGCATGGCTTATGCCTTCCCTTAAACCTTCAGCCTCAGGGTGGCCGCAGCCCTGGGGCGTGGGCTGTGGTGCACTGCCTGCCCCTATGGTTTCCCTGTACCCAGTAGTTTTCCTACCTTGAATCGTTCTTTCCTAGTGGAAACCTGACACTTCCCCATTCTGTGGCAGCCTAGGAGGGTGGTCTGTACCCCAGAGAGTCCTCTAGCTGTGATGTGCCGCTGCCTCCCTATGCAGGAGGCTTTGATGGGGTACACTCTAAACACCCCCAGGACGACCCAGGCATCCTCCCGGAAAGCTGGGTGCAAGCCAGAGCAGGGCTCCCAGGTCCATGAGGGTGCAGCAGATGGAAGGCCAGCCCGGTGACCATGTGGTGACAGCACAGGGCAATGATGACTGGAGGCTCTAGGGTCACAGGGATTTTGGTTCAAGTTCTCTGCCTCTACCTGTTACTCATTGTGCACCCTTGGGGTGTCCCACATCATCTGTCTGAGGCTCAGTTCCACCTAGAGTTCCATAAAGAATTCAGCAAGAAGCCGAGTGTGCAGCCCCTAGCCCCAGCTCCAGCGTGCAGTGTCCCCAGCACATGCTGATGGGGCACGTATTCCCAGCTGCCCTGTTGGTTTTCTTGAGTGAATCGCTGCTGAGTCAGTTAGCAGGTCCCCAAAGTAGAAACTTTGTCAGATCCCAAAGAATGTCAGCCCCAGTGACTCACGTGTGTTTCTCCCAAAAACACAATCGCAGGCCTTTGGGATCAGCTCAGCCATCTCTGAGAGACATTTCAATGCTGTGAGCAGGATGCTGGGTTCCGGCCACAAAAGAGCTGGGTGCAAGCCTGGCCTCCATGAAAGGAGTTCCCACTTGGAAAATCTGATTCAATTGACTTCTCCCTTTCAGTTTAGCTTCACAGCTCTCTGGCTATGTCTACAGCTAAGAACTATGGCTCCATGATGAATTGCCTGGCAGACGGTGGTTGTGATGTTTGTGTTGTTGCTAAGGTGATGGGGTTGTTGTTTCTGATGGTGGTGATCCTGGCAGTGGTGGTGGGTTATTTCTAAGGGTGATAGTGGGGTGGTGATGTGGTGGTGATGGTGACAGTATGGTAGCATTGGGTGGTGAAGATGGTGGCGCTGATGGACATGGTGGTGAGGTGATAGTTATGGTGATAGGATTTTGTTACTGCTGGGGGTGGAGTTGATGATGGTGATGGTGATGGTAATGGTGGTGGTGTTTTCAGTGCTGGTTGTGATGAGGTGATGGTGGTAATAGCAGTAGTACTGGTGATGCTGGTGGCGGTAGTGGATTGTTGGTGGCGGTGGTGAGATTGGTGCTCTTCATGGTGATAGTGGAGGTGGTCAGGATGGTGGAGGTGGAGGTGATGGTTTCAGTGATGGTACTGGTGAAGATGGAGGTGATGGTTTCAGTGATGGTGATGGTGGAGGTGGTGGTGATGGTTTTGGTGATGTTAGTGGTGGAGGTGGGGGTGATATTTTTGTGAATCGTGGTGGTAGTGATGATGGTGGTAGAGGTGGAGGTGATGATTTTGGTGATGTGGTGGTGGTGATGTTGGCAGTAGAAGTGGGAGTGATGGTGGTGATGGAGGTGGCAGTGATAGTTTTGTGGATGGTGACGGTGGTGGCGGTGGTGGTAGTGGTGAAAGTGGAGGTGATGGGTTTAGTGGTGGTGGTGGTGGAGGTGGGGGTGATGGTTTTGGTGATGGTGGTGATGATGATGTTGGCAGTGGAGTAGAGGTGATAGTTTTAGTGATGGTGGTGGTGGAGGTGGGAGTAATGATTTTGGTGATGGTAGTGGAGGTGGGGGTGATGGTTCTGGTGATGGTGATGTTGGTGGTGGAGGTGGAGGTAATGATTTTAGTGATGATGGTGATGGTGATGTTGGTGGTGGAGATGGGGGTGATGGTTATAGTGATGGTGATGGTGATGTTGGAGGTGGGGGTGATAGTTTTGGTTATGGTGGTGGTGGTGATGGTGATGTTGGTGGTGGAGGTGAAAGTGATGGTTTTGGTGGTGGTAGTGGAGGTAGGAGTGATGGTTTTGGTGATGGCAGTGGTGATGGTGATGGTGGTGGTGGAGATGGAGGTAATGATTTTAGTGATGGTGATGGTGGTGGAGACGGGTGTGCTGGTTTTAGTGATGATGATGGTGGAGGTGATGTGTTTGGTTATGGTGGTGGTGGTAGTGGAGGTGGGGTGATGATTTTGGTGGTCATGGTGGTGGTGATGGTGATGGTGATGTTGGTGGTGGAGGTGGAGGTAGTGATTTTAGTGATGGTGATGGTGGTGGAAATGGGGGTGATAGTTCTAGTGATGATGATGGTGGGGTGATGGTTTTGGTTATGGTGGTGGTTGTGATGGTGACGTTAGTGGTGGAGGTGGAGGTGATAGTTTTAGTGATGTTGTGATGAAGGTGATGGTTTTAATGATGCTAGTGTTAATGATGGTGATGGTGGTGGTGGAGGTGGAAGTGATGATTTGGGTGGTGGTGGTGGTGGAGGTGGGGATGATGGTTTTGGTGGTCTTGGTGGTGATGGTGGTGATGGTGGTGATGGTGATGTTGGTGGTGGAGGTGGAGGTAATGATTTTAGTGATGGTGATGGTGATGGTGGTGGAGATGGGGGTGATGATTTTAGTGATGATGATGGTGGAGATGATGGTTTTGTTTATGGTGGTGGTGGTAGTGGAGGTGGGGGTGATGGTTTTGGTTATGGTGGTGGTGATGATGGTGATGTTAGTGGTGGAGGTGGAGGTGACAGTTTTAGTGATGTGGTGGTGGAGGTGATGGTTTTAGTGATGCTAGTGTTAATGATGGTGATGGTGGTGGTGGAGGTGGAAGTAATGATTTTGGTGGTGGTGGAGGTGAGGGTGATGGTTTTGGTGATACTGGTGGTGGTGGTGACGGTGATGTTGGTGGTGGAGGTGAAAATGATGGTTTTGGTGGTGGTGGTGGAGGTAGGGGTGATGGTTTTGGTGATGGTGGTGGTGATAGTGATGTTCGTGGTGGAGGTGGAGGTAATGATTTTAGTGATGGTGATGGTGATGGTGGTGGAGATGGGGGTGATGGTTTTAGTGATGATGATGGTCGGGGTGATGGTTTTGGTTATGGTGGTAGTGGTAGTGGAGGTAGGGGTGATGGTTTTGGTGGTCGTGGTGGTGGTGGTGGTGGTGATGGTGATGGTGGTGGTGGAGGCGGAGGTAGTGATTTTAGTGATGGTGATGGTGATGGTGGTGGAGATGGGGTGACGGTTTTAGTGATGATGATGGTGGGGTGATGGTTTTGGTTATGGTGGTGGTGGTGATGGTGATGTTAGTGGTGGAGGTGATAGTTTTAGTGATGTGGTGGTGGAAGTGATGGTTTTAATGATGCTAGTGTTAATGATGGTGATGTTGGTGGTAGAGGTGGAAGTGATGATTTTGGTGGTGGTGGTGGTGGAGGTGTGGGTGATGGTTTTGGTGATACTGGTGGTGGTGGTGATGGTGATGTTGGTGGTGGAGGTGAAAGTGATGGTTTTGGTGGTAGTGGTGGAGGTAGGGGTGATGGTTTTGGTGGTGGTGGTAATGGTGATGATGATGTTGGTGGTGGAGGTGGAGGTAGTGATTTTAGTGATGTTGATGGCAATGGTGGTGGAGATGGGGGTGATAGTTTTAGTGATGATGATGGTGGGGGTGATGGTTATGGTGGTGGTGGTGATGGTGACGTTAGTGGTGGAGGTGATAGTTTTAGCAATGTGGTGGTGGAGGTGATGGTTTTAGTGATGCTAGTGTTAATGATGGTGATGGTGGTGGAGGTGGAAGTGACGGTTTTGGTGGTGGTGGTGGTGGAGCTGAGAGTGATGGTTTTGGTGACGGTGGTGGTGGTGGTGATGGTGATGGTGGTAGGGGTGGAAGGGATGGTTTTCGTGATGGTGGTGGTGGATGTGCGGGTGATGGTTTTGATGATGGTAGTGATGGTGGAGGTGGAGATGGTGAGGTGGTGGTAGTGGTGTCGGGATGTCAACCTGGTGATGGTGGAGACGAAGGTGGTGGTGATACCTCACAACCTCAGCCCAGGAGAAGCATAGCAAGAGAAGATTTGAAGTCGGAGGACCTTCTGCTACTTACTACCTGGTGACCTGGGCAACTTGCCTAGACTCTCTGAAGCTCAGTTTTCTCATCAGTAAAGGGAGTGATATTGCTTCCCTTTCTGGACAGTGTGGGGATTATAGTGGCCGAGGCCTGTTGTCGCCTGTGATTAACTGTAATTCTGGGGCACTGTGGGCCTTGAGGATGGGCCAGCTCTGGCTGCTGTGCAGACAAGGCCAGGGACTAGAGAATGCTGCTGCAGAGGACCACAGCATCCATGACTTTTTTCTGGGGAGCAGGAGCCCCTCCTTGTTCAGGGGGCAGCTCTTCTTCCTTTTTGGAAATCTCACACAATGTATGTTTCCCTCGTTGTGGTTCGGAGGGGGCTGGAAGTCCAAGGATCCGTGCTTCCCGGTCACAGGGGTGGACCTTTGATGCAGGCTGGGCCCAGTGTATCTCTCCCTGGGCCTCTTCTGCTTTGGCTCAAGAGCTACAAAGCTGCCTGAGCCTGCCAACAGTTTTCTTCCTCCTTGAAGTCCCTGTTTGCCATGGGAAGTCTAAGGATAACTCACTAAGAGCAGCAGAGACAAGAAGCACTGAAAGAGGGGGATGGGGAGAAAGAGGAGGAGAAAGATGGATGGTGCCAAAGAGAACCCCAGGGGCTTCGTTGAAGCTGCTGAATCCAGCTATGCCTGGAGATAGCACCATCCACTCCTAGCCTCTGAGTTACACAGGTTATAGAATGACCTCAGGAGTTAGAGTTGGGCTTCTGTGTTTTGCAAACCGAAGAGTCCTTCTCTACACCTCTCACCCCTTCAGTCTCCCAGAATTCCCAGAACCTTCCCAAGAAAACAAAATTTATGACAGGGCTGACTTCCAAATTTGGGGACAAAAGACTCTGGTATTGGCAGACCAAATCTGGCTTATTCTGGCTGTCTCTTTCCAGAGACCCTGGGACTGACCCAGCTCCAGGCCCCGATGTCAGAGGACGGAGGTCGAGAAGTGCTGCCAACCCTCACGTCCCCAGGCAGCCTCTTTATAGGAAACTTTTTATACACAGCGGAACACACCAGGCACGGTGGCTCACACCTGTAATCCCAGCACTTTGGGAGGCCGAGGCGGGCAGATCACCTGAGGCCAGGAGTTTGACACTAGCCTGGCCAACATGGTGAAACCCTGTTTCTACTAAAAATACAAAAGTACCTGGTATGGTGACTCACGCCTGTAATCCCAGCTACTCAGGATTTATTTTAACAAGTCAGCCATTCCACTGACAAGAAGTGGCATGTGTATACCTGGGGAGAAGTGGAGAGTGCCTGCGAGGGTTCCCAGGGTCATCTCTGGGGGTAGGGGGTGACTATCAGCTGATTTTTAAAGAATTTTTTCCTTGCATTTTCCTGTGTCATTTGAATTGTTTCAAATGAGACTTTGTGTAATCCATGAGTGCAGTCACTGTGTTCCACTGTTTGTTTGTTTGTTTATTTATTTATTTACTGGGACAGAGTCACAGTGTGTCATCCAGGCTGGAGGGCAGTGGCACGATCTTGGGTCACTGCAACCTCCACCACCCGGGTCCAAGCGATTCTCCTGCCTCGGCCTCCCGAGTAGCTGTGATTATAGGCACGTGCCACCATGCCCATCTAATTTTTGTATTTTTAGTATAGAGGGGGTTTCACCATGTTGGCCAGGACGGTCTCCATCTCTTGACCTCGTGATCCACCCACCTTGGCCTCCCAAAGTGCTGGAATTACAGGTGTGAGCCACTGCTCCCAGCCCCCAAGGAATGATTTTTGAGGTGGGAGAGAGAAGTCAGTAAGAGGGCCCCACTTTTAGGAACCATAGCTTCCTCACTGCTCAGTACAGGCCCTGCTCGTCTTGATGGTGGAAAAACAGGCGATGGTGGTGAGGGAGGAGGAGGAGGAAGTGTCGTGGAATGTGGCAGCTCTGTTAGGGTGAACAGCTGTTCCAGCTCACCTGGGACTTTCCTGCTTGGTTTTGTCACTGCAAGGTCCCCATCCTGGGAAGCTTCTCTTCTGCATGGGCAAATTAGAACAGTTGGTCACCTACTTCCAGCTTCCGGGGCCTGTTTCCCAAGGCCAGAGTCCCTGCTGGTATGCTCTGTGCCTTCCTTGGGGACAGCAGCTCCCGTGTGTACCTCCCATGCTGACTTCTGGGAAGGCGTGTGCTGAGAAGCAGCAGTCCCAGTGCCCAGCAGGCTTGGCCGCTGGCTACCAGGGCTGGCAGCACAGACTGGTCCCAGGTCTCCTGAATCCAGGAACCCGGGCAAAGCTGTGTCCATTCCCATGGGGGTGGCTCTGCTTCATCCACCCGGAGAGGCTGCTCACAGGTTGATAAAACTGCTGCGTGATACTGGACCCAAGGGGCTCACCTCTCCCCTGTCCCCATCCTGCCCAGTGGAGGAAACTGAGGCATGGGAAGGGGAGTGACTTGCTCAAAGTCACATAGCTCTGAGTCTCCAAGCTTGGACCAGGATCCAGGTCGCCCTCCTCCCAGTGAGTCGCTCTACCCTGCACCCAGGGACAACGTGTACTGCTTTGAGAAAGCCACCTGGGACGAGGCTCTTACGGCTTTGCACCCCCCAGTCCCGTGGCTACAGGGCCGGCAGCTTCTCTCTGAGCTGTTGCCTGATGGAAGTCCAACTCAACAGGCTTGAACAAAAGGGGCTGGCCTGGCACAGAACAGGCGTGGCGGGTCCCGGCTTCACAAGAGGTCAGGAACTTTCCTTCCATGGTGATTCGCTCTCCTACCCCCATCTCTGCTGCTTGAAGATGGAAAGTAGAATCAGCACACCCAGTGAGCCTGGAGAAAGAGGCTTGCATCTAATTTCTAGAGAAGCAATGGGTTCCTGTCTGCACTCCATATTAGCAAATGCAAGGCTCTCCTGGTCCGAATAGAATCCTGTACCCTAGTTTATCTTTCTCCCTCCATTGGACTAGCTCCTCCTAATCTATCTTTACCCATTCCATCTGTCCAATATGTTAAAAAAAAGAGGGGCCATCCAAGTTATTCCTTAAATGGCTGCCTTAGGTATAACCTCCGGGCTTGGGTTGGGAGCAGGCGGATTGGCCACCTCCTTAACACACTTTAAAGCTCTGTCAACAGAACTGCAAGGTTCATTAAAAGATATAGCCCAAAGCCTGATAAAAGTCCAAGACCAGGGTGGACGTGGTGGCTCACGCCTGTAATCTCAGCACTTTGGGAGGCCGAGGCTGGCAGATCATTTGAGGTCAGGAATTCGAGACCAGCCTGGCCAACATGGTGAAATCCTGTCTCTACTAAAAGTACAAAAATTAGCTGGGCGCATGCCTGTAATCCCAGCTACTCTGGAGGCTGAGGCAGGAGAGTTGCTCGAACCCAGGAGGCAGAGGTTGCAGTGAGCTGAGATCATGCCACTGCACCCCAGCCTGGGCGACACAGCAAGACCCGGTCTCAAACAAACAAGCAAACAAACAAACAACAAAAAAAGAGAGTCCAAGACCAACTAGACTCTTTGGCTGGAGTAGTCCTCCAAAATAGTTGGTGACTAGATCTTACAGTGGGTGAAAAAGGGGGCCCCTGCCTGTCATTGGGTGAAGAATGTTGCTTCTATCTAAACCAATCAGGCCTAGAAAGAGATGCTGCTGAAAAACTTAAAGAGAGGGCTAAAAAGCTAAGAGAATACCCCGACAACCAACTAAATTCTTGGTTTAAAAACAAAACCCTAACATTAAGACCATACAGTTTGGTTTAGAAACAAAATCCTAACATTAAGACCATACAGTCTTCTTTCCTCTTATCTTCATACCTAAAAGAAAGATATTTTTGTTCCCTTTCAATTGTTTGTTGAGGCAGAATTGACATACAATAAACTGCATATGTTTAAAGTGTACAGTTTGGTAAGTTTTGACATCTTTATACACCCATGAAAATACCATTATGATCAAGTTAATAAATATGTCCACAACCCCCAAAGTTTCCCATGTTCCTCCCCAACCCCATCCCCAGGGAAACACTTCTCTGCTAATTCTCATGATAGGTTGTTTGCATTTTCTAGAATTTTATATAAATAGGGTCATAAAGTACACATTCTTGTTTTGCCCGGATTCTTTTGCTCAGTATAACTATTCTGAGGTTCATCTACATTGTCACTTGTATGATAGTTCGTTCCTTTTTATTGAGGAGTACTGTTTCACTAAGCGGATGCACTGGTTTGTTTTTATCTGCTCCCCAGTAAATGGACATCAGAGTTGTTTCTAGTTTGGGGCTATTACAATAAGGCTGCTATGAATATCTGTGTATAAGCCTTTGTATAGACATAGGCTTTCATTTCTCTTGGATACATACCAAGGAGTGAAATGGCTGGGTTATACCTACTGGTATTGAGATTGAGATTGTTTTGAATCTGTAGATCCATTTTGGGAGAATTGGCGTCTTTTGACCCATGAACATGGTCTATTTCTCAATTTATTTAGGTATTCTTTAATTTCTCTCAGCAAAGTTCAGTTTCACACAGGTTTTTATCAGACTTGTCTATGTGTGTATTTTGTATTTTTGTCGTGTTTCTGTAAATGTTTTTATTCTGGTTGTGTCATGTTGCTATTATACAGACACACAATGGCTTTTTGTATATGGATCTTCTATACTGCAACCTTGTTAAACTCATTGGTGACTTCTAGTAGCTTTTTTCATAGACTCCGTAAGATTTTCTCTGTAGATGGTTGAATTGTTTGTAAATAAAGACAGATTCATTTGCTCCTTTCTGATTCAAAGACACTTTCTCCCTCCTTCCCTCCTTTACTTCCCTTCTCTTACCCTCCTCCTTCTATTTTCTTTCTTCTTAAAATCTTACTACACTGGCAAGAACCTTCCATGCAATGTTGGTTAGAAGTGGTTAGAGAGCACATCCCTGCCTTATTCCTGATCTTAGAGGGAAAGATTTTGGTCTTTCACTATTAAGTATGATGTTAGCTGCGGGTTTTTCACAGATGTCCTTTACCAGGTTGAGAAAGTTTCCTTTTATTCCTAGTTTATTGAGAGTTTTTATCAGCAATACATGTTGGATTTGGACTAATGCTTTTCCTGCATCCATTGAGACAATGTGCTTTTATATTGTAAATATAATATTTTCACAATAATATTATGAATTATATTGTTTTCTAATGTTAAACCAAACTTGTATTCCTACAATAAACTATATTGGATCATATGTATTATTCTTTTATGTGTCGCTGGACTTGATTTTTAAAACTTTGTTTAGACTGTTTGCATCTATTTCATGAGGGATATTAGTTTGCAGCTTTCTTTTCTTGTAATATATTTGTATGATTTTGATATTACAGTAGTGCTGACTTCATAGAATAAGTTAGAAATGTTCTTTTCTCTTAAATTTTCTAGGAATTTTGTGTAGATTGAAATTATTTCTTTCTTAAGTGTTTTGTAAAATTCACCAGTGAGGCCTAGAGTTTTCTTTGTGGTAAAATTTTTAACTTCTTAAAAAAATATTGACTATTCAGGTTATCTATTTCTTCTTGAGTGAGCTTTATTAGTTTTTGTCTTTTGAGGAATTTGTCCATTACATCTAAATTGTCAAATTTCTTGACATACAATTATTCATCATATTCCTTTTAATATGTGTGCAATCGGTAGTAATGCTACCTCTTTCATTTCTCATATTAGTAGTTTGTCTTCTTTCTTTTTTTTCTGATGAGTAGGGTTTGATGTTTGTAAGTTGGATTGATCTTTTCAAATTACCAGTTTTGGGTTTCATTGATTTTTTTTTTATTTTATTGATTTCTGCTCTAATCTTTATTATTTCCTTTTTTCTGTTTCTCTTTGATTAGATTTGTCCTTTTTTCTCTAGTTTCTTAAGGTAAAAGCTGGAATAGTTTAGTGCTATAAATTACTTAGAGTACTGGTTTAACCACATCCCACAGACCTTGTAGTTTGTGTTTTCATTTTCAAATATCTCAAAATGTTTTCTAATTTCCATTTTCTAATTATCTTTTTGATTTCTTTAAACTGTGCTTTACAGAGAAGTGTTATTTAGTTTCCAAATGTTTGGGGATTTTACAGATATCATTCTATTATGTGGTGTCTAATTTTATTCTATTTTGGCCAGAAAACATACATTGAGTGATTTGAATCCTTTTAAATTTATTGAGATTTTTCACGCCCTTTTAAATTTATTGAGATGAGATTGTGATATATTTTTGAAAAATGTTCTGTGTGTTTGAAGATAATTTATATTTTGCTGTTGTGAGTGAAGTGTTCTAAACATGCCAATTGAGTCACATTGATTGCTAGATTGCTAGTGTTATTCAAGTCTTCTACATTCTTCTTCTTTTTTTTTTTGGAGACAGAGTCTCACTTTGTCACCCAGACTGGTGTGCAGTGGTGTGATCTTGGCTCACTGTAGCCTCTACCTTTTGGGTTCAAGCAATTCTCCTGCCTCAGCCTCTGGAGGAGCTGGGACTACAGGCATGCACCACCACACCTGGCTAATTTTTGTATTTTTAATGGAAATGGCATTTCGCCATGTTGGCCAGGCTAGTCTAGAACTCCTGACCTCAGGTGATCTGCCTGCTTTGGCCTCCCAAAGTGCTAGGATTACAGATGTGAGCCACCATGCCCAGCCCTATATTCTTATTGACTTCTGTCAATTATAGAGCTGTTGAAACCTACTACTATAACTGGATTTGTCTATTTCTTTTGTAGTTCTACTCATTTTGCCTCATGTATTTTGAAGGTCTTATTTGGCATATAAACATCTAGAATTGTTATGTTCACTTGAGAATTGAAAGCTTTTGTCATTATGAAATGACTATTCCTGGCAATATTCTTTCCTTTAAAATCTACTTTGCTATTAGTATAGCAAAGTAGCAAATATTAATATAGCAAAGTAGATTAGCATGGTAATTAGCGTGGTACATCTTTATCTTTTTGCTTTAAAATTATTATTTTTTTATGTTTAAAGTGGGCTTCTTGTAGGCAGCATATAATTTGGTCTTGCTTGTTTTATCCAACCTACCAATTTCTGTTTTTTAATTGAGGTGTTTAAACCTTTACATTTAATGTGATTGTTGATATAATTGCATTTAATTCTGCCATAATGATTTTTGTTTTGTATTTGTATTACTTGTTCTGTGTTTCATTTTCTCTCCTTTCTACCTTCTTTGTGATTGAGTATTATTCATTCCTTCATTTTATCTTATTTGTTGGTTTATTAGCTGTAATTCTTTGCTGTATTATATTAGTGGTTGCTAAAGGGTTTATAGTATACATCTTTAACTTATCACAGTCTATCTTTGAATGATATTATCCTTCAGTGATGTTATACTACCTAACATCTAGTAAAAGAAATTTATTGCAGTATACTTTCATTCCATGTCTCACCTTTGTACTATTGTTTTCATACCATTTAGGTGTCCAATTGTGTTTGTGTCTGTGTATGTGTGTGTACAGCAGTGAGAGGCAGATAGTTCCCATTTAGCTGTTGAGAAAAGTTTGGCTTTCCCACTTGTAAAAATCCTTTGCAGCTCAAATGTCCCCTCCTCCAGGCAGCCTTCCCCAGCCTCTACCAATGACTTGAACCATTTCCCCACATACAGGCTCCCTTTGCCTGGGCCACACTCTTCTTACAGCAGCAGGTCATGTCTTTTCTGTCTGCCCCGTCAGATGGTCACCTACTTGAGGGCAGAGCTCAAAACCACAGGACTCTCCCTTGAGTCTTTCACAGCCCCTTGTCCACAGCTGGTGCTCCATATGCACTTACTGAATTGGCCTGAATGCCGCGAGCCAGATTCAGCCCTGGAAGCAACCTCATGGCTTCTCAAGGTGTGATGCTATGAAAAAAGCATGAGCTTTGAGATTGGAAAGACATGACTTAAAATTCTGAGCCCACCACTAATTGGTTATGTGTGACTTGGGTGAGAAAGAATCACCTGAGCCTTTGTCTGTCCATTTGTATAATGGGGATCCTGTCAGGCTGGCTATAAAGACAGCTAAAATGCACTAAAGCACTAGAACTTTGGCAGGCCTGTGTGGGCACTGAGGAAACACCAGCTTCTCTGATGCTCTGCCCCATACCTCCTTTCTGTTTGGCCCCTTCTCTTGCCCCGGGCCAAAGCTTAAAGTCTCACATCGTGAAGTCTTTCTGGTCTCTTTGTCCATTTGTCCATTTGCTAGTCCAATCTGCAGCCAGATGTCTATCCCCATGAGAGTCTGTCCTGCCAGAGCATTTAATAAATTTGTCATGGGACAACTCTGAGGCCACAGAGCAAGCCTTCCCAGGATACCTGATATGGGCTGGATAAACCCACCAGGCCTCTGGGATAAGTGTAGGTGGGAACCTCAACTGGTGGTTGCTTAACTATTCACCCTATGATGCAGTAAGCTGAGATGGGGTGGGGAAGGTGATTGGCTATAGTGGGAGAGGCCCCAAGTTCCCCCATACCCTGGGGTGACCATGGGATTCAACTGTGGTTCTTTGTGTCCAGGGAACAGAAACCAACTCCAGCTGACCTAGGCAAAGGGGGCATTTGTTGGATGCATATGGGGTAGATTAGTGAATCTAAGGAAAACTACACCCCCAAGCTGGAGAGGATGAGAGACAGCTCCAGGCATATTGGGAACAGAGGCTGAACAGGAGAAAAGGGAGCCAGTGCTCACCAGCCCCTGCTACATTCCTCGCTAACCCTGGTCTAATGCTCAAGGTCTTTGTTCTGCAGCCATTGAACCTAAGACATGGGCCCAGTCCTGGTGCCACCTTCAGTGGCTGTGTGACTTTAGGCAGGTCCCTTCGCCTCTCCAAGCTCAGTGTCCTCAGATTGGGTTGTGAGAGTCTAATGCCATAGAGGATATGCTTGGTACAGTGGAAAGTTCTCTGCCCTAGAGAGAGGTTGTCACTGCTTGGTGTCTGTATTAACTTCCTGTGGCTACAGTCACAAATTAGCACAAATGAAGTGGCTTCTAACAATGCAAATTTATTCCCGTACATTCTGGAGGTCGAATGTCTGAAATCAGTCTCCCTGGGCTAAAATCAAGGAGTCAGCAGGGCTGGTTTTTCTGGAGGCTCAGGAGGGAAATCCACTGGGGGCCCTTTCCAGCTTCTAGAGGCCACTTGTATTCCTTGGATTGTGGCCCCTTCCTTCATGTTCAAAACAACAGCATAGCTTCACCACGCACCACAATCATTTCACCCATCCGCTTCCGTTGTGACAACACTTTGCTTCTGTTTGTCCTCCCTGCCTCCTCTCTAACGACCCTGAGATTCAATTTAGAGCCCACTTGGATAATCCAGCTGGGGATCCTTTCCTTACCCACATCCACACAGCCGTGTTTGCATATGCACGACCCTGTTTGCATATGCACGACCCTGTTTGCACATGCGTGGCCCTGTTTGCATATGCACAACCCCGATTGCATGTGCACAGTTCCAGGCATCAGTGTGTGGACACCTCTGGGAGGCTGGCAGTCAGTGCCCCACAGCGTGGCCTGTGCCCAGGGATGGCTTGATGTGGGGCAAAGAGCCTTGGTGGACACACATGGGTTGACATTTTGACCCCTTATTCAATGCCAGTGGGGCACCCCTGGATGAGTCATTTGATCTCTCTGGAGCTCTTCATCCAGGAGATGGACACGATGGTTCCCACTCCTCAGGTCTGCGGAAACTGAATGAGACCATACAGCTGTTTGTAAATGTGTCTTTCGGTGGCAGAGACTTCCTTTTCATCAGAACCTGGTGAGGAATTTCCTAACGCACAGAGGTGACAGAAGCATAGCTGCTGGGACTGATGGACTCCCTACCTTCCCTACACAGTCCCACCCCCTTCCTGCCTGCAAGGACCCAGGGCTAGGAATGCAGTTGGAGAACCTATGCGATAGAGTGCAGGCTTGGGGTTCACAAGCAGGGACGTGGACAGCTCCTCACTCTTCCACCTTGCTCTGTCCCACCCCATGGAGGGAGTGACACGGGAGCTGCACAGAGAAGAGAGCAACGTGTGTCAGTGTCATGATTTGCCAAAGCTGATTGGAAGATGTGGCAGATTGTGTTTCTTTTCCCAACAATGACTGTCTCCTCCCTTAAGAGAATGGGATGTCCCCACCGACGCCATGTGGCTTGGCAGTGCCGCCTGCAGAAAGCGCCTCCGTTCCTGTCCCTGTGCTGCTGGGCAGTACCACCTGCTTGCTTTGGTCAATGGAAGATGAGAGGACAGCATTGACCCTTGGTCTGAGTGCAAGCGCTAAGTGCCATTGAGGTTGACATGAGAAGAGCGTGTGCCACCAGGAACTGTGCCTTCAATGTGAGCCCTGGAATGCAAACTGTGGGAAGACTCGTGGCTCCCATGCAAAGTGCAGGGGACATAAACCTTCACTTCTATACACCACTGAGAGGTGCAGCAGTTTATACCACAGCAAAACTGCCAGGCAATGCAGCTTCCGAATGCTGAGTCACACTGGGCTAATGATGGCCCTGTCTACTCGTACCTGGAATCCAGCCCTGGCCAAGCCCACTGAGGGGTGTCTAGATTTGGGCACATGAACTTAGCTATATGTTACGTTATCTAGCCTGGAGCAGAGAGGGAAGGCAAGATACCAAGCCCTATGCTTAGGACTTTAAAAAAAAAATCAATTTTTATAGAGGAACAATTTACGTTCAACACATTGTACATCTTTTAAGAGTGAAACTCAATGATCTTTCTTTCTTTGTGAGACAGGGTCTCACTCTGTCACCCAGGCTGGAGTCCAGGGGTGCGATCTCAGCTCACTGCGGCCTTGACCTCCCAGGCTCAAGCGATCCTCCCACCTCAGCCTTCCAAGTAGCTGGGACCATAGGCATGTGCCACCAGAGCCAGCTAATTTTTGTATTTTTTGTAGAGATGGAGTTTGACCATGTTGCCCAGGCTGGTCTCAACCTCTGGGCTCAAACAATCCTCCTGCCTTGGCCTCCCAAAGTGCTGGGATTACAGGTGTGAGCCACCATGCCTGGCCACAATGACTTATTTATATTTTTATTTATTTATTTATTTATTTATTTATTATTTTATTTTAATTTTGAGATGGAGTCTTGCTCCATTGCCCAGGCTGGAGTGCAATGGTGTGATCTTGGCTCACTGCAACCTCTGCCTCCTGGGTTCAAGTGATTCTCCTGCCTCAGCCTCCTGAGTAGCTGGGATTATAGGCATCTGCCACCACACCCAGCTAATTTTTTGTATTTTTAGTAAAGACGGGGTTTCTCTATGTTGGTCAGGCTGGTCTTGAACTCCTGACCTCAGGTGATCCACCTGCCTCGGCCTCCCAACACACTGATTTTTAAAAATCTACTTTGCGGAGGTATAATTTATATACAATAAAATTCACTAATTTAAGCATGCAATTCAGTGAGTTGACAAATGTATACAGTTGGGTCACTGCCACTTTTACCAAGAGATAAAACACTTTCAGAAAGTTTCTTCACGCCTCTTTGCAATCAGTCAGCCACTCCCCACTTCAGTAACAACAGAGCTGCTTCCTGTAGCTACTGTGTGAATTTACGTGTCACGGAATGCTGTACAAACAGAGTTCTATGCAGCCTGGGCTCTTCTTTGCCTACCTGGCTCAGCGCAACCCCAGTGACTGCGTGAGGCTGTGCGTATCTGCAGCCTGCCCCTTTTCATCGTGTTTATCCACTCACACAGTGATGAGCGGTGGTAAGCAGTGGGCTTATTTCCAGTTCCTGCTGCTATAAATATTTGTGTATGACTCTTTTCGTGGGCAGATGCTATTTCTCTTGGGAAAGCACCTAGGAGTGGGTTGTATGGTAAAAATACGTTTAACTTTGTAAGAAACTGCCAAATTACTGCAGAATGTCTGTACACCTTTCCATGGCCGCTGTCAGCGCATGACAACTCAGATATTCTCCATCCTTGCCAGTGCTGGGGGTGGCCCATCTCATCTGATGTGCTTTAGTGGGCATGGAGTGGCATCTCACTGTGGTTTTATCTGCATTTCCATGATTACCAATGCTGATGAACACCGTTTCATGAGTTTATTAGCCAGTTAGGTATTTCCTTCTGTGGAGCATACTTTCACACCTGTTGTCCATATATTTATTGAGTTATTTATGATTGTGTTATGAGAGTCCTTTAGACATCCTTTTTTTTTTTTTTGAGACTGTCACTTTTAACAAGATAAAACACTTTCGGAAAGTCTCTGCATGCGTCTTTGCAATCAGTCAGCCACTCCCCACTACAGGTAACAACAGAGCTGCTTCCTGTAACTACTGTGTGAATTTACGTGTCACAGAATGCTGTACAAACAGAGTTCTATGCAGCCTGGGCTCTTCTTTGTCCTCCTGGCTCAGCACGACCCCAGTGACCGCATGAGGCTGTGCGTAGTGTGCGCAGTGGTGCGATCTCAGCTCACTGCAACCTCTGCCTCCCAGGTTCAAGCGATTCTCCTGCCTCAGCCTCCTGAGTAGCTGGGACTACAGGCGCCCGCCACCATGCCCAGCTAATTTTTGTATTTTTATTAGAGACAGGGTTTCACCATATTGACCAGGCTGGTCTTGAACTTCTGACCCTGTGATCTGCCCGACTTGGCCTCCCAAAGTGTTGGGATTACAGGTGTGAGCCACCGCACCCGGCCTTTTTTTTTTTTTTTCTGAGACGGAGTCTTACTCTGTCGCCCAGGCTGGAGTGCAATGGCTCACTGCAACCTCTGCCTCCTGGGTTCAAGTGATTCTCCTGCCTCAGCCTCCTGATGAGTAGCTGGGACTACAGGCGCCTGCCACCATGCTGGGCTAATTTTTTTTGTACTTTTAGTAAAGACAGGGTTTTGCCATGTTGGCCAGGCTGGTCTCAAACTCCTGATCTCAGGTGATCCACCCTCCTTGACCTCCCAAAGTGCTGGGATTACAGGTGTGAGCCACCACACCCAGCCGAGAGTCCTTTAGATATTCTGAATGCAAACCTTTTGTTGGGGCTGTGCATTGTAAATACTCTCTCACAGTCTGTGATTTGCCATGTTTTTTGAAGTGCAGGGGTTTTAATTTTGATGAAGTCAATGGATCAGTTTTTTAAATTTTGTGGTGAATACTCTCTGTGTCCTTGTGATTTCCTTATTGGCCCCTGAATTATCGTGGGGTTAGTTTTTCTTAACTGCTTTCTTCTCTAATGTGGGTCACATTTTTCCATCTGTTTTTTTCTTTTAACACCTAGGAAAGTTTTTGTTGTGCACCCACCTTGTGGGTGACGTGTGGTGGAGCCTCTATCCCTTTCCCCCCTCTGAGGAGCGTTGGGATTTTTCTGCTCACCCTGAACTTGCACGTACTTGGCTTTATACTTTGCTGCGTGGGTTTGTGTGAGCCCAAGGTGCTCCCCAAGCCTCTCTGACGTGGTGGGACTCCACCACCCACCCTCTTCCCCCACAGACCTCATCAGGGCTTGACGTAGGTTGCGATGGGGTGAGTCTGAAGCGGGTCTTGCTCCTGAGTGTCTTTCATCCCAGCTGGATGCCCAGGTGCTCGAGACCTCTGCACACTGGGTGGCTGCAGCCCCCTTGACCCCACGATCTACTGGAACCCCAGCGTCACCTTCCCTCCCTAACTCTGCAGCAGCCATGCTGGGCACCCCTCCTGCAGCCTCATCTTCTCCAGGACTCAGCCAAGGACTCCTGGCTAGGGGACCCCTAATGGCACCTCTGCCCCTGCCTCCCACAGCAGAGCCTCTATGATGCCCTGCCCCATACCTCCCAGAAGCTTCTGGACTGTGAACTCTGGTCTCTGCCTCTTGAGCTCAGAGGGACCGCTGTGCTCTGTGAGGCCTCCTGCCTGCTGAGCCACAGCGGGAGATGGTCTCCAGGGGTGGCATGGCTGGCTCCTGAGCGCCCTGCCTCTCAGCATCAAGTCATGCTCTGCTCGCTGTCCACTTCCCGCCCAGAGTTGCCTCAAACATGGTGTCCAGTCCAGTCATGTGTGTTTGCAGTGGGATGGCCCTTCCAGCACTGGTTACCCCAACATGGCTGAAAATGGAAGCGACCCAGAGTGTTTTAATCAATTTACTGAACTCTACATAGAAATACAAGACAAAGGTGGACACCCCTATAAAATAAGCCATTCTCCATGGGGTGCAAGGATGAAGTGTGGGGCCACGGGCCAGCATGTGACTTCACAGGGCATTAAGCAAGAGGACGGTGTATTAGTCTGTTCTCATGCTGCTAATAAAGGCAGACCTGAGACTGGGTAATTTATAAAGGAAAGAGGTTTACTGGACTCACAGTTCCACATGGCTGGGGAGGACTCACAATCATGGCAGAAGGTGAAGGAAGAACAAAGGCACATTTTACATGGTAGCTGACAAGACAGCGTGTGCAGGGGAACTCCCCTTTAAAAAACCATCAGATCTCATGTGACTTATTCACTATCACGAGAACAGCACAGGAAAAAAAAAACCATGAATCAGTGACCTGCCACCCGGTCCCTCCCACGGGATGTGGGGATTATTACAATTCAAGGTGAGATTTGGGTGGGGACACAGAGCCAAACCATATCAGATGGGCTCCTCCAAACTGGGGACATGTTGAACACAGTGCCTGGTACATGGGAGGAGATGACAACAGTGTCCCCTCTGTGGAAAGATGGGTCCTGCTGCTTAGCTAAGCTCCCTAGAGCCTCTGCCTCCTGCCCAGAGCCTACATCTCTCATGGCTTCAAAGGAAACTTCTGGACGCACAGATGGCCCAGCATCCTAGAAGGGCTTCCCCTGCAGGTCAGAAAGTCTTTGTGAAAGCTCTCACTTCAGGGCAGCCATCTTTGGGCTCTTCCCAGCATTGGCTGTGAGGGGACTCCAATGACAGCCTCCCCTCCATATGTAGGACACACCTGTGCATACATAGCTCTTTCCTGTTTAACATGCTGTGGGCACAGAGACAATGCTCCATGAGGAAACCATGACCCAACCATTACCCCATCGTGGGATAAGGAAATGGAGGCCCAGAGAAGGAGCCACCTGAAGCCACGCCACGAGCCAGGACGAGACCCCGGCAGCAAGTGCTCTGTTTCTAGAACACCCCAGCTGGTCTTTTCATTGCGTGCACAGATTTTTTTTTGAGGCACAAATGCAGTAAAGTTTCATTTATGCATTTGCTCATTCATTTGTCTTAGGACTGAGATGGCAGAAGGCTCCCAGACTTCCCTCTGCCTCCCCCTGCAGGGGTCCCGCTTTACCCTCGGTCTCTTCCTCTTCCTCCCACCTCCTGGAGGAAGTTTCTGTCCTTGCCCCTTGGCGTTTTGGGCCTTCTGGGATGCAGATTTGGGATGGAGAAGCACGTTGGAGAAGGAGGGCAGGAAGCAGGCTAGTGAGGGCCATGCCTGTTGCTGGAGTACATTGGTATAGGCCCTGTGTGCCCATCATGGGGTTTGAGAGGTGCAAGGAAATAGCTGGAGACATTCTGAAATTAGTTTTGAGGTTCTGGAGGGGCCACACCGCTGGCTGGTGAACTCGATCACATTCCCAACTCTTTTAGGCCCAGTACCTCCCATTACAGAGGACAGAAGAGCCAAGCGCTGCTGTTTGCAGCTTCTTCAACCACTGGGGGTGGCCATGTAATCCATTCTGTCCATTTCCCACAAGTCTTTTGGGAACTTCTGGGAAAGGTTTTTTTGTTTGTTTTGTTTTGTTTCTGTTTTTTCTTTCCTGATTAAAAAAGAAGATACACATACCTGAAACTGTCCTTCCTCTTCCTTCTTACCTTGAAGGTGGAGGCAGTGCCCAGAGCTGTGGCAGCCACCTTGCAGCCGTGAAGCACCAGCGAGAATGACAGTCAAGAGAACCATGGAGATGCCAGCCCCTGGACCCACAGCAACAGCACCTGCTTCCAGACTCCGAGTGTGAGAAAAAAATAAACTCCTATTTGTTTATGGCAAGGTTAGTTGGGGTATCTGTTGTTTGTTATTGAAAGCATTCCTAGCTGATGCATAGACTCTGTGTGTGTGTGTGTGTGTGTTTAACAACAGCACTGAGACTGGACCGCAAGGGGCATGGCTCCAACAGGGTTATGTGTCTTTTTTTTTTTTCGAGACAGAGTCTTGCTCTGTTGCCCAGGCTGGAGGGCAGTGGCGCAATCTCAGCTCATTGCAAGCTCCGCCTCCTGGGTTCACGGCATTCTCCTGTCTCAGCCTCCCAAGTAGCTGGGACTACAGGCACCCGCCACCACGCCTGGCTAATTTTTTGTTTTTTATTAGAGACGGGGTTTCACCGTGTTAGCCAGGATGGTCTCGATCTCCTAACCTCATGATCTGCCCGTCTCGGCCTCCCAAAGTGCTGCGATTACAGGCGTGAGCCACTACGCCCAGCCAAAATCTTGGTTATGTGTCTTTTGACAAATATGTGTTGAGCACCTGCTGGTGACAGGCATGGGGTCGGCGGAGGTTATAAGGCAGATGGACACTTGCCTCCAGAAGTGGGGGTGGAACAGACAGGGAACGTGTGCCCTTGAGGGATGTGAGGCCATGACAGGGGAATGGAAGGGAGTGGTGCCTGCATCTGATCTGTTCTGGAGGCTCTGGGGAAATGACACTGGGGTTTAGGCATTGTTATAGATTGAATTATGTCTCCCTAAATTCATTTGTTGGAGTTCTAACCCCAACACCTCAGAATGTGACCTTATATGCAGATAGGGTCTTTACGGAGGTAGTTAAGTCAAAGTGAAGTCATTTGGGTGGGCTCTAATCCAATCTGATGGGTGGCCTCGTAACGAGGGGAAACGTGGTCACAGAGAGAGGCACGGGGACAAGCCAAGGAGAGAGGCCTTGGGGGAACTGACCCTGCCCATACCTTGATCTCGAACTTCCAGCCTCTGAGACCGTAAGATGATAAACATCTGTTGTCGAAGCCATCCAGCCTGCAGTGCTTTGTTACAGTAGCCTGAGCAAAGGAATACCCTCCTGGAAGATGGGCAGAAATTCACAAGAAGGGAGGGGAGGTGTTCGGGGCATCAGCAGGTGCAAAGGCAGCAAGAGAGTCCTGTGCCCTGGAGAAACAAGAGGCAGGCCGTGCACGATGGGACAAGGCCAGACACAGGCAAAGGCCAGTCCTGCAGGCCTGGGGGACCCTGCCCAGGCAGTGGGTTCTTTCCTGGGGATGGTGGCAGGGACACAGAAGGGAACAGAGAGGACGGACTGCTCCAATATTCCCAGGCATTGCTCTTGATATGATGGGGTCAGAGGCTAAGTCCAGGCAAAGGGAGACAGGAAAGAGACAGAAAGGAGCCGGAGTGGGCGTGAAAAACCTGCTGCTTTCACAGGACAGGGTCTGGGTCCCAGGCCCCCAGCCTCACGCCGTCGTCTGCAAAACAGCCAGGGCTGCATGCTTCTGTCTGAAGGGCTGAGCCTTGAGGTGGCCTGAGCCGGAGGCCCCTCAGCTTCCTGGGGACGAGAACGTCCGCTGACATCCCCTCTGCAGAAGCAGTTGCGCATTCTGGGCTAAGCTGCCAGTGCACAAGGAGGGAACCGCATACCAGCCAGCCCCATCTGACATGGCGCATTTGCACTGAGCCAGAGGGAATATTTCCTTCCTAAAGGTAGAATGAATCCTAACCAGCCAAAGAATTGTAATCGTCCATTGCCACACCCACGGCACACTCTGCCATCTTCCATTTTGCCATCTATTATTGATGGGTTGATTTGCAGACTTGGAGGTGGGTATGCAATTCTGCTGTGTGGAATCAACTCCTTGCTGGTCAGCTCTGAGGGACCCATTTGTTACCTGGACATGAGATGGGGACTCCCAAGCCTCTCCTGCCGACCAGCCTCCATCCCTGAGTGAGGAAGGTCCTGGTGCCAAGCTTGATGCCAGCTGTCACACGCAGTCTAGCCTTCCCAGCAGCCCTGTGCTTGGGGCCACTATCATCCCTGTGTTACAGGTAGGGAAACTGAGGCTCTAAGAGGCCAAGTACCCTGCCAGGTTAAGCAGCTCCCACCCTTGGCCCACTCCACTGCCTGTGCTGCCATCAATCCCTGGGTACTCTTCCTGGTGTGCCCCGTGTTCTTCCCATGTGAAAGGACCAAGGTACCAGCATCCCAGGAGTCCAGGCCCCTCTGGCTGTGGTCTCCCTCAGCGTTGCTGCTAAATGTAAAGCCAAGAAGGTGCAGACAGCAGCTTTGGGCTTCCCGAGACCCCTTTGGGCCAGAACGTGCAGCCGGCAGGCGGTGAAGAAGCATGATTTCTGTGTCCAGTCCTCGTGCCCTCTGAGATGCGGAGGAGACGGAGGTGCAGCAGGGCCAGGGCAACTCACTCATTCCCTGACCCATTCCTTCCTTCATTCATTCACTGTGGACTCTGCCAGCAAACCCCCAAGGCAGCAGCTGGGTCTTGGTCTTCATCGAGGACTAGCAAGAGAGGACAAAGTGAGACCAGAAGTGACCGCTGCACCTCGTGTGACAAACTGGACGTCCCATGAGTCCTCTGACAGGGGCAGGCCTGGCCTGGGGGCCCAGAAATGCTTTGTGATGAGAGGGTCAGTGAGCTGAGAAGGGGTGGGAGAGAATGGACAGGGAAGAGATGAGGGTGTTCTGGAAGGGACAGTGTTTATAGTTGAATTATACTCCCTCCCAAAGGTGTATGTTGGAGTCCTGACCCCCAGTACCTCAGAGTGTGACCTTATACGGAGATAGGGTCTTTATAGCGTAATCAAGTCAAAGTGACGTCATCAGGGTGGGTCTCAATCCAACATGGCTGTTGACCTGATAAAAAGGGGAGATTTGGATGCAGAGATACGTATGGAAAGACAACCATGTGAGGACTCAGGGAGAAGAGGCCATCCACACGTCATGAAGACGGGATTTGGGGGAACCAGCCCTGCTCATTCCTTGTTGTCAGATTTCTAGCCTGCAGAACTGTGGGATGATAAATGTCCATTTTTGCACTGCTATATAGAACTACCCGAGACTGGGTAATTTATGAAAAAAAGAGGTTTAATTGGTTCACAGTTCCACATGGCTGGAGAGGCCTCAGGAGACTTACAGTCATGGCAGAAGGTGAAGGGGAAGCAAGCACCTTCTTCATGAGGTGGCAGGAGGGAGAGCAAGGAGCAGGGACGTGGCACAACTTTAACCCATCAGATCTCCTGAGAACTCACTCATTATCATGAGAACAGCCCGGGGGAATGCACCCCATGATCCAATCGCCTCACATCAGGTCCCTCCTATGACAAGTGGGGGTTATGATTTGAGATGACATTTGGGCGGGGGCACAGAGCCAAACCCTATCACCAGCCTACAGAACTTGGTTAGAGAAGTCCAGAGAAACTGGTACAATGGGGCTTCGGATGCTCACATGCAGAAGTGCTGAGCTCAGAGAGCGCTCAGGGGGACAAGGATGACAGGGTCAAAGATATATTTTACATTTTTATTTACTTTTTTATTAAAGTATAAGCTACAGGAAATTTAAGTGTGCAGCTTCATGAATTTTTAATTCAATTTTTCTGAGGTATGATGGAAGTACAATAAACTGTGCATACTTAAAGTGTGCAATTTCACGAGTTTGGTGTATGTGTGTAAACCACATGGGGCCATTGACACTGTCAAGGTTGTGAGGCCATCCCTGATCCCCCGTCATATATTTCCTTTCCCTGTGCCCCTGTAGTCCACCCCCATCTCCAGGCTTGTCGCCAGGCAACCATGGGCCTGCTTTCTTTCATGATAGATTGGTTTGCATTTTCCAGAATTTGATACAAATAGAAATACAAAGGACGGACTCTAATTTTTGGTCTGGCTTTTTTCTCTGAGCATAAGTGCTTTGAAATTGATCCGTGGTGTGGCGTGCGTCAACAAATCATTGCTTCTCTTTTCTTTACCTTTTTTTTTTTTTTTTTGAGATAGAGTCTGGCTCTGTCACCCAGGATGGAGTGTAGTGGCACAATCTCGACTTGCTATAACCTCCGCCTCCAGGGTTCAAGTGATTCTCCTGCCTCAGCTTCCTGAGTAGCTGGGACTACGGGTGCACGCCACCATGCCCAGCTAATTTTTGTATTTTTAGTAGAGATAGTTAATATCTTATTGAGTAATTATTATTAATAATATCTCATATTGATTAATTAATATCATTATAGCCACCCTGACATCTTGTGTTTATTCTTTGCATCTTGTGTTCATTCTTTTCAGTTTATTTACTTTTGGCTTATTTGTGTTTTTGTACTCAACGTAAATCTCATGTAGGCAGCACATAATTGGGTGTTGCTTTTAAAAATCCATATTGTCAATTTCTTCTCTTTCATTGGAGTGTTTAGAACATTAACATTTAATGCTGTTCTTTTCTCTTTTTTGGTTCCTTTATTCCCCTTTCTCTGCATGCTTTTGGATTATTTGAATATTTTTTAGTGAATATTTTTTAGTATTCCGTATTAATTTATCTGTTGGCTGTTTGGCTGCATTTCCCTGTGTGTATGTAGTTGCTCTATGCATGGTTTCTTTGATTCTATCCTGTTTGGGGTTCTCTGAGTTTCTTGAATCTGTAAACTTATGTCTTACACTAAATATATAAGATTTTCAGTCATGTCTTCAAATATTTTTCTGCTCCCATCTCACTCTCCTCTCCTTCTGGACTAGTTATAATGTTTAAGAGCTTTGGATATGGCTTCACAGGTTCCTGATGCTCTCTGTTCATTTCCTTCCTCAATCTTTTTTTCCTCTGTGTCCTTCTGATTGACTCGTTTTATTGATCTATGGGTTTGCTGACTTTTGCCTTTGTCATTTCCATTCTGCTATTGATCTATCCAGTGATTTTTAAACATTTCAAATATTTTCTTTGTTATTTCTAAAATTCCAATATCCTCTTTTAATACTTTCTCTGCCAGGATTTCTTATTTGCTTATTCATTTCAAATGTATTTCCTTGATCTCATTGAGTAGAGTTGTAGTAGATGCTTTAAATTCTTTGTCTGATAATTTCAATGTCTGAGTCATCTTAGTGCTTTCATCTGTTAATTTTTTTATCCTTTGAGAATGGGCTGCATGTTCCTGTTTCTTTGTGTGTCAAATAATTTTGGATTGTATCATAGACAATCTTAATGTCATATTATATAGACTCTACATTCTGTTAAGATCCTCTGAATTATGTAGGTGTCTTTGTTTTAGCAGGCAATTGATTCATACATATGTGTGCATCCACATAACCACTGCTATAATAGTCAGGGTTTTCCACAGAAATAGAACCAACAGGAGATGTGTGTGTGTGGTGTGTGTGCATGGATGTGTGTGTGTGCCTGTGTGTGTGTGGATGTGCGTGTGTGTGCATGTGTGTGTGTACGTGTGTGTGCATACGTGTGTGTGCATGTGTGTGTGTGCATGTGTGTGTGTGCATGTGTGTGTATTTCTTTATTTACCATAAGTTATTGGTTCATAGGATTATGGAGGCTGAGAAGTCCCACAAGCTGCCCTCTGCAAGCTGGAGACCCAGGAAAGCCAGTGGTGTAGTTTAAAGGCCTGAGAATCAGAGAACCAATGGTGTTGATTCCAATCTAGATCTGAAGGCCTGAGAACCATGAGTGCTGACAGCCAGAGACTGATGTCTCAGCTCAGGCCGTCAGGCAGAGTTAATTCACCCTTCATCCATCTATTAGTTCTATTCAGACCCACAATAGGTTGGATGGCGTTCACCCGCCCTGAGGAGGGCCATCTGCTTGACTCAGCCCATGAATTCAAATGCCAGTCTCCTCCAGACCTTCACAGACATGCCGAGAAATCACTCACTGGCTATCTGGCATCCTGTGGCCAGCCTAGCTGACCCACAAAATTAACAATCACAACCACTTAGATCAATATGTGGATCATTTCTAGTCCCTCCAGAATTCCCACTCCAAGGGTGTGCTCACTTCACAAGTAATCATCATTCTGATTTAGTTAACCATTGGTTAGTTTTGTCCATTCCTGAATATCACATAAACAGAACCACACAGTATGTGTTTTAAAACATCTGGCTTCTTTTCTTAAAACATAGTATCTGTGGGATGCCTCCATGCTGTTAAATGTAGAGATAGTTCATTAGTGGGTGACTCCACATTGCGTGAACATACTGCAGTCTATTGATCTAGTCCCTTGCTGATGGACAGCTGGGCTGTTTCCAGTTTAGGACAACAGGCTGGGCATTTTAGGAGGCAGCACAGAGCAGAATGGCTACAGGCATGTCTTTTAGAGCTACACAATCCCGACTCAAATCCTAGCTCTGCTACAGACGAGCTGTGTGACCTTGGGCAAGTGACTCACCCTTGCTGAGCTGCAGTTTCCTCTTCTGTGAAGTGGAGATTATGGTAGCAGTACTTACTCAGAGGGTTGTCATGAGGATCAAGTAAGAAGTCACATGAAATCACAGCCTGCAGCCTAGCAGAGCCAGAGCCCAGTAAATGGCAGCTGTTAAATGATTATTGTGGGAGGAGGTAGCAATTATGAATGTCAGCTCTGAAATCTGATCTGAATTCACATTTCAAGCGAAATGAAGCAATCATTAGTAAACACTCAGCATAGGGCTAGCAAATAATAAGCTCACAATTTATTATCCTTATTGATATCCGATATGTAAATACTAGTAGCCTTTACAATAAGCATTCCCATGATAGGTTTTGTCATTTGATAGGGAACGGAACTGTTTCTCAGGGATGTGCAGCATTTCCGGTCACAGAGCAAGAACAAGGTGGTGTAGGGACCCTGCTTACCCTACCCTGCCCTCCAGATGCAGGGACCCCACTCCCACCCACCCCTACAGCCTCACCTTGAGTATCAGAGAAGGTGGTGGTGGAGAGCCACCTCCCAGACTGGCCTGGGCTGCTTCCTGGGCCCATTTCTATCCCTCTCTGGGTTTCACAGCTTCCCATCCCACCCAAAGGTGCACTGGTGCTGGCCCTGGGCACTGCTGTGGGCAGTGAAGGCCGGAAGAGGTCCCTGAGTGACAGCAGGCTCTGAATTGCCATACGTGTGACCATGGTAAAGTTTCTTTCCTGCTCTGTGCCTCAGTTTCCTCATCTGTGAAGGGGCAATGGTGACAGCATCTGCTTCACAGGGGCCCTGTGGGTGCTGAATCAGAGGGCCCAGGTGAGGTTACGCCTGGGGTCAGGGCAGGGCCACCAGGGGTGTCCAGGGGCCA
Source organism: Pongo pygmaeus (assembly GCF_028885625.2). Classification (NCBI taxonomy): domain Eukaryota; kingdom Metazoa; phylum Chordata; class Mammalia; order Primates; family Hominidae; genus Pongo; species Pongo pygmaeus. The sequence continues at coordinate 5,554,230 of NC_072382.2, read as the reverse complement.
CGCAGGCCTTTGAGAGGTGCCGCAGGCCTTGAGTCCACATACCAACTGCCACCCACACAGGCCGACGTCCCTTCCAACGGTGCAGCGGGGCTAAGGTCACTTGCAATCGTGGAGAAGAGACAGTGACCTGGGGTTGGGGCAGGAGCCTGCGTCAAGACAGAGTCACTGATGGGTGGGGCTCAGTCCCTTCCTTGGAGGGAACCCCCCAGGACTATGGCAGACCCCCTTGCAAGGTCCTCATCGGCTCCAGGGCAGGCCTAGCCTCTGCCATGGGTGTGAGGGAGAGTTGAGGGCTCTATGACGCTCCCCTCCCCAGATAACTCAAGGCCCCAGGCGGGGGCTTTGGGTTGAGATGGTGTCGGCAGGGGCTAGTGGGCAGGTGTGCAAAGCCCCAGGCTGGGCCCAGAGAAATTCAGCAGCAGGTTTCAGGGCAGCAGGAGGTCGGCTGGGAGTGCGGATCCTTATGCATCTCTCTGTGTCGTCCCCTCTGACTGCCTCAGCCAGGGGGAGAGAATGGAGCTCGGTGAGCAGCCCCAGTGGGCCTGCTATGAATTACAGGACCCCCTGCAAAGTCACACATATGCTTGCCCCCTGCCGTGCTACTGTCAGCAAAGGCAGAATCTGAGCTGCTGGGACTTGCCCAAGGCCACCAGCTGCAGACGGTGGAGCCAGACAGAAGCCCAGGCCACCTTCACAGTCTTCATAGTTCCAGTGCAATAAGGAACCTAAAGGGTTAACCAGCATTAGCACAGGGCCCAGCAAGTCACTCCCAGGTACCTGCTCAAGAGAACAGAAAACATGTCTGTACAAAAACCTGCACAGCCAAGCTCACAGCAGCACCATCCACAGCAGCCACAGTGCAACAACCCAATGTCCACAGCAACTGACGCACAGAGAAACCAACTGTGGTCTAGCCACACAAGGGAATATTATTCGGCCCTGAAAAGGAATGCACTCCTGGTCCATGCTGCAAACATGGATGAACCTCAGAAACATTAGGCCAAGTAAAAGAAGCCAGTCACAACAAAACTAATTGTCGTAGGATTCCATTTAATGAAATGCCCAGAGTTGGCAAGTCTGTAGAGGGATAGAGTAGATGGGTGATTACTGGGGCTGGGGAATGAATGGGGGGGTGGGGAAGTTGTGGGGCACGGCTGGAAGGTATGGAGTTTCTTTCTGGGAGAATGAAAATATCCTAACATTGATTCTGGTGATGGATGCCCGACTCCGAATACACTGAAGACCACTGAATTGCACATTTCACATGGGTGGACTGCTGGTTCGTGAATTCCACCTCAATGAAGCTGTGAGTGAATCCCTTGAGATTAGGAGTTCAAAACCAGCCTGGGCAACATAGTGAAACCCTGTCTCTACTAAAAAAAAAAAAAAATAGCCAGGCATGGTGGGGGGCACCTGTAATCCCAGTTACTTGGGAGGGTGAGGCAGGAGAATCATTTGAACCCAGGAGGTGGAGGTTGCAGTGAGCCGAGATCCCGCCACTGCACTTGAGCCTGGGTGACAAAGCGAGACTCTGTCTCAAAAAAGAAAAAAAGAAAAAAAAAGTAAAGAATGCTGGACCATGTGGGAAGTGCCTAGCCTGGGGTCAGACCCCTTGCAGGTGCCCAAGAGATGGATGGAGACCACACAGAGGCATGCCCAGCCCAGCACCCTTCCCGTTGCCTTACTTATTCTGTACCTCCCAAAGCACCCACCCAGGTCCAGGCTCTGGGACTCTCAGACTATGCTGGTCCCCTGCCCTGGGCCAGGTCCTGGGTTGGGTATGGAGAGCCCAGAGCCAACCAAACCACGGTGTCCTGGTAGCCTGTAGCTTGTTCCTTTTGCTGGCAGTGAGACCCCTTGAGATCCAACTGCCCAAATGAAACATAAAGAGGCCGAAGCGCATGGTGATAAAAGATGTGAGTCCCCAGATCGAAGCTTGGGGCAACTCTGCATGAGTTAGTTACACTGCTGCAACAAAGACACCTAAAAACACAGGGGCTCAATCCCTGCGTCAAGATCTCACATAAAAGGGTGATAGGCAGCCCAGGGCTGATTGGTGGCCTGACAGTGCCAGGGACCTGGCTCCTTCTATCTTTCTCCCTCGCCATCCTCAGCAAGTCACTTCCATCTTGGGTCCAAGATGGGGAGGGATGAGGGGACACCTCTTGCCATTAAGGGCAAGGCTTAAAAGGGCTTATGGAGCTTCAGCTGGTGTGGCCTCAATCAGAACTTATTCATGGCTGGGATGTGTTGCAAGGGAGTCTGGGAAATGCAGTGTTTACCTGGGAGGCCAAGTGCCCAGTGAAGCATTATTATACTATTGTACAGTAGGATAGGGTGGGAGAGGAAGGAAGGAAAGAGGGAGGGGGAGGATGAAGAGAAGGAAGGAGGGAAGGAGAGGAGGAGGGATGGAGAGGAGGAGGGAGGGAGAGGAGGAGGGAGGAAAGAAGGGAGGGAGGGAGAGGAGAAGGAGAAGGAGGAAAGGATGGATGGAAGGAAGAAAGGAAGGAAAGAGGGAGAGAGGAGAGAAGGAAGGAAGGAGGGAGAAAGGAGGGAAGGAGGGAGGGAAGAGAGAGGGAAGGAAAGGAGGGAGGAAGGAAGGGAGGGAAGAAAGATGGATGGAGGGAGGGAAGAATAGAAGGAAAGAAGGAGGGAGGGAAGGAGGGAGGAAGGGGATGGGAGAAGGAGGGAAAGAGGGAGGAAAGAGGAAGGGAGGAAGGAAGGGAGGGAGGGAAGAGGAAACACTGGACTCTAAGCATGTACAATAAGCATTGTGAGCCTCAGTTTCCTCGTCTGTAGAGAGGGAAGCAGTTTCAAAGGCTGCTTGGAAGACTGAGTGACGAGGCACAGTGCACCCGCAGGTAAAGGGGGACAACCTCACTCTTCTCCCGCCCCCGAGGACCTCCATGCTGGGCCAGGAGGACAGAGCGGGAGGTCTGCCCACTGCCCAGGAGTGCCCCAGTGGGTGGAGTGAAGACTGGGCTGGCACACTGAGACAGTGGAGCCCACTGGGAGCTCAGGGGACTCAGGGACTCTTCAGCCCCTATCTGGGAACCCACTAGGGTTGGCACCCCTGTGCCAGACCTGGCCCAGCTCGGGGAGGGCTCTGCACTGCCCGCTGCCTGTGGTGTGGCCCAGCCCCTGCCAGCACTGGCCCGTGGTGATGTCACTTAGCATGCCCAGTGCCTGCAGCACTTCTCTGGGCTCTGGCCCCAGATCCACTGGCCGGCCAGACGCTCGATATATTCTGTTTTGAAAGAAAACAAACTCTTTTGAAACACTGCTGCTGGGAGCACAGGCTGAAAGTCTCGCCCCCACACTCCTTTCCCCTCCCATGGGAGCTGGTGCACATCTGAGCATCGGGGAAACCTGACAGGCAGGGCCACACGTGGGGCAGATGCCCCTTCCCCACCCTCCAAGGCAGCAGACAGGGACAGGGCCCCTGCTGTGTGGCTGCCTGGGATGCAGAGACAGCATTGAGACTGAAGGCAATAGGGAGCCATTGAAAGATCAAGAGGAAGAGTGACTGGGTAGATAAGTGTCTCAGGAAGTTGGGGCAGTGCAACCCCCATTGGAAACATGTTGCAGTTGATGTGAGTTGAACTAGGGGCACGATGGGGTGACAAATGTGAATGACATATAACACAAGAATCCACGGAGTTAGTGGCCACTGGGGCCAAAGGGGCCCCAGATCATGCCAAGGCCTCCCAAGGCCACCTCAACCTCAGGTCTTCATGGCAGGAATTGGGGGCCCCATTTGGAAGGCTCTGGAGCTCCAGCAGAGCAGACGGTCTGGGGAAGGCTTGCCAAGGCAGGGCCTTTGCCACATCCATGGTGGGGTGGGGTGGGGGGTGGTCCTGAAGGGTCTGGGTGGTCAAGAAGCCCAGCCTGCGTGGTCTCCCTCCAAGTGTGGTCAGCCCCTTGGGGGACTTGGGAACCGATGCTGGAAATGCTCCACCTGCCAGCTGAGAGCAGCATGATCATGCCAGCCTGGCCTCCAAGCCAGTCCAGGGCAGTGGGACAGGGTGACCCCAATAGCCTCAGAGGGACAGAATAACAATGGTGACCTCCTTCTGAGCTGTTCCTTGCACCACGGACTCGGCAAGTGACTGCTTTCATCCTCCAGAAGCAAGCCCAGGAGGTAGAGGCTGTCGGGGTGCCCATGCTGCAGGTGGGGAAATGGGTCCCACAGAGAAGGAGGACACTTGCTGGAAGTGACAGCGAGGGAGGGCCAGAGCTGGATCTAGCCCCCTGCAAACCCTCTGCTTGCAGCTCACACCAACTGTGAGCCCATAAGGGCATGAATATAAGAGGTGCATGTGTGTGCGTGTGTGTGTGTGCAGGTGCAGGTGTGTGTCTGCATGTGTGTGCATGTGTGCACGTGTGCATGTGCCAGTGTGTGCATGTGTGTGCGTGTGTGTGTGCATGTGCAGGTGTGTGCGTGTGTGTGTGCATGTGCAGGTGTGTATGTATTTTAATGAAGCCACAGTTGAGAGGCAGGATCTGGCTGGTGCCCTCGCTCTCCTGTCACCAGTCCTCACTGTGGGGTCGAGGACAGGCCACACATGGGGCTTCTTTTCCTGTAGCCCCATGCCTGAGCCAGCCCCTGTTCCCTCAAGGACCCCAGTTCTTTCCTTGAAGGAAATGGGGTTCTTACGCCTACTTCTCACAGTGTTCAGGGACTGAGCAGTGAGTTGTGAGGCTGACCACCCCCTAGGGGTGGTAGAAAGGGCTCTGTGGTGGGGGATGGGTGGGTTGCTCTTCTGGGGCCTCCTCCCCCTTTGCAGGCAGGTCCAGGCTAGAGCACAGCTCCGGGCTCCCTGGCAAGATGCGCCTGGACAGGTCTTTGTCCTCCAGCCTCGGAGAAGGATGGGTGACTTGTCTGCCTTCTTGGAGGGGGTGCAGAGGGTGGGCTGTGGTGGGCATGGAATGAGGGGGTGTGTATGAGTGTGTGGGCTAGCCCCTCCTGCCACAGGGCCTTAGCACATGCCATCCCCTCCAGCTAGCATCTTCCCCCTCCCCTGTCACACAGGTAACTCCCACCCCTGCCTCGGATCCCAGATCATGTGTCCCTTCCTGGGAAGCTGCCTCTGACTTCCCTGGCTAAGGCCACCCCTGTGTCCCCCAGGGGCCTCCTCTAGCAATGCCACACAGGGCTGTCTTCTAACGTCTGACTGAGGGTGAGGCCCATGCCGTCCTGCTCACCACTTCCTCCCTGTACCCAGCACAGTGGCAGGTGCATGGTGGGCACTCAGAAATATTTGTAGAATGAATGAAGAGAGGAATGAATTTGGCCAACTCCATGGTATATGCCCTTGGCTAAGGCAGCCCAGAACTTAAGGTACTTTCCAAAGCAGCTCCGGGGAAGAGCCTCAAATGGTGGGAGAGGAGAAGGTAGGAGCCTGGGCCTGGGTAGCCTCTGAGGCTGGAGGGCTCCAGGGTGGCAGGGCGGCGCCATGATCGAGGTCATGGATTCCGTGGCCAGGCTGCCTGCATGCTCCCATCGTCTCGCTGAGGCACCACAGACAAGGGACTCAACTCCCCTGTGCCTCGGTTTCTCCCTCTGTAAAATGGGGATACTAACACACCCTACAAGACTGCTGTGAAGACTCAAGAGAGTTCACGTAAAGTCCTCAGAACAGTGGCTGGCTTGCTGTAAGAGCTGGGTGTTTGTCAGATTTCTTTATTTCTTCTTTATTTGCTTTGAAATCAAGTTTTTAAAAAATATAAATGACAGATCAATGTTCAAGACATACATGCAAAAGAAACAAAAAAATCTAAAAGAACATTTAAACCCCTACAAATCTCACCTGCCAAAGTAACTACTTATATTAGTCAGGGTTAGGTTCTAGTGTGAATAATAGACACCTCCCCAAATAGCAGTGGACTGAACAACACAGAAATTGGTTTCTCTCTCAAGTGAGAGTCTAGAAATGGGATAGGAGGTGGTCCTGCTCTGCAAAGCCTTTGGAGACGTCACCTCCTGACTGTTCCCTGACCCATTAGCCTGGAGTTTTGGTTCTTACCTTTGGGTCCAAAAGAGCAGCCAGAGCTCCAGCCATCACATCCAAGTCCCAGGCAGCAAGAAATAAGAAGGGATGAACAAAGTGCATGCCACTTGCCTTTTAAGGGAGACTTTTGGAAGCTACAATATGTCCTTTTCTTTATCTTCTTTTCCCATGTGTAACATGGCCACATCTAGCTGCAAGAGAGTCCAGTTAGATGGTCTTTACTACAGGTGGGCCGTGTGTCTTTTTCACTGTAAAGCAGATCACAGGTAGCTTCCTATGCCCGCAAATAAAGATTCACCAGATCATTTTTAAAGGCTGCTTGCAATTCCATCATGCAGAGGTTTGATGATTTCACCAGTATCGACAGACATGTAGATCATTGCCAATTTTCCGGTATTACAGTCCCTGACACCCCTGGATGTATCATCTTTGCACCGGGTTGGAACATTTCCTTCCCATAAGTTCCCAGAAGTAGAAATGCTGAGTCAAAGAGGATACACTTTTGACATTTGGACATGAATTGAGAAATTGCCCTTCAGAAAGGTTGGCCCAGTTTGCACTCCTCCTCACCATCCTGTGGGGGCTCAGGATGGAGCTGAGAATGTCCCCAGACCTGAGGCTCAGCTGCCCCTGGTGGGTCCCTTTTGGCATTGTGGGTTTGCTCCCATATTTACTCCAAATTTAGGACTTTTTCTTCCCTTCCCCATGGTAGAGGTCGGAGGAGGGTGCCCCCAGTCCTCCCAGTGGGATCCTTGGGGAAGCCCCTGCCTTGGACAACACCAATCATGAGGTCCTACCCCCTCCAGATGACAGCAAGGAGCAGGAGCCTCCCATAGTGCCTGGGGCTGTTGTTTGAGCTAAGCAGGGGCAGGTGACTGGGGCTGTTGTTTGAGCTAAGCAGGGGCAGTGGCTGCCACCCTGAATGAGGGGCTGGAGCAGGCATCCTGTGGGTGATCACCCTGGCCCCTCAATCAGATGGACCAGGAGTACAGCCACCAAGCCTTGAGAGGCTGTGCTGCAAATGCCCGGAGATGTGCATCAGCCTGGCTGGGGCAGGCCTGACGGCTCCCAACCGCAGCTGGCAGCAGGGTGCCAGATTTCATTCCAAATAAAAATGCAGGATGCCCAGTTAAATCTGAATTTCTGATAAACAACAAAAGTTTTAGTATAACCTAAATACTGTATGGACAAAGGATCGAAGAAAGTGCATGCTACTCGCCTGTTTAAGGAAGCTTCCTAGAAGATGTAACATGTCCTTTCTCCTTTATCTCCCATGGGTGACACAGCCCCACCCAGCCGCATCCTTTACTTTATTTGGCAGCCCTCACTGGCAGCACTGGGCCCCTGGAAGCAGTGAGCCCAGTGGAAAAAACCTGGACTTTGACACCAGACAGCCTGGATTCAAATCTTGGCCTTTGCCTCTGGTAGCTGTAGACTTCTGGCCTAGTCACTTAACCCCTCTGTCCCTCAGTTTCCTCGTCTATACATACGGGGGCAAGAACAGTACCTACTTCATGAGGGCATAGTGAATATTACAGGAAAGGCATCTGCCTTCAGCGACATGGAAGTACAGATTAGCTCTACGCCTTTCCCCTAAGCAACGTTCAGAAATGTTGTACACATTTTAACAAACATCCTTTTCAGTGCACAGCTAAGGGGCACAAGAAAACAAGGGAAATTTCTGCGGCATGGACATGAAGACAGACCTAAAGCCAAGGGCGGGAAGTTTGTGGGGTGAGGCTGCAGAAGATCTGGGAGGGGTTGCTGGTTGTGGTTCCCCAGAGGCTGCAGCCATGCTCAACAGCCAGGAAGGGGCCAGGGATGAGGCTCCTGTCCCATGTGGGGCAGAGTCAGAGCTGAGCACCCCATGGGGAGCCGGTGTTCACAAAATGCCTCCCTCTCAGGAAAGGGGTAAAGGAGGTAAGTCTGCCCACTGGCTCAGGGAAATGAAAATGAAGTTGACGGGGAAGAAAAACCTCTCTACTAGGAACCCATCATCATTAGTCTGTCTTCAGACTGCATTCAGATTGAAATGCCTCTATTTACCTTATGGCCTGGTAACTCTCAAGTCAAGAAATTACCATAGAGAGTGAGCCTGAACCAGTGACCCATGGGGCATCTAGAAGAATCGAACCCAAAACCTCACCAGAGACTTCAGGACCATCTGGGATTTCTATAAATAAAGTCCATCGGAAGATGAGCTCACAATAATAAATTACAAACACAAAGGAACTGGTCACCAGGAGTAGAATCAGCATGCATGAGTTTAAAACCTCAAAGGCACTGATGTTTGCAGGTGAAGACGATAGAATAATACATTTTTAATGTTCAAGGAACTGCAAGGAGGAGTTGAAAATGTGGAAATGGCAAGTCACCACGAAGATGAAATAGACATGTTTCAAAATGAACCAAATAGAATTTCTAAAAATTAAAAGTTAAATTAAAGCTCCATGTCTTGAGATTTCTTTGTTTGGGCCACGTTGGTGAAAAGGGTTGGGTTAATTCACCCATTGAAACAACTAGAAAATGAGATAAAATGGATGAAATAACGAATTTTTAAACACAATGCCAACAGGTAGAGCAGGACTGGGGCCCCCAGGAGAGGGAAACACACAAAGTGGGTACGACAACCACTCTGGCTTCCACCTAGTGGCAAATTTCTGGAGAGAGAAAGAAGGAGTGGCATGGGAGCAAAGCATGGTGGTCCCAGCATTGAGGACTCAGAAATTCATCTGATAGAAAAGTAAAGCAGATGACATGCCAAGGAACCCAATTAGGCTGACAGTAAAAATAGAAACCAGAAAACAACAGAAATGATACAAAGGTTGAGAAAAAATGACAATCAAATGGAGCTTATATAGCTGATACACTATCCTTCAAGAGCAAGGGTGACATAAAGACATGTTTGGACCCAAAATATTAATAGAATTTACCACTTACTTTGACAGATGAGTGGGTTTTTAAAAATGTGGTGTATATATACCACATTTATTATATGTAATGTATTATATATATATGATATATGATATAATATATATTATATTATATATAATATGTACTATATTATATATAATATCTAATAAATGTATAATATATTCTAAATGCAATATACAATATAAATATATAATATATAATCTATTATATGTATTAATATAAATTTATATGTACAATATACAATGTACAATATAATAAATATATAATAAATTATATAATTACATAATAATATATTGTCTATACTATATATTATAATATATAGTGTGTATATATTATATATTATAATATATAGTATGGACAATATATTATTATATAGTATATTTATATAAAATATGCTATATATTTTACATGTAGTATATTATGTAAATATACTATATATAACATAATATGTAGTATATTATGTAAATATACCATATATAACATAATATGTAGTATATTATGTAAATATACTATATATAACATAATATGTAGTATATGATGTAAATATACTATATATAACATAATATGTAGTATATGATGTAAATATATATAACATAATATGTAGTATATGATGTAAATATACTATATATAACATCATATGTAGTATATGATGTAAATATACTATATATAACATCATATGTAGTATATGATGTAAATATACTATATATAACATAATATGTAGCATATGATGTAAATATACTATATATAACATAATATGTAGTATATGATGTAAATATACTATATATAACATAATATATAGTATATTATGTAAAATACTATATATAACATAATATATAGTATATTATGTAAAATATAGTATATAATAATATTATACACACACACACACAAAGGAATATTATTCAGCCTTAACACTCTGGAAACTCTGCAATATGTGACAAGATGGTAGAACCCAGGAGACATAATACTAAGTGAAATAAGCCAATCACAGAAGGGCAAATGCTGCATGATTCCACTTACATGAGGTAGCTAAAGTAGGCAAACTCGCAGAAGCAAAGACTAGAAAGTTGGGTGCTAGGGGTGGCTGATAAGGGGGGTGCTAATCACCCAGTATCAATTTTAGTTACGCAAGATGAAGAAGTTCTAGAGATCTCTGTACAGCATTATGTCTAAAGATAACAATACTGTGTTGTGCATTTAAAAATCTGTCAAGGGGGTAGATCTCATGGTAAATGTTTTTACCACAATAAAATAAGATAAAATAGGATTTACCACTTACGAGATCTTCACTGAAAGAAATGCACATATAAAGAAATTGGAAAGAATTTGATGAACATGTGAGTAAATCCAAACAAACACCGACAGTATAAAATGCTATTATTATAATAAAATCATACTTTGAAAAATGTGAAAATAATACTGAATAAAAATAACAAGATAAAAGGAAGACAATCTTAAGACTATTAAGTTTTTATATTCTTCAGCAAGTTCTTATATTCTTCACCCAATTGGGTGGAGGTAGTTAATTTATACTTACTTAAGTCAAATATGTGTGTTAAACATTGTAAATTAAAGCCCCAAAAGATTAGAAGTCTATTATATAACTTCGAGATGAGTAGGGGGCAAAAAAGGAATGAATGAAACTCAGTTAATCTAATATAAAACAAGAGAATAATAATCATAATACATCAAAAATGGAAAGTCCAAAATGACACCAGTAGATATTATTCCTATAATATTATTAATTACGGTAAATGTAAATTAACTAAAAACACAATTCAAAAGAGTTTGTACGAACTGACAAGAAACAAACAAAATGTAGCCATATGCTGTTTACAAGAGACACACCTATGATGTAAAGACATAGAAACGTTAATGGATGAAAAGTATGTATTAAGTAGAAACTAACCAAGAAGAATCTGATATACTGATATTAATGTCAAACTCAATGGCTTTTAAGATTATAAAAAAGTGTAGAGGATGATAGGTACAATTTCCCGAGGAGATATAACAATTCTCTAGAATTTCGTACATTTGTCAGTACGTCTTTAGAATTATCTTTTTTAAATGGCATGATTACAAAGAGAAATAGATAAATTCATAATTATAGAGTGATATTTTAATGGTCTGTTTCGATATTTGGTAGTACAACCAGGCCAAAAAAAAAAGAATAGCGCAGTTTAGAAGAATATCACAGCATAGAACGGTGCTCAAGAAGACAAACTGGCTAAACTACGTGGTTCAAATCCCAGTTCTCTCTCACTTACTGGCTGTGTGTTTGAGCTCAGGAAAATGATTTAACCTCTCTGTGCCAATTCCTTAAAATCAATCTCTTTCCCTGGATAACCCTGACAAATATATAGTACATTTGCAAAATGAATAAACAACAATAAAAAAAAAAGAGACAAAAAGAAAAAGGGAACAAATCAGAATATTTAAAAGATAATGCCTACTTAAGTAAACTATATGCTTAATAAATCTGAAAATGTAAATGAAATGAGGTACCTTTCTTAAAAAATAGACTCAAGAAATTGAAAACTATATTAGCCCTTTAACCTTTAAAGAAATTGAGTTGGTAAATTTTGTAAAGCCTTAGTGTGCTTATCTCTAAAATGGTGGTAATAACTGTATGGCCCTCAAAGGAGTGCTATGAAGATTAAATGACTCAGTATTTATAAACCACTTGGAACAAAGTCTGGTCCATTGTTAGCACTCTCTAAGTGTTTGTTAAATAAAATAAACTATCTTGAGCTAATGGACATAAGCATATCCGGCCCCTGACAATTAAAGAATAACATTCTGTGTATTCAAGAGCATATGGGATATTTATAAAAATTGGCAACGTGTCAGGCCACAGAAGTTCAACAAATTCTAATAAGTGATATAATGTAGAACACATTTTCTGACTACAATGAAATTAAGTTAGAAATCGATAATAAAATAACTCAAAAACCCCTACATATTCAAAAATTTTAGAACACACTTGTAATTTGACCCTTGAACAATGTGGGGTTTGGGGTGCCAATCCCCTGTGTAGTCAAAAATCCACGTATACTTTTGATTCCTTAAAAATGTAACTACTAATAACTTCCTGTTGACTGGAAACCTTGTGGATAACAGTCAATTCGCACATATTTTCTATGTTATATGTATTGTATACAATAGTCTTACAATACTATAACAAAATATGCTAGAGGAAAGAAAATGTTCTTAAATGCATAAGGAAGAGAAAATATATTCACTATTCATTAAGTGGAAGTGGATCATCATTAAGGTCTTCATCCTCATCATCTTCATGCTGAGTGGGCTGAGGAGGAGGGGGTGGAGGAGGAGGGGGTGGAGGAGGAGGAGCAGGGAGTAGGAGGAGGAGGGGGTGGAGGGGGAGGAAGGGAGGAGTGGGGAGGAGGAGGAGGGGGATGAAGAGCAAGAGGAGTAGGGGATGGAGGGGGAGGAGGAGGAGGGGGTGGAGAAGGAGGAAGAGGGGGAGGGGTGGAGAAGGAGGAGGAGGGGGTGGAGGAGGAGGAGGAGGGGGAGGGGTGGAGAAGGAGGAGGAGGGGGTGGAGGAGGAGGAGGAGGGGGAGGGGTGGAGAAGGAGGAGGAGGGAGTGGAAGAGGAGGAGGAGGGGGAGCGGTGGAGGAGGAGGAGGTGGAGGAGGAGGGGGAGGAGGAGAAGGAGGAGTTAGCTTGCTGTCTCGGGGGTGACAGAGGTGGGAGAAAACCTGCCTATAAGTGGATCTGTGCAATTCAAGCCCATGTTGTTCAAGGGTCAACTGTAATTCAAAGAGAAAAGAAGAAATTATTATGGAAATGATATGATGTTTTTAACTAAAAGATAGTAAAATGCTATGTATTGACATTTGTGGGATGCAGTGAAAGTGACATTTAAAGAAAAATTAAAGTCTAAAATGCTTATATTAGAAAAGAAGAAAGGCTAAACTTTTACAAAGCTAAGTGACAAACTCCCCCCCAAGGAAAAAAACAAACAAACACATAAACAATAGGGGAAACTAAAAAAAGTAAAAAGAAGGAAATAATAACAATCAGAGAGGACATTAATAAGATAGAAAAAAGGAAAAAAACAGCATCAACAATGCTAATAACTAGTGCTTTGGCAACAAAGCTTTGCAAAGATTGATTAAGTTAGAGATGGAGAAACAAAAAGAGAAAAGAGAAAAATGCCAAAGGGAATAGGCCAGGTGCAGTACTGATGCCTGTAATCCCAGCACTTTGGGAGGCCAAGGCGGGATTGCTTGAGTCCAGGAGTTCGAAACCACCCTGGGCAACATTGTGAGACTCTGTAATAGTTTTTTTGAGCTGATTCCTTAAAATCAATCTGTTTCTCAGGATAACCCTGATGAATATACAGTACATTTACAAAATGAATAAATGACAATCAAAAAAAGAGCAAAAAGAAAAAGGGAACAAATCAGAATATTTAAAAGATAGTATCTACTAAAGTAAACTATATGCTTAATAAATCTGAAAATGTAAATGAATTGGTACATTTCTTACAAAACAGACTCAAGAAATTGAAAACTGTGTTCGCCCTTTAACCTTTGAACTAATTGAATTGGTAAATTTTTAAAAATCCCTTGTATTTTTATTTATTTATTTTTTTTTTAAGAGACAAGGTCTAGCTCTGTGACGCAGGCCGGAGGACAGTGGTGTGATCATAGCTCACTGCAGCCTCGAACCCCTGGGTTCCAGCAATCCTCCCACTTCAGCCTCCTTAGTAGGTGTGGCTACAGGTGTGCACCACTGTGTCCAGCCCTAAATTTCATTCTTTTCAATTTCAATATTTTTATGTGTTTTCTAATGTTTTATAACTTGTTGGTATGGTAGGAGTACAGGTATACAAATTAAAATAAAATTTATATATATTTTACTGGGGGTGCAAGCTCAATTTTTTTTTTTTTTTAAAGTAATGGAAGACAGCAAAAGAAGTTTGGAGATTCCTGGTTTAAAGCATTTAAAGCCTCTATGAAAATTGGCCCAGGTATTTACCTCACAACCGCTCTATGAGTTTGATATTATTTGTCCTTCGTTACGGATGAGGCAGTCTGGGCTTGGAGAGCAGGGCGGGGGGTGGTGGGGGGCCTGGGACACGCTCTCCCTGGTCTGGCCAACACCTGCTTCCTGTTGATGATCCTCACCAGGCCAACAACTGCACTTTCCACACAGTGCCATGAAGTGCAGCTCTAAGCTGGGGATTTCTATGCAGAAATGATGCACTGAGTGCAACCCACCACAATGTGGACACCACCCCTGCAGAATCATCTGTGAAAATAACCCCAGGCCCAGACACAGGGGCCAGCTTAGCTGTGTAGCCCTCGAAATGCAGGGAGTGCCCCCTCCGGACCCTCGAGCCCACAGTCCATACACCACAGAGGTGTCTGCCGCTCATCAGATAGTTCCTACCAAGAAAATGCTGTGTGAACACATCTGTGTGGCAAACCGGCATAGGGAGAAAGCTGACTTCCAAGGACGTCTACCAACTGTCCCTTGTAAACTAGAACTTGCCTCTTTGTAGATGAAGACTGGCAGGGCTGAAGAAATGATCTCATGTTGAAATTAATGATGAGCTTCAGGGTGAGGTGACTCAGGTCGAATGCTGTTGAATGTTGGTGTAATGGGACTTTTACAAGAAGTAAAACTGGGCTATAAAAACGATCCCCTTCCCCTCACTAGAGGAGGGAGATTCTATTCCTCTCTCTGTCTTTCCCTCTCTCTATATATACCAAAGGTCAAACCTTTGGTATTTTGCATCGAGTCTTTAATTATTCATTCACTTTGACCTAGTAATTGCACTTCAGAAAAATAAAGGAAAAACTCGGGGCATAAGTGGTGGTTTTGGGGGGTAGGGGAAGCGGGCATGTGGTTGTTTTTCTCTTTTATTTTTAAAGTTTTTGCTTTTTCTGCATTTCTCAGGTTTGCCCTAATGAGATGCCTGACTTTAATAAGAGAAGAAACCATCAGTGTTTGCAAAGCCCCCTCAGTGTGCCTCACACTCCCTCTTTGGGCACAGCAGGCATCTTCTCTGAGTGCCAGGGCCCCGGTGACCACACACCCACATACACGGACCACCCACTCAACCCCTCAAGGAACACTGCCACCCCCACTTGCTACATCAACTGCCTTTTCACCTTGTTTAGAAGCAAAAGTCGACTCAGGGGCCAGGAGACCCTGGGCATGGGGCTGGGTCTGGGCAAGGTCTCGAGTCAGGGAGAGAGGGGCAAGGAGCCATGTGCCTGGAGTGACGCTGTGTCCCTGCGCTGGGCAAGTCAGGGTGGTTGGAATCTGCCTTTCTGGAGTGGGCCCCCTCGAACTTGTTAGAGTACTTATAACCTCCTGCCTGCACCCAGAAAACCCGCCCAGGAAGCATTTTATGTGGTGAAGAGAGATTCCAAACTGGAACTTGGAGGCTGGTTCCCAGCCCCTCTCTGACGCTGATTTCTTGAGTTGATTTTGCCGTGCATTGAGCAGTTGGGGCTACACAAGGTTTACAGGATTCCAAAAAATTATCATGACATATGTCAGGCATACCAAAAGTGTAATGAGTCATAGAATAAACACCTAGGCACACCCCTACTCAGCTGAAGAAGTAAAACAGTATTAAGGTAGTAGAAATCCCTCCTGTATCCCTCTTCCCCCTCCCCAGTCTCCCACAACCCTTCCCCACCCCACCCGCAGTGGGGAGAAGCATGGCCCTCAGCTCTCTTTATGCGCTCACTTCTTATATCTCCCTAAACAATATATGAAACAATTTCCATAAGTGTCACTTGAATACAAGCAGTCTAATATTGTATATACTTGCCTGTAACTTGCTTTTGTTTTTAGTTTCCCTCTTGAAATAATGTTGAATTCACAGAAGAGTTGCACAGATGCCAAGTTCCCCGACACCCTTCACCAGCTTCCCCTAGTCTTAAGATCTTATATAACCACAGTCCATTGATCAAAACTAAGACATTTACATTGGTGCATTCCCCATCAACTAAGTCACACTTTGGCTCAAATTCCACCAGTGTTTTCACTCATGTCCTTTTTGTGTTCCAGGATCCCGGGACTTCAGGACTCCATGTTGTATGTAGCTGTATGTCTCCTTAGTCTCAATGTCATGTTAGTGATATTTGATGTGTGTGCTCATCTTCACTGTTCCACAGTATTTTATTGTGTGAAAACAGCACAATTTATCCATCCACTCTCCTATTGATGGACATTTAGGCTGTTTTCAAATTTGCCATTAAAAATGCTGCAGTGGCCTTCCTTGTGCACATCTTCTTATGAGTGCTTAGGGCTGGGGTTAGGAGCGGAATTGCAGGCTCACAGGGAAGGCCCAGAGTTGGCTTCACTAGGAGGCAAAGTTGCTTTCCAAAGTCCCTTGGCCAATTTACTCTGGCAAAGTCCGAGTTCCCACTTCTCTATGTTCCTGCAGCACTTGCTAATGTCAGACTTCCAAATTTCTGTAAATCTTGGGGGAGCAGGATGTGAAATGACATGACTTGTTTGAATTTGCATTTCCCTGTTAGGCTGAACAGTTTCTCAATGGTTATTTGTCATCCAAGCTTTTTCTCTAAATTTCCTCTTCTGTTAAGGTTTCCCCCCCATTTTTCTATAGGATGATTTCTTTCACAATTTAAGTGTTTGTGTGTGTGTGTGTGATACTAATAATTCATTATCACGGTAGACATGAAGATGTGCCTCTGACATTTCCCTTAAGGAAAGGACTTGCTGATTGAGTTAAGGAGCTTGAGAGGAAAGGATCATCCTGGATTATCTGGGTAGGCCCCAAATACAATGATGGTGTCCTTATTAATATGGGGGCAGAGGGAGGTTTGAGACAGGCATGCAGAGTAGAGAGGTGGACAGAAAAGAATAGACAGACAGGAGAAGGTCAAGTGAGGTGGAAGTAGAGATCAATGGCCCATCTCCTCCCTGGCCAAAGCTGATTGGGCAAGAGAAGGACCCGTGAGCTGAACCAACCCCTGTGGCTGACCAGTGGCCTGGTAGGCATTGCCCATTGAGGAAAGGTGCTTTCACAGAAAGGCTGCAGTATGTCGGGGTGGGGTGCCCATGCTGGGCCATGCGTGGGACAAGAAGAAACAGAAGAACCTAGTCTTGGAGAAATGGTGGCCGCGGTGATGTGGAGAGAGAAGCAGGGATGAAGGACACCTGGGAAGCCCTGGCATTTCCAGATGGCCTGAAATTGAATTGGTAAGTTTTTTTTTTTTTTTTTTTATTATTATACTTTAGGTTTTATGGTACATGTGCGCAATGTGCAGGTAAGTTACATATGTATACATGTGCCATGCTGGTGCGCTGCACCCACTAACTCGTCATCTAGCATTAGGTATATGTCCCAATGCTATCCCTCCCCCATCCCCCCACCCCATAACAGTCTCCGAAGTGTGACGTTCCCCTTCCTGTGTCCATGTGTTCTCATTGTTCAATTCCCACCTATGAGTGAGAATATGCAGTGTTTGGTTTTTTGTTCTTGCGATTGGTAAGTTTTTAAAAATCCCTTTTATATTTATTTATTTATTTATTTATTTATTTATTTATTTATTTATGAGACAGGGTCTAGCTCTGTGACCCAGGCCGGAGGACAGTGGCATGATCATAGCTCACTGCAGCCTCGAACTGAGCACCAGCTGCTTTCAGCTCCCGTCCACAGTCAGCTGTTGCAAGAGTTTCCTGGGGCTGCTGGAGCAAAGTACCCCAAACTGGGTGGCTTCAAGAAGACAGACTTATTCTCCCAGTTCTAAAGTCCGAAAGTCTGAGACGAGGTGTTTGCAGGGCAACGCTAACCCCAGACGCTCTGGGGAAGCATCCTTCCTCACTTCTCCCTGGCTCCTGGCAGTTTCCTGTGGGTCTTTGGGGTTCCCTGGCTGGTCAAGTTTTCACTCCTGCCCCGCTCTTCACTTGGCCACTTTCCCTCTGCGCTTGTCTGTCCCTGTGTCTGAATTTCCCCTTTGTGTGACACCAGGCTTCTTGGGTTAGGACCCAGACTCGTGACTTCATTTCAACTCCATTCCCTCTATAAATACCCTGTCTCTAAAGGAGGCCACATCTACGGTACTAGGGGTCAGGCATTAACGTATCTTTTTGGGAAGAATCAATTCATTCCCAATATCTGAGAACTCGCCTTTTGTGTCCTTGTAATAATATTCCCCTTTTATTTGAGGAGTGAGAGTGGATTTCTGTGCTTGTAACCAGGGGGTCTCCACCGCAGCTGTTTCTGGGTGCTCACTTCCGTGTGAGCGAGGAGCCGGGGGGTCCTGGGGTGTACTCCCACGGGCTGTGTCTGTCCACACCGCACAGCAGGTGACAGACAAAGCTGTGGGCAGAAAGTAGAGAACTGGATGCAAGTGTTTGCCAGGTTGACCTCAGAATGTTAGATCAGCCTCTGGCCCCCAAACCTCCAGGAAAAGAAGCAGTGATGGGGTTCAGCCTGAACCCCAAACAACCTCCATGACTTGGTCCCGTTCTTATTCCATTTTGTGAGTAGAGACTGGACTGGTGTTTGAAGGTTTCTCACATTATTTTCTGTGTCTATGCCTCCACAGTTTCCTGAGGCTGTCTGCACACCCAGACCAGAGCAGCTCCTGCCTTTGCACCTTGCACCATTTTCCTTGGTGAACTTCTATTCATCCTTCAGAGCCCAGTGGTAATCATCCTTTAGAAAGTCTTCTTTCAGAGGGAACCAAAAAGGTAATCTCTGGAGACAGACAGATGCTGCCTGAATGCCTGTTGTGTTGTGTGGTTGTGGGAATGTTACTTCACCTCTCTGTGCCTCAGTTTCCTTAGCTACAATGGGGATGGTAACAGTGTCTAGGAGTACCGCTTGGAATGCACATAGGAAGATGAGTGAAGGCCCAGCACGAGCAGAGTGCAGGCGCAATTGCTGCTGGGACCAGCAGGTAACTCGCATCCAAGTTACAATGCCCAGCCCCAGCAGTGGCCTCAGCACCAGGCAGAGAGTGCTCAGCACTGTGGGGGGCCAAGAGGACTCGAGGGCCACTCGTCTGTGATTCTCTCATCTCTTTTGAGGTTCAGGACTTGGTGTCTCTCCTAGAAGCTCTGGGGAACCTGACAAATCCTCCAGGAGGACACAGAACACAGGAAGGGCTGGCTCAGGGTGCACCAGGATGGCTGCCCCGAGACACCATATCTGAGGGCTTGGGTGGAACTGGGGAGAGGGCGGCTGGGAAGGCCATCCGGGAGGAAAGGGCAGACAGCTACGGCAGTGTCAGGTAGTACAGTTTGCCCCGGAAGTGAGGTAGAGAAGAGAGCGGGAGGAGAGAGGGCCACATGCCTTTCAGCCATGGCCCTGAATGCTGGCTTGGCTGAGCCTCATCTTTGGTGTTTGCAGAATGGGGAGAATTGTGCCTGCCCAGCCTCCTCCTTGGGGACTCCAGAGGCCCAAAGAACCAAGAGCTGCAAATGTCCTGGTGGCCTTGGAAGTTTATGGATGGTACAGATCTGGGGTGGGGGGCATGCCCAGGACAGGGAGGGCTGTCAGGGAGAGGGTCTGTGGGTTTGTGGAGGGTGGGGATCGGTCGCTGACTCATTAGATGAACCAGGGGCCTGCATGCTGCAGCCCACCTGCCAAATCTTGCCGCCACTTGCTTTTTAAAATAAAGTTTTATTGGAACATGGCCATGCCCATTCTTGTACATATTGTCTATGCTGCTTTGCTTTCCAGTGCCAGAGTTGGAGAGCTTTGACAGAGACTTCAGGACCACAAAACCAAAAACATTGACCATCTGCCACTTACAGAAATGTTTGCCGACGCTTGAGCGAAAAATAATAACTTGTCAGATGCACTCAAGCACTGAGCACCAGGCCCTGTTTTAGGTACTGGGCACACAGCCATGATGAAACCTCGTGGAGACAACATTCTGGTGGAGGGAGAAAGAACAAGCAAAACAAAGAAGGAAATTGTCTGGGCTGCAGGGGATACATGTTAGAGAGAGAGTCAGAGCAGGAAGCAAATCAGAGGGTGGGGAGGGCGACTGAAAGAAGGCTGTCAGGTGGCCTCACTTATGACCTGGAGAAGGAGAGGGGAAGAGCTCCGTGGGTGTCCCAGGCAGTGGGAACTATGGTTGTGCAAAGGCCCTGAGGCAGGAGTGAGGAGTCCGGGCAGCTGGAACAGGGGAGAGGGCGGGCAGCTGGAGACGTGGACAGCAGGTCACAGCCACCCCCGGTAGGGCCTTCCATGCTGGTGTGGGGACCTGGGCATTTACTCTGACGGGAACGAGCAACCACGGTAGGTTCTGAGTAGAGGAGGGCTGTAGTCTGACGTAGGCTAGGCAGGACCCCTGGGCACTGTGCTATGGAGCATAAGGACAGCAGCTGGGGCAGGATAGAGATGCAAGTGGACCAGGGTGGTGGCCGTGTGCAGAGGTGGGCAGGTTCCAGAAGGATCTGGAAGCAGGACTTACTAGACTCCTGCACCAGATGGAAGAGGCAAGAGAAGAAGGGGCCCAGCATGACTCTAAACCTCAAGGTTGTGTTTGCCTGTCTCATCCATCTTTCCTTTCTGCCTCCCAGTCTGTGAGCCCCTTGAGGTTGGGGCCACCCCTGGCCATCTTGTCCCTCACGGCCACCACTGTCCACAGCTCTGCAGGGTACCCACCCAGTATCTGTGGGGTAAGTGAATGCATGAGTGAACCAATAGTGGTCTTCTGCTTCCTTGGGGAGTGTTATGGGCTGAGTTACATTCTCCTCAAAATTCCTAAGTTGAAGCCCTAACCCTCTGTGCCCCAGAATGTGACTGTATTTGGCGACAGAATCTTTAAAAAGGTAATTAAGTTAAGGCTTGGCGCGGTGGCTCGCGCCTGTAATCCCAGCACTTTGGGAAGCCGTGGCTGGTGGATCGCCTGAGGTCAGGAGTTCAAGACCAGCCTGGCCAATGTGGTGAAACCCCGTCTCTACTAAATATACAAAAAAGTAGCTGGGCATGGTGGTGGGTGCCTGTAGTCCCAGCTATCTGAGAGGTTGAGGCAGGAGAATCTCTCGAACCTGGGAGGCAGAGGTTGCAGTGAGCCGAGATCGCACCATTGCACTGCAGCCTGGGCAACAGAGAGACTTCAACTGAAAAAAAAAGAGTAATTAAGTTAAAATGAGGCCATTAGAATGGCCCTACTGGTGTCCTTATAAGAAGAGGAGATTGAGACACAGACGCGCACAGAGGGACAACCGTGTGAGGACACAGGGGGAAGGCGGCACCCGCAAGCCAGGGAGAGAGGCCTCAGGAGGACCCAGGCCTGCGACACCTTAACCTTGGACTTCCAGCCTGTAGAATGTGGGAGAACACATGTCTGCCATGGAAGCCCCAGCCTGCGGTGCTGCACTATGGTGGCTGCAGGAACTGTAGTACAGGGTGAGGCAGATGGTGGGTGTGGAGCAGGGCACACCGCCATGGGCGAAGAAACAGATTCTTCGTAGAGTGCGGCACCCAGCCAGGCACCTGGGAGTTGGTGGCTGAGCTGGGGCAGGACTTGACCTCCTGGACTCACCTCCATCTGGGGGAGGCTGGGCCAGGTGGCAGGCAGCGTGCACATGGCCCCTGGGGTGGCTGCAAGATGCTGCCCCCAGGAGCATGGGAACACCAGCTGTCAGCACTTGCTCAGCTGCGACCCACACCTGGCATGTTACAGCTACAGAGGAAAACAGGCCTGATGGGTGTGGCCTCCTCTCCAGCGGCCTCCTGTGCCCAGGACAGGGCACCTCAGGCCTCGGAGGCTCCTCCCCAGCCCACCCCTTGGGAGCCTGTTGTGCCTGGGGTGGGTGGGGCAGATCTTGCTCGCAGCCAGGCGGCGGCTCATCCCACCAGACGCTTCCTCTGCATGGGTCTGCTTCCTGCAGATCCCGCAGCTCAGCCAGGGCCCTCTCCACTGCCGTCCACCGCTCCATGTTGGGGTGGGCCGGAGTCTGGGGCCAAGATGAACCAGACCTGCGGCCAGGGAGGGCCCTTCTTATTCCCCAGGCTTCCCCAGATGGCACTGGGGTGGGGGGACCCCAGGGGTAGCTGCCTCTTCCCCTTGCTCCCCCGTGCATGGGACTGCAAGAATGGGCTGCAAGAGCCCATTCCCAGCACAGTCTACTGCCCGGGGCTGAGCGGCCCACAAGGGACGAGGTCACGTTCTGCAGAGGCCACATGGAAAGGGCGGGGCTCGCCCTGGGCCTGACAGGCCACCAGGCTGGCCTTTTCCCAGAGGCCCTTGGTAGAGGAGATGGCTCAGGGTGACTCTAGATATGGAGTCTGAGCCCAGATGTGGGGTCTGGTGCCCTGTCCGTCACTGTCAGGGCTCGAAGTGTGACCTTGGGCGGACAGGACCCTACTTGACCCATTTCCTTCAACTGTGCTGAGAGGGAGAATATGCCTGGGACTCCCTGGGGTCCCTAGGTGGCACTGGAGAGGCCACACTTCATGCTGGCAGGGGCCCCCTGCAGACTCTTCCTCCAGAAGAGGATGGGTTTAGCCCTGAGCAGGGCTGGGGAGAGGCCTGGATGCAGTGAGAAGGAAAGCTCCCTGTCCTCACACTGTCTGAGCAGGGACAGGTGCCAGCAAAGTTGTGAGTCCCTCAGCCCATTGGTGAGAGCGGCAGCCGGGGTGGGCCCCAGGTTTCTGCGTGTGTCCCGGGCTGTGCAGTGTGGCCAGCAGGTCCACCCCACTGTGCAGAGCTGTTCCCAGGGACAGCACGGGGTGGGGTGTCAGCATGTCTGGGTGATTCGGGAAGATGAGACATGCTGGGCAGCACTGGAGAGTTAGCTGGGCCCAGAGCACGCAGCTCCCTCTCCAGGCTCCGGCTTTAGAGGGCCCCCATCTGGCCCTCCCCAGGCGAAAAGCAAGGGGTTCTCAGGCCAGGGACACATGGGCACCGAGGGCCTGGGCTCCGAGGACCCAGGAAGCGGGCTCCTGGCCTGTGGCCCACACCTGCTTGCAGTTCCTGAGTCACCCGCGGCTCCCCGACAACCCGCTTGTTTGTCTGCCCTTCACAGCCGACTCCCCACCCCACCCACTAGATGTCAGTTCGGTGCCCGGAAGCATGTCCTTTCCAGCTCAGGGTCCTCACACCATGCCCAGGGCACCTGACTCATGGCAGGCGCTTCTCCATCATTATCTGCAGAATGAATGAACGTGTGAATGAATGAATGGGCCTTGCAGCTGCCTATGAGGAAGGTAATTCCTATCAATACCCCAGCGTACACATGAGGCAACTGGGGTCAGCCCACGACACGCAGCTGCAGAGCGGTGAGTCGGGGACATCTGTGTCTAATCTCTGCTTCACAATGACCCTCGGCTGAAAGCTCTCCGGCCCTTCCTCCAGGGTTGCTGGCTCCGTGCTGAGCCCAGCCCCTTCTCTGAGCAGCTTTGAGCCCAGAAGCCTCTGCAGGCCCTATCTGGGGTGGCCTCGAGGGTCTCAGGGTGGTGTTGGGGGTGGTCTCAAATGGGCCTCAGGCTGGTGCCTGCGGGGAGCATTTGAACATTTCTTCTTCCCTTCCTGGGAAGGGAGTGCCGGGGTCTGGGGGCCCAGCCAAGGCCCATGCCTTCGGCCCAAAATGTCCCTGCTAGATGGGGTTGCCAGGCCTCCAGGAGGCCCTTCTTCCCATTGTCTGGGAGGGATAAGACAGTAACGAACCTATCAGACCCTCGCCTTCACCCTCTCGCCTTCACTCTCTCGTCTTCACCCTCTCGCCTTCACCCTGGGGAACTGGCAGGCGGGAGGGGGTGAGATGGGGGCTGGTGGCCCAGAGGGGTGAGAGCAGGGTCAGAAGTTGGCTCTGTGGCAGGGCAGGTCCCTGGGTAGGAGAAGGCAGGGCTTGGAGGCACACACCTGCACACACCAACACACCCAGCACCTGCAAGAACACACCCCGAGTGCTCCTGCACACGCCCACCGGGGAATGCACACGCCCACCCGGGAACGCACCTGCCCATCCATGAATGCACACGCCCACCCAGGGAAACAGAGGCCCACCCAGGAGCACAGACACCCATCCAGGAACGCAGACGCCCACCCGTGAACGCAGACGCCCACCCGTGAACACAGACGCCCACCCAGCAAGGCGCACGCCCACCCGTGAACGCACACGCCCACCCAGGAATGCACACGCCCACCCAGGAACGCAGACGCCCACCCAGGAACACAGACGCCCACCCAGGGAAACAGAGGCCCACCCAGGAACACAGACACCCACCCAGGAAGGCGCATGCCCACCCAGGAACACAGACGCCCACCCAGGAACGCACACGCCCACCCAGGAACGCAGACGCCCACCCGTGAATGCAGACACCCACCCAGGAACACAGACGCCCACCCATGAACGCAGACGCCCACCCAGGAATGCAGACGCCCACCCAGGGAAACAGAGGCCCACCCAGGAACACAGACGCCCACCCAGGAACGCAGACGCCCACCCAGGGAAACAGAGGCCCACCCAGGAACACAGACGCCCACACAGGAACGCAGACGCCCACCCAGGAACGCAGACGCCCACCCAGGGAAACAGAGGCCCACCCAGGAACACAGACGCCCAACCAGGAAGGTGCACGCCCACCCAGGAACGCAGACGCCCACCCATGAATGCACACGCCCACCCCAGGGGGCGACGTGCCCAGCTCTGTCTGGCATGGCATGCAGCTTCTCATCTAGAGTCAGTCTGAGCTGAAAATGGACCTCTCTGGGAAAAAATCTACTTGATTTAAAAACAGAGAGAACTCAAATGCCAATGCTGTGGGGGGCGGGGGACTTGGAGCAGGGGTGAAGAGCCCTGCACCCTGCAGCAGGTACCAAGGGCGGCGTCGCACAGACTGTGGGATTAGGTGGCAGAGGCTGTTCCGAGGCTGCTCCGATGTGTGGGAACTGAGGGGGTTCCCAGGATGTGAGACTTTCGGTGCTGAAACTGGAAAAGTCCTGGGCGAGCCGGGACAAGTCGCTCACCCTACTAGAGACAGTTGGGCGAAGGAGACACATTGGGATCAGTCTCCCACGGCCTTCAAGTGTCAGGACAGGGGCTGGGGACCTCCCATATAACGAGCAGCCTCAGGAGACTCCAGGCAGGCAGGAGCACTGGGGGCTGCGACTCCAGAATGGCCACAGCTTCTACTGTCCAGCCCCTTTGTAACACAGAGCACCCAACGGGCACAGCCACCCTCATGCCTCACACCTAACCCAGCAGGGGCCACTGTGGACCCCGACTTCCCAGGGCTGGGACCTGCCTGGGGCTACTGACTCAGGTGCCTGATGTCCCATGTCACGGTGGCTGCCTCCCTCCCAAACGCCCTGCCCATGGGCTTCTCCCTGGGGATGCCAGGGGGTTTGCTTCCCTCGACCACAGGCTCCTGCTTCCCTTCCAGGCTCCCAGGCAGAAGACCTGCGCTCGGCAGATCTCTAGAAAAGGTCCTGTATAGGTCTTGGCTCAGGGGTCCTTTCAGGGTGGGGCACCTCCTTCTGTCACCCACACGGCTGGCTGGGTGTCCCGTGCTGGACACACACGAAGGACATGAGCAGCCACGGGTCCACGAAAGAGCCATTTCTATCACATGCTGGGCTGGGCTTCGTGGAGGTGCCCCGGGGAAACCCATGGGGAGGCACAGCCTGGACTGGACAGGGAGGCAGTCCCCATTCATCAGCTCCTTCCCTGGCACGCATTAGTTGGTACCTACTGAGCGCAGAGCCCTGGGCTAGGCGGCTCTGGCGGCTGGGATGGTCATGCCCCTGCTCTCTTGGACACTGGAGCTGCTGCTGTCTCTCCCTGTTTGATCTCCCTGAGCCGGGACCCCACGCAGCCTGAATTGGGATTGCCCTACTCTGAGCTCTCCCGTTCCTCAGGCCTGAGATCTGGGGCCTCGTGAAGGTTTGAAGATCCCCTGAGCCCGCCAGAGCTGACACTGCGTCTGCTGGCACCCGAGCTATCAGGACCACTGGCCTGGTGATGGCTATACTCTCCCTGCAAGAGCTGGTGGCACGGGGCTTCTGTGTCCTTCCATCCCAACAGGCACTGCACACAGGCACCGGGTGAGCCCTGGACACAGGGTGCGGGGTGCACACCCCTGTGGAGCTCAGAACCAGGTTAGGAGCATCAGCACCTGGTGTGACAAGGACCACAGTGCCCCTGGGGTTTGGTTTTCACCCCTGTCCGTTTCAAAGCTCAGGATCGCCACACCTGCCGAGGCTGGTCACTGTGGGACAGGGCACGGCTAAGGACCCTCCTTCCCCGCAGAGGTGGAGACAGCGGATAGCCACCCCCTTACTCAGCATCCTCCCTGCCCTGCCCTTTTCATCTTCCCTCAACATTTTAAAGTCAGACACACGAGGTGAACCATTTCTAGCCTCTTTTTTCTCATCTGTAAAAACTGAACAAAAATCCCTCCCCAACGGGCACAGTGGCTCACGCCTGTAATCCCAGCACTTTGGGAGGCCGAGATAGGCAGATTCCCTTAAGTCCAGGAGTTCAAGACCAGCCTGGCCAACATGGCAAAACCCTGTCTCTACTAAAAATACAAAAATTAACCAGTAGTTCCAGCTACTCAGGAGGATGAGATGGGAGCATCACCTGAGCCTGGGGTGCAGTGAGCCGAGATCATACCACTGCACTCCAGCCTGGGCGACAAAGACAGACTTTGTCTTTAAAAAAAAAAAGAAAAAGAAAAAGAAATAGAAAAAAAAAAACAAAGTCCTGCCTGACAGCATTGCTGGGAAGATGAAGTAGGACCAGGCTCAGAAAGCACATGGCTCCTATCCCGCACACAGTAGGGCCCCAGGAAGTACAGACTGTGTGGACTGTGAGGCCACAGCTGCTGAGGTGGCAGAAGAGTCAGGAGGAAGAGAATCTTTGCCCAGGAGCCAGTAGGTCCTTGATCAATGGGTTCCCTTCTAACTTTATGAAAAGCTCTCTTTCCTTCGTCTTATTTTTACTTAATTTTTTATTTCTTTTTGAGACGGAGTCTCACTCTGTTGCCCAGGCTGAAGTGCAGTGGCATGATCTTGGCTCACCGTCACCTCTGCCTCTGGGGCTCAAGCGATTCTCCTGCCTCAGCCTCCCGAGTAGCTGGGACTAGAGGCACATGCCACCAGGCTTCGCTAATTTTTTGTATTTTAGTAGAGACGGGGTTTCATCATGTTGCCCAGGGTGGTCTCGAACTCCTGAGCTCAGGCAATCTGGCTGCCTTGGCCTCCCAAAATGCTGGGATTACAGGCGTGAGCCACCGTGCCTGGCCTTTCCTTCCTCTTAAAATATGACTCAGAAAAAATGAAACTCCTTGGCTGGCACTGTCCCTGGAGGGGCTCAGCAAGAGCACTGCAGAGGCGGAGTGCTGGGGCCAGAAATTGAATTTCTCTGGCACTGTCATGGAGCTCCCCTGGGTCTCAGTTTCCCCATCCCCAAAGTGAGAATCATCACCAGATGTTGCATTGTAGGTTGTTGAGTCCGAGAGATGATAGAGCAGGGACAGCCCTGAGAACAGTGGCTGACATGCAGGTGTTCATATCAGGTACTGATAAAATATTAGCACTTAACTAATAAGAGTCCAGACCGAGAGGACAGATTCTAACTAGAACCGGCCCCCATCGCCTTCCCTGTGCCAGAGAGGCCTGTGTGGGGTGCCCTGGTCTTTCCTCTGCTGTCACAACGATCCACGGCTGCTGGTACCATGAGGACCCCGACTCCAGGAGGGCCCGGGCACGCCGTGGGCCTCATGGCAGGCCAATCCCCCTCCTCCTGGCGCTCCTCTCCCTGCCTGCATGGCCGGCCCAGGGGCCTCTGCCGGGCGGGTGGCCGGGTGGGCTCCAGCGGAGGCCTCTGCTCCCTGTGTGCCCCATTGAGCACAGACGCCATCTGTCTCTGCCGGTTTCCCGGCGGCTGTAGGGCGTCTGGTCAGCTCCCTGCACACAGGCTGTGGCTTGTTTGCTGCTGAAGCGGCTCCCTTTGGGGTCTCCCTATGTCCTGGCCCAGGCTGTCTGAACTGGGAGTCCGTCAGAGATGTTTCCACAGGTTGGAGCTGTTTGTTTGTCTTTTCAGAGCCCACAAAGGGGCCCTGGGTGGCTCTGCTTGGAACTTGGGACTATGTGGGGACCAACCTCGGTCAGCTGGGAAGCCAGACCACACTCAGGTCTGCGGACAGGGCCATGGGGTTTGGTCTCTGCCCTGCCCTGGGGCCGGCCTAGAGTGGCCACTCACTGGCAGTGAGGTGTAGGAAGGCTGGACAGCCAGTGGGCACATTCCTGGGGCACCTTCCCAGCCTCGTGACCTCCTTGGCTCTCAAAGCAACCTTCTCAGAGCCAGGGCAACCAGAACGCTCCCTCCAGCAGGATTGGGGCCCCCTGGGAGGAGCAGGGAGGCTTTGCACAGCCAAGTTCACCCCAGTGGCTGGTCGGGCCAGAGGTAGAAGAGCCAGTCAGGATGCCCAATGGTTCTGGCCACTAGTGTGCCCTGGCCTGATGGCATCAAGCTTCAGACCCCAAGGAGAGCCACCCAGCGAGGATCAACCGGTGCCAGGGCCGCAGACACCTGGCTGCCATCTTGGAATCTGGAGCTCGCAAACAACTTCAGGACTTAGTGGCCCCAGCAGCCACAAATGAGAGCCACTGCCCTAGGGGGCAAAAGGGGCTTTGGATTCCTGGCTTGGGACTGCTTTAAATGATCCCCATCCAAAACCACCACCAGACTCACTTGCACCAAGAAGTGTACACAAATGCTGCAGGCCCCTGTGGGTGGTTGCACAGACAGCGTGGAGGACCAGCATGGAACTTTCATTCCAAGTTCCTATGGCCCCAAAGAGTCCAGAACTGGGCTTGGGTCGGGGGCAGCACAGAGCAGACACAAACGTGAGTGGCGCAAAAGGAAGAGTCCATGGGGAGGGGAGGGGCAGGCCACTGGGCTTGTGGTGACCACAGCTGCCAGAGAATCCTGTCTGGGAGGCAGAGACCCACCTGCCCGGGGCACACAGGAGACGTTCTCAGGGCAGCTCCTTGCTGCCTGCTGAGGGCCCAGGTCACTGTCTGCAGGACGGGGCCTTAGTTGCTGGGCACCTCAAGCAGGCCCACCTGCCTGACGGCCCAGGAATCTCAGAGGAGAGCTGCCGTGCTGGGGCCTGAGCACGCTCTAAAGGAGACCACAACAGGAGGATGGAGAGCAGGCACGGAGGAGGACAGGCAGGAGACGCCAAAGATGCGTGGCTGGGAATCACACAGGGTCAGGGTTTGTGGTCACATTGCGAGAGGATTAAGGACCACCCAGCACAGGCGTTGTATGTGGCCTGTCTCAAAGCCCCAAGGCTCTGTTTTCAAGCAAGCAGACCCTCAGGCCACGCCCAGATCCCTGGCTCAGCAGGCCTGACTCCAGCCGTGTTCATCAGTCAGGATGGGGGAAGTCGTGCTGCAGGAACAGAGGATGCCAAATTTCTGCAGCTCCACACAGCAAAGGCTGATTCCTCACGCACACAACGTGTCCCCCACACACCTGCAGGGGCCTCCCAGATATGCAGAGGGCAGAGGAGCGCGGGAAAATCTTGCAATGAGATACTCTGCTTGGGAAGTAATGCGACTCCTCCACTTGCAACTCATTGGCCAGCTTCAGTCACATGACTCTCCCGCCAGCAGAGGGACCGGAAGTGCGCCTGCCCCAGGCCCGGAGATGAGAGCCAGGCGTCGACGGTGAACAGCACCAGAAAGCAACACGGTTTAAGGGCCTGGCCTTTGGGGCAAGTGGACCTGGGCTTGAATTGCAACACTGGCACTGATAGCTGGATCACCCTGACAAGCTGTGTCTCCCCTGAACTTCGCGTTCCTTCGCTGGGGTGTGAAGACGCAGCTTGTCAAGATCATCCAGCTATCAGAGCCAGGGTTGGGATTCAAGCCCAGGCCCACTCGCCCCAAAGGCCACCTGTGAGTTGCTGTGAGGACTGAGCAGGAAATGGGCGGAAATGGTTCAGCACAGTGAGTGCTCAGCGATGCGGTTGTCATTGATAATCCATCTAGAAGGGATTGCTTGTCAGTGTTTCAGGAGACTCAGAGACCACCCCCTCCTCCAGGAAGCCTTCCAGGCTTTAAGCCTTGGGTGGGAACTCAAACTGTGGGTGAGATGAATCGGATTTTCCTTTCCACAAGGTGTCTGTCACCCTGTGACTCTCACTGCCTGTCTCTCATCATGGGCAGGGACCAGGCTGAATTCCTCTCTGTGTCCCAGGACTCTGCTCAGACCCTGTCACAAAGTGGGCTTTGGGAGCTGTCAGATGAAAAAATGAATGAATGATGTGAGGACTCAGCACTGAGCATTCCTGGACACCATACCATTGTTTTGAGAGCCAGAGGTTGTCTTGGGCTCCCCTTCCTAGGGCCAGTGCTTCATTCACCACCCAAATCCTTGCCACAGTCCCTCCCTCTCCTAGGACTGGGGAGCATGTGGCCACAGCCACCCATCGTAAGCTGGGTTCTATCAGCTCCACCACATCATAAGTTGGATGTGCCTGGCAAGACTGCATCATAAGAGAGGATGGCCACCTGAGATGGAACACCAGGAGATGGAACACCAGGAGGACTAGCAGGCATAAGCAGGTGTCCCTGAACCCTGCCTCAGTCACCATTGGGGCTCCAGTGTCCCTCAGCTCACATCTGGGGACACATGTAAGCTCAGTGGGGCCAGATGCCAGAGAAGAAAAAGCTGGAGCGTGGCTCATGGATGGTGAGCACAACCTGAGGTAGATGACTGCTGAACCACAGCTTGGCTCAGTGATGACCCTGAAAGAAAGAAAAATTCTCCTGATGGGCAGAGCTTCAGGCAATGCACCTGGCCCTCCGCTGTGTGTGGGAAGAGGAGCAGCCTGAGGTCAAAACACCGGGGCTTTTGAAAGGCAGCAGTGAATGGCTTGGCCAGCTCATCAGGGGCCCGGAAGGAGAAAGATGAGGGACAAGAGGCTAGGAGCAGAGGCCAATGGATGGGCCTACAGGAGTGGGAATGAAAGAGGAAGGTCTTTGCACTCCTTGCAGGAAGCATCTGCCACCAAACAGGCACCGAACAATCAGGTAGGCAAGGTGGTCCAACCAGCTGTCATCAGCCGGTCTCACTGGCCATGCCAGGGCCGGCACCATGGATCACTGGAGAGGGTAGCCGAGGTAGCAAGGATGGGCCCTCACTTACTAAGGCTGACCTAGCTACTGTTCTCTGCTGAATGTCCCCTGTAAGGCCCCTCCCTTGAGGAGGCCAGCTGGCTGCTTGGCCAGTTGGCTGTATTCAACTCTTGAAAGAGCGGAGATTCATCTGGACTAAAGTGGACACAAACTTCAGGTCCAAGTTTGTCTTTTCTGTCCCAGACCCCCAGCAGCACCATCCTTTTGGCTTACTGAGTGTGTGATCCACCAGCCTGGGAGCCTGCAGAGCCTCAAGTCAGGCTAAGGGACCCACTTTGCAGCAAGGAGGTGTGGGAGTGGGCCGTAACCATGGGGATCTGCTGAGCATATCACAAACTGTGTGCCTCTCACTGCTGGCTTGGAGGGGCCAGAGACTGGCCTGCCAAATGCACAGCTGTCAGCTGCAGAGGGTCCCCTTGCCTGAGGCCCCATGCTTTCCTGGGAAGCCTATATCCAATGACAGTAAAAGCAAAAGTTAGAAAACACAAAGTATGCTGTCCTCTGCCACCTAGGGCACCTTCGGCATCCATGGTCACCCCACCTTGGGCATCTGTGGTCGTCTCACCTTGTGCATCTGTGGTCCTCCCACCTTGCACATCTGCAGTCGTCTCACCTTGTGCATCTCTGGTCCTCCCACCTTGCACATCTGCAGTCATCTCACCTTGTGCATCTGTGATCGTCCCACCTTGTGCATCTGCGGTCATCCCACCTGGCACATCTGCAGTCGTCTCACCTTGCGCATCCACGGTCGTCTCACCTTGCACATCCGCAGTCGTCCCACCTTGGGCATCTGTGGTTGTCTCGCCTTGAGGTTGAGGAGGAGGAGATGGAGAGGCCAGATGAGAGCCCTTGACCTAGCTGGGAGCTGTCAGCACCTCTGCCAAAGCGCAGGCCTCCTCAAAGAGGACAGTGGTTGCTGTTCAGAGGATGGAGCCTGGTGCGGTGGCCCCAGCTTTTCAGCACACCCAGGAAAAGCTATCGCCTCCCGCAGCCCTAGGTGGCCTGCCCTCTGGGAGGTCTAAGTGACTAGAGGCCTGTGGATTCTAACTGGAAAAAGGTTGCATTGGGAAAAATGACTTGGGGGCCGCTGCTCCTGGGCTGCTCTCAATCCCGTGCCCAGGGCCCCCTCACAGCCCACCTAAGGGCCAGGCTGTGGGGAAGGAGTGACTGAGAGATGGCAAGAAGGGGATGGAGAGACGGGGTCTCCAACTGTCATCAATGGGGCCACCAGGCACCCTCCTCCTCCTCCTGCTATAAGAAACCCTGGAGGAGCTTGGGTTATTTGCCCATAGGTCCTGGGGCCCTTGGTCCTCCTGCATGGATTGTGAGGGAGATTCCTGCTCATCTGGGCTACTCAACACTGGCCCCTGTTGGGCCAGGGAGTCACTTTGGTCTCTGAAAGTCCCTCTGGGGACAGTTTATGCTGAGCCCAGTTGAAGCTTCAGGTTTATTTTCTGCAGAGCACCCCAGTGGGGGCTTTCCTGAAGAGCTCTGGTGCTAACACTCAGATAACAAGCCATTTATGGCACACTCACCTAAACTGGGCACCGTGGAAGGGGCTTCCCGTACTTCCTCCCAACAATCCCATGAACACAATACCAACCCGGACAGGTGGGCTTTCTGGAGAGTCCAGCTTGCAGAGGGGAAACTGAGGCCCAAGCCGGCTCAGGTTCTCCCAGTGCCTCCCAGCCAGAAGCAGCATTTGCCAGGGCTCAAGGTTCTGAACCGGGGACTCCAGCTGCCTCCTCCCCATGCCGGAGGGCAGCAGCCTGGCTCCAAGCACCCCTGTGCACTGTCCCTGGGAAGTGGGTTCCAGGGGTAGCCCCCCACTGTGACCTGCCCAGCCTTAATCTTCCTCTGCGTTTGCAATGGCCTGTAGATGCCCTGATGTTGAAGCTAAAATGAGCCCGTGTTTTCACCAGGAAAAGTTTGAATGTTTCCTTTTTTCCTGTCCTTTCTTCATGCACTTCCTGACATGTAAACCGAACGATTGTGCCCTGGAATGGACAAGAGCCTTCAAGGGAAAAGAAACGCTGTGTTGCTCTGGCAGAGGAAGGTGGCTGGGTCAGGACCAGCCAGGTAACATGCAGGGCCCGGGCACAGTGAAAGACAGCGCCTGTTCCAAGATGAGGAGGAATTTCAAGAGTGTGAAGCGGTCCAGGGGCCTTCTGAGCCTCGGGGTCCTGTGCACCTGTACATGATGCTTCCTGCTGGCAAGTCGCCTGCCCAGAGACCTGGGAAGTGTGTGAACTGGGACCCCAGGCAAGCCCTTTTCTCTCTGGCCTCTGTTCCATGGCTGTGAATAGGAGCATGGTGGCTGAGGGTGGGGCAGGGGCTGCCCCCCGGGTTTGCCGACCCCAGTGTTAGCCTCACTCCAGGCTTGTCTGGACATGGCAGCTAAATTGGGGGACCTCGCTCCCAGGAACACCCAGGCCTGGCTTGGCACCTCCTTGTTAGCGAGAATGAGAAAGGCATCCATTGGCTACAGTCATGTGGCACAGGGAGGACAAAGGATGGCTGATCTGACCTCAAAACTCCCCCATGTGGGTGGCACAGGGGGTCCTAGCCATGCGGCCATGGATGGCCCATTCTCTCTCTGAGCCTCCATTTCCCTGGGGCTATTGAGGGGAACAGGTGAAATAACAGCCAATATTTAGGAAGTGAGCATGGCTCAATGCTTGCAAACAGAGGGCCTCATCCCTTCATTCATTCATTGAGCACACTGTGTGCAAAAGCCTATGCTGAGGCCCAGAGCCTCAGGCCAAGGTGTCTGGGGTATCTTTGACCCCAAACCCATAGCCAGCGAAGAGGCTTTCCCCACCGCCACTCCATGCTGGCTGGGTTTCATGGCCTAGCTGACCACAGCAGCTGGCTCCGTCTGTGACCCAGCCACCCCCATGTCCTCTAAGGCTGGCCGTCAGGTGTCTGGGCCATCTTCTTCTGCTTCCTTGCCCCCACTCCTAGCTCTTCTCTGATCCCTGCATCCCCATCCCTGCCCCTGGATCTGGCCCTCCCCTTCTGTCTATGTCCTGCTGACCACACCTCCAGGCCTCTCTTCAACCCCTTCTCCGCCATAAGTTGCAGACCGCCGTCAATGCCAATAGGACAGGACCGGTCCCCTCCTGAACAAGGAAAGCTCGCCTGCTTGCTTCCAGCCTCATGTTTCTCCCCAGGGCCTCCATCAACCCTTGGCATGTATTAGCCCCTGACATCCTTGGAACAGAGCCCAGCTCCTCACTCTGGATCAGACCTTCCACCACCCACTGTCCCTTCCTCCCTCTGCTCGGTCAGAAGGACTCACCTGTGGTCCCTAGATGCACCAGGTGTTCTCATGCCCCTGGGCCTTTGCACATGCCATTCTTTCAGCCTGGCATGTCCCCCTTTTCTCCTTCTTTCAAACTTCTATCTATCCTGTGGGCAGCCTGGGCAGATGGAGGAGGTTAGGGGTGAGGATTGTGACAGCTACATCCCCAGCACCTAGCACAGTGCCTGGCACATGGTAAGTGCTAGGTAAATGTTTGTGGAATGATGAATGAATGAGTGAATTACTTTAACCTCAGATGGGCCTGGGTGCACATTCACTCAGCACTTATTCTATGATCTTGGATCAGTGATTTTTTTTCCTTCAGGCCTCAAGTTCCTTATCAGTAGAGCATGGATGGGTGCAGGGCCTCCCTCTCAGGTGGTTGCCTGGTGCTAATCCACTCAGCTCAGGGTTCCCAGGGCCTAGAACAAAGGAGGTGTTAAATGCATGGAAAAATGACTGAATGAAGCAATTTCCTCTTCCTGGAATCCGCTTTGCTTCACCCCCATATTTTCCTGGCAAAGTCCTTCTTGTTGGACATTAACAAGCAGATTTCAAAATTCACGGGAAATTGCAAAGGGCCAAGAATAGTCAAGCAATCATGAAGAAGAACAAAAGCAGAGGGCTGACAGCAGGTCTCAAAAGTGATGACAGGGCAACAGTAAGTCAGACGGTGAAGCACTGACAGGCAGCCAATCCATCAATGGAACAGAGACCCACAGACATAGGGTCCACATGTTGTGGCAGAAGTGTCCCTGCAGGGGGTGGGTTTGAATCAACAAGGTATCCCTAAGGAAAAATTGTGTCTTAACCCTTGCCCTATAGCACGCACAAAATTCAGTAGCTGATGGATTACAGATTGAAATGTGAGGGTTTTAGGAGAAACATAAGGGAACATCATGACACATGAGCAGACAATGATTTCTTAAACAGGATACAAGAGGCACCCACCATAAAGAGAAATGCTTATAAGTTAAATTATACTAAGGTTATTAAGAAAATCTGTTCATTAAGTGACAACAGAAAGTGAAAATGCAACCCACAGGGTAGAAGAAATTATCTGCAGTACAGTGTCTGAGTGTGTAGCATTTATAAAGAACTCGTTTACAACAATAATTTTTGAAAAACAGCTGCACTGACATCAAAATGGGCAACAAGCTTGAACAGACATTTGACAAAATAGGATATTCTAATTGCCAATAAGCATACAAAAAAGTGCTCACTTGTGTCAGTTGTCAGGGAAATTCAAAATAAAACCACAATGAAATACCATGTATGGTCACCAGAATAGTTAAAAAGAAGAAAAAAGATAGACAATAGCAAATGTTGGAGGTGAGATGGGGCACCCAGAGCATCCATGCAGTGCCTGCAGGTGAAACCACTTTGGACACTGTTTTGCAGAATCTGCTAAAGCTGAACACATGATAACCCAAGACACAACAATTCCACTCCTATGTATATGCCCTACATAAATGTTTACATAGACACATGAGATTGTTCATAGCAACACTGACGTATAGTAATCCCAAACTGGAAACAACACAAATGTCCACCAACAATAGAATGAATGAATAAGCTGTGAAATATTTGAATAGTTGAATACCAGGCAGCCATGAGTATGAATGATTAACAGCTACCTGCCGCAATGTAATGGATCCTACCTACATAATATTGAGCAAAGGAAGCCTGACACAAAAGAATGTATGCTATATGTCAAAAACAGGTGACATTTCCCATGGGGTCCAGTCAGGAAGGCACTTCCACTGTGGGAGAGAGAGGGACTGGAATCAAGCAGATGGGTGTGTCAGAGCGGTGGCAATGTTTTGCTGCTTGGTCTGTGATTTAGCTGTACCTGTGATTTAGCTGGTAGGAATTCATTGATCTGTGCACTTAAGACTGGCTAGTTTTTTGAAGCATAAGTTAGAATTCTCCTTGGTTATCCATTATGATTTTCAATGAGTTCTGCCAGGGAGCCCTCCCCGAAGCCCAGACCCAATTTATAAACAATGATAAAATACACAACGCTCTCTATTGTAAATTCCACACTGCCAATTGATTCTCAGTGAATGTTTTTGTTGATTTTGCTGGATTCTATATCTGTAGCCAACATATGGATCAACTTATGAACAAGTGTAGTTCTGTTGGTTGACATTTTTATTCCACAAATAACACCTACATAAAATAACAAAGGCGTAATATCAGAACGTTACCTCATTTGTCAAGAATGGGAGATACTTCTTTGCTGAACTGGGTAATGATTGCCTTTTTTTTTTTTTTTTTTTTTTTTTTTTTTAGACGGAGTCTCACACTGTCGCCCAGGCTTGAGTGCAGTGGTGTGACCTTGGCTCACTGCAACCTCCACCTCCTGGGTTAAAATGATTCTCCTACCTCAGCCTCCCGAGTAGCTGGGGTTACAGGCATGCACCACCATGCCTGGCCAATTTTTGTATTTTCAGTAGAGACAGGTTTCACCATGGTCAGGGTGGTCTCAAACTCCTGACCTCAGGTGATCCACCCGCCTCGGTTTCCCAAAGTGCTGGGATTACAGGTGTGAGCCACCATGCCTGGCCATGATTCTTGAATACTGGAAGAATATTTCCTCTCTTTTTCTATGCTATTCATGGTGTAACAGCTTCAGAATGATGTACTTTCATGTTTAATCTGCATTATTAACATTAATAACATTTTCTCCAGCACTTTCTGAAGTCTAGACAGTCAACAAAACAATCAATCAGTATTTGCCAATTTCCATGGTGTAAGCAATCCCACAGTGGCCAATTGCAAGCCTCCTGCCACCTCCAGGTCTCTGTTATTCAATTAAATGCAACAATCCCACGCTCTGCTACCTCTTCTACCCAGTCTTCTGGGACAGAGGATGGGCAACACCATGCCCACCCACTTCTACCAGCGAATGAGTGCATGGCATGGGGGATGTGCCAGCTCACTTTCCTAATGAGGAAACTGAGGTCAAAAGGAAAGCATTTGCCAGCGCCACATGGAGAGCCATGGCAGAGCTGAGGCTGGCCTCTCAGGCTCAGGGCTTCAAGGCCTGTGAGCCCTGACCACCAGCATCTCCCTCCATCACGGATAAATGGAATCATGCAGGTGACTTGGCTTCTGCTCTGGGCTGTCCTGCAGCCCTGGGCCCTGGGAAACTTTGCTTCTTTCTGTTCCTCTTCAGTGTGGGCAACAGGCCCTTCCCTACTGAGTCTAGGGGTGGCTGGGAAGAGAGGTCATGTTGAGCCCCTTCACTTCCACATCCCCCTCAGCAGATAGGGACCAGAGGGCAAAGCAGCCTGGAGGGGGAGACTGGCATGAAGGTGAAGGGTCAGACGGTGAGAGGAGGGGAGGGAGAGGAGGAGGAGGAGGGAGAGGTAAGAAGGGATGGGGAACGCGGGGATGGGAGGGTGCTGAGAAGGAGTAGGATGGGGTGCGACGGGGGAGTGGTGCTTGCAGCAGATAAGCAAACAACCTAAAACCAAGACCTTGGACAGAGAGGGGAGGACGGCCGCATCCAAGGTGTACTGAGACGTGTTCTGGCCCAGGACTCTGGGGGCCTCCCGGGTTCTCACCACAGAGCTAAATCCCCAGAGGGGATGGAACGTGGGTTTGTGAAGATCTTTGGGGAAGGAAGAAGGAGCCAGGGGCCTGGGCATTGGGTTGTGGCCATGTGTGGGCAGAGATTATTCTAGTAACTCAACAGCACAATCCTACCTCAAAGACCCAGATCCTGTCTGGAGAGCTGCCTAGGCACCACCAGACCCCAGGGTTGCCCCTTCCCTTTCTGCCCGTCCGCCTCCTTCTGTGTTAGGGGGCAGGGGGACCCTGCAGAAAAGGCAGACAGGAGTGGAAGGTGGAGCGCGTGATGGAAACAAACAGGGAACTGATCACTGGACAGCAGCTGCCCTGGGTTTCGGAGGCAGCGGAGGTTCACAGAGAAAACGAGGAGTTTGGGGGACAAGGTCAAAGTTTGAGGGGCTGGTGAGGGCCAGATACGTGGGAGGCAGAGAGTGACATGAGGAAGGGAGCAGGTTAGAACAGCAAAGGATACTGGGAATATCCCAAACTGCCCCTGGATAATGGAGGCTCAGAGAGGGTGCATGGCTGCCCATGTCTCCCAGCACACCCGGACGAGCTGAGGAAAAGGCTCAGGGGCTGACAGATACAGAGACTGAGCGCGGCTAGGATAGCCCTACTGAGGGAGCCAGAGGGGCCCTGGGGAGATGCCTGGCGGGCCCGTCTCCTAGCGACTGACGTCCCGCCGCCCCGCGGGCCCCTTGCGCTGGGCACTGCCCACCCCTGACACTGGCTGCGAGCACTTTTCACTGCTGTTCTGCATGAATAAGCGCCAGTCCTCTTGCCAATTGTCCCCCTCTTAAAAGGCAGCCCCGGCGAAAGGCCTTTTCAAGTGGGATCGCACAGTGCCACCCAGGCCGGGCGGGCATTGTTGGGGGGAGCCGGGGTCCTGCTTGGCCGCCGGGGTCGGGGGGGCCCACAAAGCATGGTGATAGCGGCTCCACACACTCAGCGCAGCAGCCCTGCTTATTAATCTGCAAAACTCACACCGATGCCTTTGGAGGGGAGATTGAGTGAAAACGATGTCCTTAGGGGAGTGGCCTTTGCAGGCGCCATCCTGGGTTCCTCACTACACTGATTTTAAATGGCTGCAAACACCCATGGGCAGCCAGGTGTGTCCAGAAGCCCCAGGGCTGGAGTGGAAGCTGGGATTTGGGATATGCCCAGGCTGGTGGGGAGGCTGGGGAGGAATCCAGCTGAGGCAGAGTGGGGTGAGTCTTTTGGGGAGCTTGGGACAGTGGCCAGCCTCCTGTGCATTGGACACACATACCCACATTCTCCCACACAGCGGGGCCCCAGTGGATTGCCTGGAAACTGGCCTTCCTAGACCAGCAAGTGGGAAAACCGGCAAGGGTGGAGGAGCAGGACCCAGGATCCGGGCAGGAATCCCAAGGCAGATCCAGGCCTCCTGGACCACAGGGGAGGAGGCAGAGAGGGGGAGCTCTGCATCCCAGCCCATCTGGCCTCATATCCAGTCCCCCAGAACACTGGCCCCCTCTTGGGATCTTCCAGGGTGGACAGGTACCTCCACTGATCCCTCAACTCAAGGAAGACAGTGGCCAAGGCTGATGTCTCTGGGGGGTAGGAAGTGTCGGGGGCTCCTCTGGGCTGAGGGGCTCCCCCAGCCACCTCTGGAGGCAGCCTGTCCCCAAAGGCTCGTTCTGTGGAAGTCAGTCCTGTCATACGTATTGAAATTTGCAGACAAAACGCCTCCAGGGATTGGAGTTGGTTTCCACAGTTCACTCCACTCTCCTTTCGTAAATGTTTGCAATTTTCCATAGTAATTGTTAAAGGGCATTCGAATCATAGTTTCTTATAAAGCTAAGCTTTTGTCTATCCTATGGCCCAGCAAGCCCACTCCAGGGTATCTGCACAGGAGAAATGAGTGCAGACGTCCTTCCACACGGAAGCTCCGCGCACACGGGGGTTCACAGCGTCTGTATTCCTCAAACTGGACTCACCCACACGCCCACCAGCAGGCAACAGCGGTAGATCCACACAACAGAACATCACTCAGCAGGGAAAAAGGACAAACCACAGATGCGACATTGGTGAGTCCCAAAAACACTGCGTTGAGCAAAAGAAGCCAGACAAAGAAACACCATGTGAGTCTACTCATACAAAGTTCAAAACGGGCAAAACTCATCTACAGCAATGAGACGTATTGAGTATGCTGGCGACTAAGAGAACTTGTAGGGTGGATGAAATCATTCCGTTTCTTGAGCCGGGGGTGTGGGTGACGTAGGTGTAGACACGTGGAAGAGGTCATTGAGTGATCACGTAAGATCTGGCTGTTTTACTATATGAACATTGTACTGAATTTTTTTAAAAATCAGTTGATTCTGATGGGAACATTGAGAGGAAGGAAGGTGGCCGGTGGAACACCAGCATGTGGTGTGGGTGACACTGGTTCATGGGACCAGGAGAAACCAGGGTCACACAGCACAGTCCCCATCATGTGCTGTGCGGCCCTGGACAGGTTGCTTCCCCTCTCTGTGCCTCTCTTCCTGCACTGGGCATGGTAAGGTGAGATGAGGCCTGGGAAACACTGACCTGGTTAGCCCATCACTGCCTGGCTGGTGTTTCCACCATTCGTGATGGCTGTTCTGGTTTCACCAGGCTTCCTCTGTGTGTCCTGGCAGTGAGTGCCTCACCCTGGCTCTGTGCCTAGTGGATTCCAGAGGCCTGCTCCGTGCTGTCGGGACCCAGCTATGGGAGACAGATGGACACGTGCCCCTCAGTAGGGATCCCGACACAGTCCAGCTCTACCATGCCCTGGCAAGGGCCTGTGGTGCCGCGGTGCAGTGGAAGACGTCGTGGTCCACACCGGACACTAATCCCTTTAAGGCTAATCTGTCCCCAGACTCCAGACACCTGTGGAGGTGACAGGGACCCTGTGTCCACAGCAGGGTGGGCAGCTGGCCC
This sequence comes from Pongo pygmaeus, assembly GCF_028885625.2. Lineage (NCBI taxonomy): Eukaryota > Metazoa > Chordata > Mammalia > Primates > Hominidae > Pongo > Pongo pygmaeus. The sequence continues at coordinate 5,513,351 of NC_072382.2, read as the reverse complement.
CAGGCTGCTGATCACATCCACAGTGGAGTCATGGCTGGTGTTGGGGCCCCAAGTACTAACCGGCAGTAAGGTGACTCCCAGGAAGGCAGGGGTACAGGCAAGAACAAGGTGTCCCAGGGTGGGAGGGCTCTGTGGAAGGGCAGAATTGGACCCCCATCTCCTGCACCGAGCCCCAGTGGGCCTCAAGGGTGCCTCCCCCATCATCACTGAGCACCCCTGGGGCCAATGCTAGGTGGGGCAGCTGTCCTCCTTATCTCCCTCAGAAGCCTGCTGCTGGGAGGGCTGGAGGTGGCTTCATGATGGCAGGAGGTAACGTTACAACCTGCTCTGAAGAGGGGTGGGCCGGCAGGTAAGCCTTGGTCTGATCCAAGGCAGGGAGTGGCCTGAAGGGAAGGATGGGAGGCAAAAGCAGCAGGCAGATGAGTGTCCTGGGGCCAGAAAAACCCATGCAAAGGCCCTGGGGTGGCCCGGAGCATGGCCCACTAGAAGATCTGAAAGAGGAGAAGGAGCTGGTGGGGCCAGAGCCTCTGGACCATGAAGGAAGCTGGACTTGCGGGTGGCAGTGGGAGCTACGGGGATTTGCCAACCTGGATGACCTGGCCGATTCTCCAGGGCTGCCACTCCCGGCTCATCCTCCTGCACTGACCCCAGCCGTCGGGAAGGAGAGGCTGGCAGGCCGTCCACACTGCAGGGCCCGCCCACGGCCTCTGCCCTTCCTTGGGCCTGGGAAAGACAGAGGCTTCTGCTCCCATCCCCCAGAGGGCCGGGGAGGGCAGCGGGGCTGGGGAGGAACACTGTGGGAAACAGCACAGTCCCCCGGGGCTCTGCCTGGGTCCTGTGGCTTCTTGCATCAGATAAAGACTTTGCGCCTCCACAGAGCAGCGGACCCTGGGAGCTCGCGTGGAAGCGGAATCCTGCTAATTCCCTCCCAGGTCCCCCCGCCGTGGGGACAGGAGCAGAGCAGTGTGGGTCTCGGGCCTCTGCCAAGCAAGAGATGCAAGGAACAGATACCTGCCATGATCACAGGGCCACGCAGGGACAGGGCTGGATTTAGGTCCAGGTCGCTGGACCCCTAAGAGGGATGTTTTCTGCGGGCAGCCTGGAAAAGCCAGTGGTGAGCATGGGCGGTGGTTTAATTCATCATCACACATCTGCTCTGTCGGTCCCCTGGTTCCTGGCTGCCTGGCTCCCCCTCTAGACTAGAAACACCACAGGGAAGAAATCTTTGTCTTTTTTCTTTCTTCCTCTTTTGAGTGGAGGCTTTGCTCTGTCACTCAAGCTGGTGTGCAGTGGCGCAATCACAGCTCACTGCAGCCTTGAGCCCAGGCTCAAATGATCCTCACCCCTCAGCCTCCCAAGTAGCTGAGTCCCCAGGCATGTACCACCATGCCTGGCTAATTTTTTTATTTTCTGCAGAGGTGGGGTCTCGCTGTGTTGCTCAGGCTGGTCTTGAACTCCTGGGCGCAGGCAATGGATCCTCTCCTCTCGGTCTCCCAAAGTGCTGGGATCACAGGCATGAGCCACCGTGCCTGGCCTTGGATCTTTGTCTTCTTGACAGAGAGGAACAAAGGCGAGGTGCTGCAGGCAGAGATGGGCTGCAGTGAAAGAACTGGAGAATGCAGTGGCTGGTGGCAGCTGGCTGAGTCGGGAGAGGGCAGTCGGCCAGAGTTTGTGTGTGGGCAGGGGAGAAGGGTGGGGGTCCTCGAGCTACCTCTTCTAGCCTCTACCACCGACAGCAAGAGGGTCCCAGGCCCCTCCCTCTTGCTGCAGACAGCAGGGCTCCAGGTGATGAGGACCCTGCCCTCAGTGACAGAACCAACCAGATCGGGGCCAGGTCCTGGGATGAAGCCCAGGATGGAGGCAGCCAGAGACCCCACAGACGGGACCCAGGATTCCTGGGGAGCTTTCCCGCACTTGTCCAGCATTCCCTGGCTGGGCCTGCTGGCTCCTAAAACTTCTGTGATGTTGCTCAGGGACCCTCGGTCCTTTCTCCAAGCTCGAGGCCCAGCAGTCGACCACCCTTGCCCCACCAAGCAGAGCTCCCTTAGCCCTAAGGTTCAAGGCACAGGCTTCCTGAGTGGGCACCTCTGTCCTCCAGAGAAGCCCAGAAGGAAAAGCCCAGAAAGCTCATTCCTGAAAGCCAAGAGATGACCAGAAGCACAGCCATAACTCCCCTGAAGAAACCGGCTGGAGCCAGCATTCCCCTTGCAGAAACCCCAGGCACACATGGACACCCCTACCTTCACCTCAGACCCGCGGCCCTGTGGCCCCTCAGAGTGTCCAGTTACAGTACGAGGTACTGAGGCTAGATTAGAGGGTCTCAGCAGGGGGTGATGGTGCCCCCAGGGGCCACGTGGCAGTGCCTAGAGACATTTTTGGCTGTCACAACTCGGGAGAGGGGAGGAGTGCTATGAGCATCCTGCAGGCAGAGGCCGGGGCTGCGGCTACACATCCTACAGGGCCGAGGACAGCCCCACCCCAAGAATGGCCCAGCCCCAAATGTCAGCAGTGCAGAGGCCCAGAAACTCTGGCCTGCCCCCAGGGAGCTTGGGCCAATGGGGGACAAGGGAGCTACCAGCTGATTTCGACATCTTGTTCTGAGGATTTTCTTTTAAACAGACGCCCTCAGGTGAAAGATGACCACAGAGCCTGTCTAGAGAAGGAGGGGGCTGCCCTTCTGTTTTCTGGGCCAATTGACCCACCCTAGTGCAAGCAGCATAGGCACTTTATCCGTTTGTGGGCCCCCCCGTTCACCAGCCTCCAAGGCCACACCCAATCCTCCCAGGTGTGTGAACGAGAGCTGTCCCACCAGAAGTCACTGACGGAATGGGCTGGCTGAAGCCGTTTCTGTTTTCTGTCCTTGCCGCCATCCACCTCTGTTTTTAATGTCCAAAGAACCCTGCCCAGGGCAATGGCCACCCTTGGCTTTTAGAAGCTGGGCACACGAGTGGTGACCTCTGCCCAGGCCATGCCTAGTGCTTGTGGCTTCAGGGCCAAAAAGGGATTCATTCAGGTGCTGTGATCCAAAGACAACAGTGGACACTGGGTGGTGGAAACCGGTGCCCACTGTAGGCAGGATGCCGGACAAGTGTGGCCCACCCCTTCCTGTAGCCACCAGGACTGGATCCACCCAGAGAATCCCACCCCCAAGAAGCCATCCCCCAACCCCTCTGGAAACCCCTTGCTGTAGGCCTTTGTTAAAGGGTCCAATAATTCATGCTCTGACATCCATTCGTCCCCCTGGCTGGACCATGGGCCTTAGGAGGGCAGGGCAGAAGCATCGTTGCTTCCACAGCCCAGCACAGAGAAGCAGAGCAGCACAGCACTGGCCAGGGCACAGCCTTCCTCCTCCCAGTGGTCAGCAGATGAGTGAGACACAATGCCTGCTCCTGCAGCTCCCACTCTCAGTTGGGGGATCAAACACTACCACCTGAGTTAGAGTGTCCTGGGCCACCAGTGAGCTTGGACAGAGTGCTTGAGGGGTTGAACGAAGGAGGCTGGGGTCAGAGAAGATGTTGGAACAAGAATGAGGTGGCACCTAGAGCCCTTGCTCACCCACATGGCACATTTGGGTGAATTTTTAAAAGCTGCCTGTGATGGGCTGAATTGTGTCCCTCTGAAATTCACACATTGAGCTCTTAACCCCCAGTATCTCAGCATTTGGAGCTAGGGTCTTTAAAGAGGTGATCAAGTTAAAGTGAAGTCATTAGGGTGGGCCCTAATCCCATATGACTGTGTCCTTATAATAAAAGGAGATGAGGACACAGACACACACAGAGGGATGACCATGTGAGGACACAGGGAGAAAGCAGCATCTACAAGCCACGGAGAGAGGCCTCAGGAGGAACCAGCCCTGTGAAATCTTGATCTTGGCCTTCCAGCCTCCAGGACTGTGAGAACATAAATGCCTGTTATTTAGTCACTCGTCTGTGGTGCTTTGTCACAGCAGCCTGAGCTAAAACAGCGCCCACCCATCTGCATGGACACAGCCCCATGCCCCCAGTCAAGAGGAGGAGGGAATTCACAGACTGCCTGTGCAAAGGCCCTGTGGTCAGAAAGAATGTGGTTCATTCCATAAACTGCCAGAAGGACCAGTATTAGTGGGGAGAGATGAGTGTGACCAAGCAGGAAACTGTAGACATTGGTGATGAGCTGTGTCCTAATGTCCAGACAATGGGGAGATCTTGCACGGTATTAAATTGATACAGTCACATTTAGTGGCTTAGACATCCCTCTGACCACAGTCTGACCTGTCCTCTGGGGGTAAGAATGGCCGTAAAACCCTCACTCCCCAGTCATTGTGATGTGGTTGCCTTGGAATCCCTCCTCAGAATTCCCTCCTCAAGATCCCTCTCAAGATCCCTCCTCAGGATCCCTCCTCAGGATTTCCTCCTCAGGATCCCTCCTCAGGATTTCCTCCTCAAGATCCCTCTCAAGATCCCTTCTCAGGATTCCCTCCTTAGGATCCCTCCCTAATATCCCTCCTCAGAATCCCCTCCTCAAGATTCCTCCTCAGGATCCCTCCTCAGAATCCCCTCCTCAAGATTTCTCCTCAGGATCCCCACTCAGGATTCCTCTTCAAGATTCCTCAGCATTCCCTCCTCGGGATCCCTCTTCAGGATCCCTCCTCAGAATCTCTCCTAATGATTCCCTCCTCAGGATCCCTCCTCAAGATTCGTACTCAGGACCCCCTCCCTCAGGATTCCCCGCTAGGATCCCTCCTCAGGGCTCCCTCTCAGGAAGCCAGTGTGTCCAGTTGGTTTCATCTGGAAACCTACCCCATTGCTAGGCCTGACTTAGAAGGATGTGCGAGTGACAGAAACAGCAAACTCATTATGAAAGGGATGGAGGAGGAGGAAGAGGAGGAAGCGACGAGGACAGGAGGAAGGAGGCAGCGCCCTGAGGACAGCCGAGGCTGAGGGCCCTGTGGAGTCTGGGAAGCCTAGAGAGCGGAGCAACCGGGGCGCTGTCCTTAGCCCAGCTGTGGGTGCAAGACCACCAGGGGGCCTGCAGAGCCCCCAGGAGCATGCTTGTGTGGCCAGAGAAGGGACATGAAGAGTGAGGGGGTCCACATCGGGAGGGCTCAGCAGAGCGTAGGGTGTGGGGTGGATGTGGTGAGCAAGACAGAGGCACAGTGAGGACCAGGAAGGGGGCTCTGGGCAGCAGGGTGTGGGGGGGCCCAGGGCAAATGCTGACTCCGGGATCCCTGGGCACCAGCAGCCACACCAGCCACCTCACCCCTCACGTGCCCACAGCAGGCTGGGCACGGGCAGCACCGAGCTGTGCCGTGTACCACACTGAGATGTTTAAATGACGGGGTAAATGCATTCTCCCCCTCCCTCCCGCTGCCAGCATTCCTGAGGTCGGGCCTGGGTTTTGGTTACCAGGCAGCCGAGGAGCCAGAGGGCACCCCCGCGAGGCAGCCTGAGCCAGAAACTGCTGACGGCTCTTTTTCTGCAGCAGCAATTTAGCAAGTCCCAACTGGTGACCTCGGTTAGCAACAAGGAACGTGGAAAATACTCACCATCGTGGATTACTGTGGGGCGACGTGTGTGTGCATGTGTGTGCATGTGTGCGTGTGTGTGTAGGGGTATTGCATGTCTGTGAGTCAGCCTGTGCGCTGTGTGAGTTGGTCAAGGGCACCCGTGTGAGTTGATGAGCGTGCACACCCACATGGGAGCACATGCGTCTTTGCCCGTGTGCACTGGGGCATGGGCCTGTGTTTGCAGGGCGTGTGCCTTGTGTGGCCTGCAGCTACACCTTGGTGTGCACCTGAGCTCACATGCCCAGGCACCTGTCAGTGCACAGGTCTCTCTGTGGATATCTGGGAACATACGTGTGTGCACGCGTGTACGTGCACAGACACACGGGCTGTGACGTGTCTGGGCACCTGTGTGTGGGTGTGGGTGCCTGGGCGAGTCTGTGTGCTTTTGTGTCTGGGCATGTGAGAACATCTGTGTGTGCTTCCACACGAGTGGTGCGTGTGTTTGAGGAATCCCCCTGTTCTCACCAGAGTCCCCATGTAGCGCACAGAACCCAGCACACGGAGGGGACACATGAGGCACTAGGATGTGGAGGGATGATTGGGGCATTAGTCAGGGTTTTCCAGAGAAACAGAATCAGTAGGGTGTGTGTACATAGAGGAGATTTATATTGAAGAACTGGCTCACACAGTGATGGAGGCCAGTGAGTTCCAGGCTCTGCCATCAGGAAGCTGGAGGCCCAGGAGGGCCTGCGGTATGGTTCCAGTCAGGAGGCTGGTGGGCTCTAAACCCAGGAGGAGCCCGTGGTTTAGTTTGAATCTGAAGGCAGGAAAAGACCAATGGCCCAGCTCAGGGAGGCAGGAGAATCCCCACTGGCCTGGGGGAGGGTGGGCCCCTGTGTTCTCTGCAGGCCCTGGATGGATGGGGTGAGGCCCATCCCTGTGAGTTGGGAGGGGAGGGACACTGCTTATTCCATCTACACATCGTTGTGCTAATCACATCCAGGAACACCCTCACAGACACACCCAGAATCATTTGACCCAATATCTGGGCACCCTGTGGCCCAATCAAGTTGACACATACAGTTAACCATCACAGGTAGGAAGATGGCTGGATGGGTGAGTGGGTGGATAAACGGGTAGATGGGTGGGTGAGTTGGAGGCAGTTCCAGGGAGGTCTGTACCCACGGGGCTCCCTGAGGCAGAGAAGGGATGGTAGGAAGAACAGGTCCATCTGGGGAGTACAAGGGGAATTTGCCCTATTATCATTCTGAGAGAAAACCCCAAACTGGAGAACATTCTAGATCTGTGTAACATGGTCAGTAGCTCACCCCATGTAGCAAGAAAAGGACCAGAAATGCCACTGCCTTCTCTGAGACAGGAGCATGCATGATGCAGCTGCCCCCACCCCACCCCACCCCAGAGCCCTGCCTAGCAGGTCCTCAAGCTGCACTGAGCTTCCTTCAGTTCCCCAGGAGCCAAAATCCTCTTCGCCTCCAGATCTTTGCCTCTTTCCACCACCCTGACCTTTCCCTTCCTGTGATCCTTTGGGTTATAGCGGGAACACCTCCCTCTCCTCCTGCCCACCCCCACCAGTTCCCAGGCTGGGTGGGTGCCCTTCCTGGGGGCCGCCCCTACCCTCTCCTCTCCCAGCACTGCCAGACGGTGAGGGGGCCAGGGCCCGACAGTGTGCTCAGGCTCCAGGCCTGTCCCACTCTGAGCCAGCAGCACCCCATGCCGCTGTTTCCTTGTTTGTGACAAGTCACTCGCAGGGTTGCCTGGAAGATCCCCCGAGTCACACGTGAAATGTGCTCAGTACAGGGCCTAGGAGAAAGCAAGGTGGCGGAAAATGCCAGCAATTCCCACCGTCATCACTGCGGTCCTTCCCATGCTGCATTTCCACGTAAGGTGAGGTGCTCTGTCCTCTAGGCCTGGCACCGTACATGGCTCCTTTGGGGGTACAGCTCCCTCAGAGGCGGCAGGGACTGCAGTGAAGCGACCTGTCCTGCCTCTGTCTTGGCCTTACTTGCACCCCATTTTCCTGGAGGCCGCCAAGCAGGAAGTTGCAGGTGTTCTCTGCTGGCACAGGTGCCTGGGAGGCTGTTGGCCCTCGGAGCAGGTGCCAGGCCCTGTGGTTGGGATCAGGATGAGCTCCGTGTCAGGGTAACATGAACTTCCTTGGAGCCTTCATCCAGAAGAGGGAGACTCAGCAGGCAGCGGGCACCTCAGACCTGCCAAGTCAGAGAAAAGAGAGATTCAGAGACAGACCGAGAGCAAGAGAGAAACAGAGACAGGGTGCGAGAAGGAGAGATGACACTGAAAACACAAAAACCAAGTAAGTCAGAGCCCCGAATGCGGAGACGCAGGGCTGGAGGAGAAGGGACGAGGGAGGGGGAGGAGCAGGTGACACACATGCTCACAGCCAAGGGGGCATGGCCTGTCCACTGGGAATCCCACCTGATTCCCACCTGCCGAGAGAATGCCAGTGAGGGCTCTAAGAGGGATAGCAACAATCCACTCTTGAGGCCTTCTGCAGTAGACAAAGTAGGTCCACTTCCAGGACCTTGGGTGGCCTCCTGTTGTGAGATAGAAAGTGAGATAGCACGAGGTGGTGGCAGGAGGATAGAAAAACCCAAAAAGCTGAAACAGGAACTAGACGAAGAAACCAAAAGATAACAGAAAACCCAAAATAAGGGAGAGAAAACAGCCTGAGTCACAGCGATCAGGGTGATATTTCCAGGACTCTTCCAGGCAAACCCAAATTAGAGAGAGAGGGCAGTAACCAGGGGGAGTCCCTGAAATGCCCTCTTTTTCCAGAACACCTGATGATTCCACCCCTTAATTAAAGAAACATCCACAAAATTAGAAACTCAAACTTCTCATGGGCACACTGTGCCTCCCTCTTAAGTGTGTACTTTGGATTTGCAATAAAAGCTCCTTGCCTTTCGCTTCACCTGACTCGTCCCTAAATTCTTTCTTGTGGTGGTGTCAAGAACCTGGAAACTGGCTGGGGCTGGGGTTTCACCAGCATCCAGAGACCCTGATAAGTCTCCCGGCGACAGTCCGGGCAGGTGAGTTTATCACCTTGACTGGAAAGGCAGAGACCCAAGCCTAGAAGGCAGAGGGCCTTGCCTGAGGTCTCCCTGCAGCAGCAGAAGCTGGACGTTGAGCCCCATCTTCTCACATAGAGTGGATGCTGTCCAGGGCATGAGGACTGCAGAGCTACCTGGCTGTGAGGTCCATAGGCTCTGGGACTTGAGCTGCCATGACTCCAAGAACCCTCCACATGAGAACAGTGGGAAAGAGGAAGCCAGGCATGGCAGAGGATGGCTCTGACCTTAGAGTTTCAGTCAACAGTAAGCTCAAAATGAACCAACAATGTCGTGTGTCTGCCAAAGAGGTGGTGTGGAATGGGAGACTACAGTAACAGAAGTCGAGACGCCAGGTTAAAGACTTGAGAGCCCTCCCATAGCTCTGTGCTGAGAGGAGCAAAGATATCTGGGTCTTGTTGTGGGGCTAGCATAGCAAGGACATTCAGAAACCCCATGCTATTCCCACCAGAAGGACTATACTGAAAAAGGCCAACTAAACCAAGTGTTGGAGACGATATGGAGCAACTGGAATGCTCACATTCAGCTGGCGAGAGTGAGTGGAGCTCCCACAGTAGAGAAAGGTTTGGTGGTATCTACAAAGCTACAACATGCCTAATGATGTGGTTTGGCTGTGTCCCCACCTAAATCTCATCTTCAACTGTAGCTCCCACAATTCCCACATGTTGTGAGAGGGACCCGATGGGAGGTAATTGAATCATGGGGGTGGGTCTTTCCCTTGCTATTCTCATGATAGTAAATAAGTCTCATGAGATTTGATGGTTTTATAAAGGGGAGTTTCCCTGCACAAGTTCTCTTCTCTTTTCTGCTGCCATGTGAGATGTGCCTTTCACCTTCCACCATGATTGTGAGGCTTCCCCACCCAGGTAGAACTGTGAGTCCATTAAACCTCTTTCTTTTGTAAATTGCCCAGTCTCAGGTATATCTTTATCAGCAGCGTGAAAACAGATTAATTCACCTACCCTATGTCTCAGCTACTCCACCCCTCAGTAAACACACAAGAAACACACATATATGTGTCCCAAAAGACATATATGAGAATGTTCTTAACATAAAAAGCCCATCAGTAGTGGAATATGATCAATGATAATGAATGGACTACGTTACACAAAACATCATAGATGAATCTCACTGATACCATGTTCAGTGAAAGAAGCTAGGCACCAAAGAGTACATTCTGCATGATCCCATTAAGTCGAGTTCAAAACAGGCAAAACTCACCTGTGGCTACAGAAGCCAGGCTGGTGGCTCCCTTGCAGAGTGTGATGACTGGAAGGGATGCTGGGCTTCTGGGGAGGGGTCTGGTCAACCTCTGTCTCGTGCTGTAAACTTTGATTTGTTCACTTTTCTGTCTGTGAGTCATACCCTTCAATAAAGCATGTGCTATAAAAAGAGCAGAACAGGAGCTATGAGGAAACTGGGGGAACTGGGGGTGGATGGTCTGGGGACGAGGCTTCTTGGGGGATGTCATACCGTCTTTGAGCATCTGGAGGTGAGTCCCGTGAAAGGACATTCACTTTTGTCTTCACAACTCCATGGAGGAGAACAGGCCCCACAATTGGAGCCGGTGGGGTCAGGGAGATGCAGGGAGACTGACTTGGGGAAGTAATAGAAGAATTTTCTGGCATGCAGAACTTTCCAAAGAGAAGCCATCCATGGCTCCCTGTCAAGCTTCAGCTGCGTGCTCCCCTGTAGGGACTGTGAACATCCAAGGCCTCCCCACAAGCCCAGGTGCAATGACCTCCACTTAGTCTGTGCTTCCTGCTAAGAGGTCCTTGTCACATAGTGAAGACCCTAAATTTCCTAGCAAGGGCAGCAGAGCCCGGGGTCCAGATGGCCCTGCGTCCAACCCTGCCCAGCTTCTCTGCTAATAACCATTATTATCACCAGGAGAGCATCAGCACAGCTGGTACATTTCATGTCTTGTGCAGAGACATTGCTTCAAACCCACCAGTTTATAAATTTTGGCTGTTGCAGGCACATGCTTGAAGCAGAAGGCGGGAGGGAGGAGCTTGAACCAAGAGCCTCCTTTCATTATTATTATTATTTTGGGGGAACAATCCATTCCTGTAACAGATTTACTTCTATTTTTTATTGTGGTAAAATACACATAAAATCATATTTATTATTTTAATCATTTGTGAATGTACAATTCAGCGTCATTAAATACATTCACAGTGTTCTATGATCATCACCATCATCAATCTTCAGTAAGTTTTCATCTTCCCAAAAGGAAACTCTGTACCCATAAAGCAATAATCTTCCTCTCCCCCTCCCCCAGCCCTAGTAACCTCTATTCTACTTACTGTCTATGAATTTGCCTATCACAGGCACCTCATATTTGTGGAGTCATATGGTATTTGTCCTTCTGTATTTGGCTTATTTCACTTTATATATATGTATATGTATATAATTATATGTATTTTTATATATACTATATATGTATATATACTATATATATTTTATATATAATATATATACATATATATTATATGTAATTTTTATTTTTTTTAAGAGGGAGTCTCACTCTGTTGCCCAGGCTGGAGTGCAGTGGCATGATCTCAGCTCACGACAACCTCTGCTTCCTGGGTTCAAGCGATCCTCCCACCTCAGCCTCCCGAGTAGCTGGGACTACAGGTGTGCTCCACCAAGCCCGGCTAATTTTTATATTTTTAGTAGAAATGGGGTTTTACCGTGTTGGCCAGGCTGGTCTCAAGCTCCTGACCTCAGGTGATTCACCCGCCTCAGCCTCCCAAAGACACTTGCCATAATGTTTTTCAGGTCCATTCATGTTGCAGTATGTATCAAAATTTCATGTATTTTCATAGTTTTCATAGTTGAATAATATTCCATTGTCTGGATGTACTATACTTTGTTTGTCCATTCGTCTGTTGATGAACACTTAGGTTGATCCCACCTTTTGGCTATGAATAATGTTACTGTGAACACTGGTGTGCTTTCAGTTCTTTTGTGTATGTATCTAGGCATGAAATTTCTGGGTCATATTTAGTTCTATATTTAAGTTTTTGAGGAACCACCAAGCTGCACAAAGGTTCCAGTTTCTCCACATCCTCACCAACATTTGCTATTTTCCTTTTTTTTCCCTTCAAGTAATAGCCATCCTAGCAAGCATGAGGTGGTATCTCGTTGTGGTTTTGATCTGAATTTCCCTAATGACTAATGGTGACGTGTACATTTTCCTTTGCCTGTTGGCTATTTGTATATCTTCTTCTTTTTTTTTTTTTTTGAGATGGAATCTCGCTCTGTTGCCCAGGCTGGAGTGCAGTGGTGAGATCTCGGCTCACTGCAAGCTCCGCCTCCCAGGTTCACACCATTCTCCTGCCTCAGCCTCCTGAGTAGCTGGGACTACAGGCATCCACCACCACGCCCAGCTAATTTTTTGTATTTTTAGTAGAGATGGGGTTTCACCGTGTTAGCCAGGATGGTCTCGATCTCCTGACCTTGTCATCCGCCTGCCTCGGCCTCCCAAAGTGCTGGGATTACAGGCTTGAGCCACCGCGCCCGGCCATCTTCTTTGAAGAAATGTCTCTTCGTGTCCTTTGCCCATTTTGAATTGCATTGTTTGTTTTTATTGTTGTTGAGTTGTAGGGGTTGTTTATGTATTCTGGATATTAACCTCTTCTCAGACATACAATTTTCAAACTTTTTTTCCATTCTGTAGATTGTCTTTTCACAGTGTGTGTCATTTTTTTTTTGTTTGTTTTTAGAGATAGCTCTCACTCTGTCACCAGGCTGCAGTGTAGTGGTGTGATCATAGCTCACTGCAGCCTCAAACCTCTGGGTTCAAGCAATCTTCCTACCTCAGGCTCCTGAGTAGCTGGGACTACCAGTGCACTCCACCACACCTGGCTAATTTGCTAATTTTTTTTTGTAGAGATAGGGTCTCACTACGTTGCCCAGGCTGTTCTCAAACTCCTGGCATCAAGCAATCCTCCTGCCTCAGCCTCTCAAAGTATTGGAGTTACAGATGTGAGCCCCACACAGAGCCTTTTTCACGTTTCAAATAATGTCCTTTGATGCAAAAAAAATCTTAATTTTGATGAATTCCAATTTATCTATCTCATTTCTTTTGTTGCTTGTGCTTTTGATGTCATATCTATGAAGTTGTTATAAAATCCAGTGTTAAAAAGATCTTTCCAGTGTTTTCTAATTAAGAGTTGTATAGTTTTAGCTCTTAAGTTTAGGTCTTTGATCCTAGTTAATTTTTGTATATAGTGCAAGATAAAAGTCCAGTTTCATTCTTCTGTATGTGAATAGACAGTTTTCCCAACACCATTTATTGAAAAATCTATTCTTTCCCCCTTTGAATGGTCTTGGTACTCTTGTCAAAAATCAATTGATCATATATGTGAGGGTTCATTTCTGAGCTATCTATTCTATTTCATCGGTCTATATGTCTGTTCTTATGCTAGTACTATACTCTTAATTAATGTAACTTTCTAGTAATTTTTTTGAAGTTGGGAAATGTGTGTTCTCCAACTTTATTCTTTTTCAAGGTCATTTTGACTATTTGGGGCACCTTGCAATTCATACACATTTCAAGACTGGATTTTCCATTTCTGTGAAAAAGGCTCTTGGAATTTTGATAGGAATTATGTTGTATCTATAGAACATTTTGGATAGTATTGACATCTTAACAATGTTAAATCTTTCTATCCATGAACATGGGATGTCTTTTCATTTATTTAGATATCCTTTCATTCTGTTCAGCAGTGTTTTATAGTTTTTAGCATGAAAGTCTTTCATTTCTTTGGCTAGGTATTTTCCTAAGTATTTAATTCTTTTAAATGCTATTATATATAGAATTGCTTTCTTAATTTTCTTTTCAGATTATTCATTGCTGGTGTATAGAAACACAACTGACTTTTGTGTGCTGATGTTTTGCCATGCAGCTTTGATGAATTCATTTATTAGCCTAGTCACTTTCTTGTGTATTCTTTGGAATTTTCTTTATAAAAGATTATGAGGCCAGGTGCAGTGTCTCACAGCTATAATCCCAATACTTTGGGAGGCCAAGGCAGGAGGATTGCTTGAGCCTAGGAGTTTGAGACCACCCTGGTCAACATAGTGAGACCTTAACTCTATAATTTTTTTTTAAATAACCAAGTATTGTGGAACACACCTGTAGTCCCAGCTGCTTGGAAGGCTGAGGTGGGAGGATTGCTTGAGCCCAGGAGTTTGAGGCTCCAATGAGATATGATTGTGCCACAACACTCCAGCCTGGGTAACAGAGCAAGACCCTGTCTCTATAACTAATTAAGGAAGTGAAGGGGAGGGGAGGTGAGGGGAGGGGAAGTGAGGGGAGGGGAGGGGATGTCATCTGTGAATATGGATAGTTTTACCTCTTCCTTCCCAGTTTGGATGCCTTTTATTACTTTTTCTTGCTGAATAGCTCTGGCTAGAACTGCCAGTACAATGTTAAATAGAAATGGCAAAGGGGACATCTTTAGCTTGTTCCTGATCTCAGTGGGAAAGCTTTCAACCCTTCACCATTGAATACGATGTTAGCTATATATTTTCCATAAATACCTTTTATCATGTTGTGAAGTTTTTCTTTTATTCCTAGTTTACTTAGATTTTTATCATAAAAGATGCTGAGTGTTTTTAAATGCCTCTTCCACATCAAGTGTGATGATCATGTGGGTTTTTTATTTTCCCTTCATGCTATTATTTATTTATTTATTTATTGGACTTAGGATCTCACTCTGTCATCCAGGCTGGAGTGCAGTGGCACAATCAGAGCTCACTGCAGTCTCAAACTCCTGAGCTCAAGTGATCCTCTCATCTCAGCTTCCCAAGTTGTTGGGACTATAGGCACACACCACCAAGCCTGTCTAATTAAAAAGAAAGCAAAACTGTAGAGATAAGATCTCACTATTTTTTCCAGACTGGTCTTGAAATCCTGACTTCAAGCAATCCTCTCATCTTGGCCTTCCAAAGTGTTGGGATTACAGGTGTGAGCCACTGTGCCCAGCCCCTTCATTCTCCTAATGATCAATTATACTGTTTGATTTTCTTGTGCTGAATCACCTTGCTTTCCTGAGATCACTCCCACTTGGCCATGGTGAATAATCTTTTTAATATGTTATAGAATTTGGTTAGTTAATATTTTGTTGAGGATTTTTGCATTTGTATTCATGAGTGGTATTGGACTGTAGTTTTCTTTTCTTATGATGTCCTTGTCTGGCTTTTGGTGTCCATGCTGACCTCATGGAACGAATTAAGAAATGTTCTGTCCTCTTCACTTTCCTGGAAGAGTTTGAGAAGAATTGGTATTAATTCTTCTTTAAATGTTTGGTAGAATTCACTCATGAAGCCATCAGGTCCAGGGCTTTCTTTGTTGGGAGGCTTTTGATTAATGATTCAAGCTCCTTACTAAGTGTAGGCCTATTAGATTGCTATTTCTTCTTGAGTCAGGTTAGGTAATTTGTGTGTTTCTAGGAATTTGTCCGTTTCTTCTAGGTTATCTAATTTGTTGGTGCTCAGTTGTCCATAGTATTTATTATCTTATCATCCTTTCATCCCTGTAAGGTTGGTAGTATTGTCTCCACTTTCTAATTTTAGCTATTTGTGTCCTACCCTTATTCTGGAGAGAAATAACTTGATCTTTACCCACTAACTATACTGAAAACACAATTCTCCCCTGAACTGAGTCAGGTGAAGGTTATTCCCATCCCATGCCTGCCCAGGTCTGCCATGAGCAGTTTCCATTTCTGTCCTCCCGCCAGCTCCAGGCATCTCTGCTAGTACTTGTTGATGACCTTGGGTCAAACCTACCTCATCTGGATGCCTATCTGCCCCAATGAGGGGGTTGGGGGGCCCTGGCCTTCCTCACACCTGTGCACTATTTCCAAGATGGAGAGTGGGGCCCCATTCCTGGGGACACCCACCTTGTGGAGGGGCAGAATAGGGACTGTCTTCCTGAGGAAGCCCTGCTTAGAGCCCCACAGGATTCTCCACCACCCCCAGCACATCCTCCTGCAATGCCCCTTCACAAAGCCTCATAGTCATGTGGGGAGGGAAGGGCTTATTCAGGCAGGAATCCACTCTCTCTCCACTGTCCCAAGGAGGACAGACCTGTGAATCTTTGGGGTGGTGGGGGGAAGTAAAATGCTTGTTCTTCTCAGGAGTTACTACACAATCGTTCAAACCACCCCAAATGCAAGAACTGGGCATTACAGTATCATTGGCTTTCTTGGTGGGGCCAAAAGCCATATATTTCCAGACATTTAACTTGTAAGATGGGGAACTCTGGAGTCCAAGGACCCCTCCTCACATAACCCTGAGCCCCTCCCTGCCTCTCCTTGGCTATCACTCCCTCCCACCATAACACCTTAGGTGGGGACTCACAGGGACCAGACAAAATGCCCAGAACGGCACCTGCTATGCACACACTAATTTAGTGTGTTACAAAGGTGGCATTTTAATCCGTAGGGAAGACAGGACAGTCTAATTAGGGGCCCGGGATCCGTTAAAGCGAAGTCCCAGTCTCATCACTGATTCCAGAATGAATTCCTGGGGCCTCTGCCCACAGAGCACCTTCCCGCCCCTTGCCTGGAACACTGATCCCCAACCACTGTGTGCTTCAACCAGCCCCTCCTCAAGTGTCTCTGCTTGAATGAGCCTTCCCTTCCCCCATCTCCTTCCCACGTCTAAAATGTCCCACAACCTGCCCCACCCAGCTCTGTCCCCTGCCTGGCTTCACACCCTCCCTGCTGCTGAGCTTGTCTCATCCTCCCATGGTGGTTGATTCTTCTTTCACTATCAAGTTCATCCACTGCTGAATCCTCAGTCTTGGCACTGGGAATGAATGGAATGAATGAATGGAATGGAATGAATGAATGGAATGGAATGAATGAATGAATGAGTGAATGGAATGAATGAATGGAATGAATGAATGAATGAGTGAATGAATGAATGAATGAATGAATGAGTGAATGAACAAACCCAGGGACACATGAGTAGTTGGAAAATATAGAACCATATAAAAGCTAGGACAAATGTGTGTCCCCATGTAAAAGCTAGGACAAATGGGGGGGACCCATTTACAGATAGGAATGAGACCACAGGAGCGTGCACACCTAAGGTATACTGTCCCGTCACCCTCCCACCCCTATCACACCCGCCATCAGCCCTCCCACCCCTGCCAAAGGCTCCAGTCCTGGGCCTCTCCTGCCAGAGAAGAAAGGGGACTGTCTGACTCTACAGCTGC
The DNA here is from genome assembly GCF_028885625.2 of Pongo pygmaeus. Taxonomy (NCBI): domain Eukaryota; kingdom Metazoa; phylum Chordata; class Mammalia; order Primates; family Hominidae; genus Pongo; species Pongo pygmaeus. The sequence goes on along the minus strand of NC_072382.2, from coordinate 5,496,526 downwards.
AGCCTCCTGTCTGGGTGATGCCATGCCTGTGGGGTCAGAGGAGGAAGGGTCTGGACATTGCCAAGACTGTGGCCTTCTCTATCTAGGTGGTGGTCCAGGGTCCTCTGAACTACCGGACTGTGACATCCACGCGGTGTCTGCTGAGATGGGCCACCTTCTGCAGACAGAGAGCAGAGCACCCCCTTTCTATAGGCTTTGCTGAAGACTCTAGGGTGGGATCACCCTACAGGCCATTTCTGTCCCCCAGACATCCCCTCACCGAAGCCTCCCCCAGTGAAGCAGTTTCAAGCCTGAGAGCCACAGGTTCACCACTTCTCTCTGCAATGAAAAACGCCACATTCCAGCTGAGGTGCTGCTGGGGCCCAGCTGCAGAAACAGAAATGCACAGTTAACCAAGCTCTAGTTAAGAAAGATCTTTCTGAACTTAAAAAAGAACAAAATAAGATCAAGACCATCCTGGCCAACGTGGTGAAGCCCTGTCTCTACTCAAAATACAAAAATTAGCTGGGTGTGGTGGTGGGCACCTATAGTCCCAGCTACTCGGGAGGCTGAGGCAGGAGAATCACTTGAACCCGGGAGGCAGAGGTTACAGTGAGCCGAGATCACATCACTGTACTCCAGCCTGGTGACAGAGCAAGACTCTGTCAAAAAAACAAAACAAACAAACAAAAAAACAAATAATAATAATAATAATAGTGACCGAAAAGAAGTTCAAGACATTTGATCATAAAATGAAAGTCTTTAAATTAAGAAAAAAACAAACGGATTACTCAAAAGACACTGCTAAAATATCACAACACAGAACACAAAAGATTAATATATTGTTGATATATAAAAAGCTCTTAAAAATCAACAAGACCAATGACCACTAGATGACTGACTAAAAAGACGCATAGGAATTTCATGAGCAAAATACAAATGGTTGATAATCCTATTTTTAAAAAGGTGTTTGTTCTCACTAGTAAGCAAAGAAATGTGATTTGCAGCCATTATAGACAAATATCCTTACTCAGCAGTGTTGATGGCCGTATTCTCTTACAACGTTGGTGGGAATATAATTGCTACCAGCTTCCTGGAGGGCAATTTGGCACTGTGTAGCTGGACTTCATATCTAGCTTCTAAGAATGACTCTAAAATACCCTTCTGCATGTATGCAAAGACCTGTATGCAGGTGTGAACATCACAGCACTGTCTGTAACGCCTAAAAGCTGGAAACAGCAAAAACAGGTCATTGATGAAGCACCTGCTCTATAAAATATTATTCAGCCATTAAAAATCATGTTTCAAAAATGACTTACCGCTATGGGGAAATAATCACGGTCTGTTAAGTGAAATGCAGGAGACAAAACTGGTACCGCAATATGATACTAATTACATAAAATGAAATGTCTGCATACGCATAACAAATACACCACAGCGAAGCATACCAGCCTGTAAACACAGACACTGAGCGGTTTCCAGTGCTCCAAATTGTTCAAGTTTTCTACAATAAGCATGAGCTATGGTGAACTTTTTCTTTTTGTTTGTTTGTTTCTTTTTTTTGAGACAGATTCTTGCTCTGTCACCCAGGCTGAGTGCAGTGGCACTCAAAGCTCACTGCAGCCTCCACCTTCTGAGCCAAGCGATCCTCCAACCTCAGCCTCCCATGTAGCTGGGACTACAGGAGCACACCACCACACTCAGCTAATTTATTTTTATTTTTTGTAGAGATGAGGTCTTGCTATGTTGTCCAGACTGGTCTTGAACTCCTGGACTCAAGTAATCCTCCTGCCTTGGCCTCCCAAAGTGCTGGGATTAAAGGCGTGAGACACCACACCCGGCCAAAGGTTTTGTTATTATTATCTTTTTGAAGGCTATTTAACAACACAGGGCTGGGCTTATGATAAGACATTTAATGAACCAAGTATCATACGAGATAGACAGATAGATTAATAGGTTACCTCTGTGTGGAGTAACAGGCCATTTCAATTTTTAAATGATGCTCTGGCTGGCGGCAGAGGTGGGGAGCGCAAGGCGGTGCTCATTAATAGCAGTTGGGGCCGGGTGCCGTGGCTTATGCCTGTAATCCCAGCACTTTGGGAGGCCGAGGTGGGCGGATCACGAGGTCGGGAGATCCAGACCATCCTGGCTAACACGGTGAAACCCCGTCTCTACTAAAATACAAAAAATTAGCTGGGCGTGGTGGCGGGTGCCTATAGTTCCAGCTACCCGGGAGGCTGAAGCAGGAGAACGGCATGAATCCGGGAGGCGGAGCTTGCAGTGAGCGGAGATCTCGCCACTGCACTCCATCCTGGGTGACAGAGCAAGACTCCGTCTCAAAAAAAAAAAAAAAAAAAAAAAAATAGTAGTTGGCTGACTGAATGAATGAATGAGTACTTTGCTGTACTTCCTGGATTTCCTACACTGAAGTGTAGTAACGAAAAAAGATTTTTAATAAAGAAGGCACTCCCTGAACTCGTCAATAACCCTGTGTGCAACGTTAAGGGCCCATGCTCTTGCTTTCCTCAGAAACACAGAGGCACCTCCCATAGGAATCAACATGTAAAATTCGCAAACCCTTTAATCCAGAAATCCTCCCTCCAGGAACTTAGCCCACAGTGCTGTTCGCATGCATGTCAAAGGGCACGTGTCCAGCGCGGCTCTGTACAGAGTCGCTGATAAGAGGAGAACTGGGAACAGCACTCACGTCCATCAACATGAGAATGGTCCCTAAAATGATGATGCAACCACGCAGGGGATGCTGCCAGGCAATGGAGATGATGCCCTGCTTTCTGTTTTTATTGACATGCAAAGATGCCCTCGCTGTACCAATCTGTGAGCAAAACAGGTTTCAGGAAAGCATGTCTAGAACAATCCCATTTTTAAAGCAGCCAACGTATATCTCCGTGTGTCTCTAGGCATGGGCGGCTGCCTACAGGGTCACCTCTAGCCCTCCAAGTAGTGTTGGGTGGTGATGGCAGTGTTCTCCCCTGCACACATGGCATGGGTTGCCAGCTTGGTCGTACCCATTGCACCACTCTACTAGCCTCACCCCTGCCCAGTAGAGACCAGCAGCTCCTTCCACAGCGACAGCATGAGGCCCAGAGAGGGAGTGTGTGACTCCAAGTCAGATTTCCCAATACCTGCATGCTCTTACCTCGGCCCTAAGGCAGGCCCAGAGGTGATGTGAGGATTCACAACCAGACACTGGAACACTGAGATATTTTTTAAAAATGTGTTTGGGCTGGGCGTGGCAGCTCACACCTGTAATTCCAGCACTTTGGGAGGCCGAGGAAGGTGGATCACTTGAGGTCAAGAGTTCAAGACCAGCCTGGCCGACCTGGCAAAACCCCGTCTGTACTAAAAAATACAAAAATTAGCTGGGCATGGTGGTGGGCATCTGTAGTCCCAGTTACTAAGGAGGCTGAGGCAGGAGAAGCGCTTGGACCTATGAGGCGGAGGCTGCAGTGAGCCGAGATCTCACCACTGTACTCCAGCCTGGGTGACAGCAAGACTCCATCTCAAAAAAAAAAAAAAAAAAAAAAAAAATGTGTTTGGTATGGTTTGGTTTGGCTGTGTCCCTACCCAAATCTCATCTTGAATTGTAGCTCCCATAATTCCCATGTGTCATGGGAGGGACCTGGTGGGAGGCAATCGAATCACGGGGGCGGGTCTTTCCTGTGCTGTTTTTGTGATAGTGAGTAAATCTCACAAGATCTGATGGTTTTATAAAGGGGAGTGGGAGTTTCCCTGCACACACTCTCTTGCCTGCTGCCAGGTAAGATGTGCTTTTGCTCCTCCTTGTCTTCCACCATGATGGTGAGGCCTCCCCAGCCACATGGAACTGTGAGTCCATTAAACCTACTTCCTTTATAAATTACCCAGTATCAGGTATTGTCTTTAGTAGCAGCGTGAGAACAGACTAATACAGTATACTACAATTTAGACCTCTAGTGACTATACCTGGAGCCCCCTGTTCTCCACCTCTCTCTCAGGTACACACACAACCATCCACTTATTGAAGAGGATGAGCAAGGGCACAGCCTCAAGCCCACTGCCTGTGTTTGAATTCTGAGTGGTTTGCTAACTATGTAGATTTGGGCAAATCACTCAAAACTCATTTTCTTGTCTGAAAAATTGATAGTAAAGGTGCTTACCTTGTGGGCTATTGCAAAGGACAAAATAAAGTCCAGTATGTATATTTGTTCATCACTGCATTTCCAGAGCCTAGAACAGTGCCTGGCATACAGTAGGTGCACAATGCATGTCCGTGGAACCAGCAGCAGGCCCTCTACCTGCCTGCCAGTGCAGGCACTGGTCAGTCACCATGACAAAGCTGATCTGCCTGCCCCTCACACACTCACTCCCCAATCCCTTCCCTGGGCGACAGCCTTCCCCGCCACCCCTGGGCGCCCGGCCCCTGGGACGCCTGTGGAGCTGCTGGGGAGGAGGAAATCTGAGGCCCCCACATCCTGACCCAGGACCAGCTGGCCTTGCGGATTCCAGAACTTTCTGAAGCAGCTAGCCAGCCACCAGCCAGGAAGCGGAAGGTGCAGAAATAGAAACGCACAGAGAGGCAATTGCTCCTTTTGCCCTGCAAGGAAGGGAAGCCAGGGGGAGAGGGGCCATTAGAGGAAGCTGAGGGGCAAAGGAGAGGATGGGGAGGCCAAGGACGGCGGGATGGGGTTCCAGAGCTTGCTGGACCTCGGCCCCCGCCTGCTCCCATGTCCAGTGCCCTGGGTCAGGGCTGTGGAGAGCAGCTTTCAACACCTTCATTTTCCTGACAAAATCCCAAAATGAGGAGCTCTGATTTGCTCTGAATGCGACTTGAAGCCAGGCCCCGGGGAAAGTGTTTGTGGTAACTTTCAAGGGTTGATGCTCTGGCTGGCAGCAGAGGTGGGGGGCAGGAGGGGGGTGCTCATAATGGTCGTTGGCTGACTGACTGAATGAATGAATGAATGAATGAATGAGTGAGTGACTTGTGGCCAGCTCTATACCCCCAGCAGAGCCACTGGGCTTGAGGACAGGACCCCGCCTGCTGGCCATGTACCCAGACAGCCACAGACAGAAAACACGCTTAGGCTGCTCTGAGGCGGAGAAATGAGATCTGGCCCCAGCTCAGCTCTGCTACATCCCAGGTCATCCGAGGATGTCACTGGCCTTCTCAGTCTCACACCCCTTCCTCCCAGTCTGGGGTGAGACCCTCACACTCCACAGAGCGCCAGTGGGAGCCCAGGGCGAGCCTGGCTGGTACTGGCCTACTGAGACCTGGGCTTTTCCTGTATTCTCACACGCAGAGTATAGCAGGAGGCCCCTCGACAGTGTCCTCTAGTCCAGACTCCCCCACTGTAGCCAGCCTACATTCTAGAGCTGACATGGGCCAAGACCAGGCAGGAAGGGCCGCCTTCCCTGCAGGACACTGACTCCCCAACCACTGTGCTCAGCTGACCTTGTGAAGTTAGAAACGCACTGCCCTCCCAGGCTGAGCTGAGCCCTTTCCAGCTCACAGCCCAGCGGGTCCCTGAGGTCTCACAGAGGGGGCTGGCAGTGGCTTCTTCCAGGCAGGGCCCTGATGCCCACCACCCACCTTGGAAGGTCTGGCTGGAGGGGTCTCTGAGGACAGGGACCATGACAAGGTTCCCTTTGCCTCCCCCATGCTATGGCCCTGGCCCTCCTACAGAGCCCACGGTCCCAGCAGGGGCCACAAGGGATCCCTGCACCCGTGGCCCAACCACAGGCTCGGCCACCGCGCACATGGCACAAGCATCTGCTCCCTGGCCTTCCTGACAGACAGACAGGGCCTGGCACTGGCGGGTGGGCAGGCGGTGTGTGCAGGTCGCGGCCACCCAGGGGCAGGAGTACAGGCCTGCAGTTGACAAGGCCGGTTTCCTGCTCTCACTCTGGGGAAGAAGAGGAAGATGACAAGCAAACCAGTGCTTGTCAAGGAGTCATCTAAACACGCACTCAGAGGCCACTTCCAAAGACCGCCCTGAGGCAGTCCAGGGTCCATCGCCGAACACCCTCCCCGAAAAAGAATGACGTCAGCCAGGTGACAGCAGCAGGCAGGTACAGATTGTGTCCTCTAGGGATGGCAGATTGCCAGGGAGCCTGGTCACCCTTCCCTAAAGCTCAACTCAGTTTCTCAGCCATGGACCAAGGTGCCCCTTTGTCCTATGAACTTTGAGAAGCAGAGGGCCCTTCTCTTTGGAGTCTGAGAGAATCCCAGGGGAAGAAGGAATGAAACCCTGCACATCTCATCCTTTTAACATGCAGATTCAGGCCTGTTTTTCCAAGTCCATCACCAAACACAAGGTCTTTCCAAATTAGGTGCTGAGCTGAGCTCATATTCCCAAAATGCACACCCCCCTCTTTTTTTTTCTTTTGCTTGGGAATGCTAAAAAATAAAAAGTTATATGACGTGTCTTTTTAAATAGCACACACTTTTCCGCTAATCAAGAAAAATTGAGCCTGTGTTTTGCTGAAGTGATGTGATTTTTTTCCCCCTCATTTTATTGTGCAAAGGAATTCGAGTCAGGCGGCCACATCCAGAGGCAGGAAGGGTGTATAGAAAGTTCAAAATTAGCATTTCCCCAGACTCCCTTTCAGATGCAAGGGTGAAAACGGACTTGGTCTCAGAGCTACGTTTTCCTCCTTGGAATCTAGGAGGTTTCATTAGTAGGAGTTCCTTTTTTTATGGTCTTGTTTTCCTGCAAGTTAAAAGAAGAGGGTTTGATTTCACCTCGGCAGGTCGCTGAGGGCCTGGGCCCCCAGTGGGCCCTCTCACGTGTCCACTGCCCTGATCAATGTATTGGATTCAGAAAGAACAAACAAGCCAAGCCCGTCACAGGTGATTTATAGAATCTGCGCCTGATGGGTGGCCATGATTCATGGCACTTCATTAAACCTGCGCGCAGCCGCTTCCTCTGCACCCGCCACTGGGGACAGGCCGCCCTCCCTCCTGGTTACTGGCCCCCTCTGAGCCCCAGACAAAAGGGCCTCTCACTTGCTTACATATTTTCCCACATGTGAGCCAGCAATTGGAAACTTCCTCCCGATAACTGCAAACCTCAGAGCTGGAATTTATGAGAAGGGGCTTCGGGTGACGTCGGCGGCCCGGGCACACCCAGGCGCACAAGGCAGGCCTTTCATGAGGAGCTGCCCGGGCGGCCCGGCTGAGCTGATGAGAAGTGTCCCCAAGACCCACCTGCAGATCCAGGCGGGCCGGCTGCCACTTGGGCAGGAAGGGGCTCTGGGCAGCCCTGGGCCACAGGACAATGGTCAGGTGGCAGGAACGACAGTCAGTGTGGTTTCTGTCCCTGTGTGAGCTGCCCACTGTGTGGATTTGGGGGGGGCAGGGGGCGCGGTGTCACAGACACACCCTGCTGCCGGGGCAGCCTGCTAAAATTCTCCCAGGGATGCGCCTGCCCGTACCTGGTTACCTGGGTCATTCTGTCTCCTGCCTGGGAGAGGCGGGGAGGACGTGGAAACCCGCTGGCTGAGACATGGAGCTGGAATTGTCCCACCTGTGTGCTGCAGGACTGGGGACACTATAGGATTCTGTCTCCCAGAACAGCAGCCACCAGTCATCCATGGCCTCCAAGCACTTGCAACGTGGCTGGTCTGCTTCAAGATACCCTGGAAGAACAAAATACACCCCAGACTTTGAAGACTTAGTAGGAAAAAGGGGATGTGAAAGACTTCACTAATAATCACAATGGTGAATGCATGTTGTCATCGTATGTTGGATATATTGGGTTAAATAAAACATATTATTAAAATGTATTTCACCTGTCCGTTCACTTTTTAAAATGTGGCCACCACTTACTATGTACCCACAGAAATTAAAAATTGATTTTTTTTTTTTTGAAACAGATTCTCGCTCTGTTGCCCAGGCTGGAGTGCAATGGCGTGATCTCAGCTCACTGCAACCTCCGCCTCCCGGGTCCCAGCAATTCTCCTGCCTCAGCCTCCCGAGTAGCTGGAATTACAGGCGTGCACCACCACGCCCAGTTAATTTTTGTATTTTCAGTAGAGAGGGGGGTTTCATCATGTTGGCCAGGCTGGTCTCAAACTCCTAACCTCAGGTGATCCATCTGTCTCAGCCTCCCAAAGGGCTGGGATTATAGGCGTGAGCCACCGCGCCCAGCCAATTTTTTTTTTTAATGTGACCACTAGAAAGTTAAAAATTATAGGTGAGGCTGCCATAGTCTTCCTATTGCACAGTGCTGGCCGAAGGGGAGCCAGTCCCGGGCTGGGGTCCTCATCTGTTTCCCACCCTGACTCCCAAGGCAGGTCCGGCTCTGCTGGGGGGCCTGTCTGCCACAGGACTTGATGAGGAGGGGAAAGACTGGCACCCACCAAGCACTTTCGACATGTCAGGCACTGGGCTAGGTGCTTGGCCTCGATATTCTTATTTAAGTTGCATAACAACCTGGTAAGACAAGGACTACTACTCCACCATTTTACAGACAAGGAAATTGAGGCTGGTTGAGGTGAATCAACTTGTGCAAAGTCCCAGAATCTCCACCCGGGCAGTCTTGCCTGAGCTCTTGCTCAGCCAACAAGCCCCACTACCCCCACACACCCATGGGCCTCTTGCAACAACACCTTCCCCACACAGGGGCATGGGGAGCCTGAAGTGTGCAAGAGCAGTGGAGGGCATCTTTCTGAGGGCATCCTGCCCCTGAAGCCCAAGGAGGAATCACCCTCATGGCTCACTGAGAAGGATTGGCCACCCTCAGTCTTGTGGACTGAAGACTCATTTCGGAGCCACTCCAGGGTTGAGGCAGAGTGTGCTCCCAAGGGGTGGTTGTGCCCTCGCTCACGGCCCTGAACACAGTAGGTCTTCAACTAATACAGCAGGAAGAAATGGTGCCAGGACAGCTCTCCACGTTGGAAGTTCTTCCTTGTTAGCCCAAGCCAGGCTCCTTTGAGGATATCATTCAGATTATTACTTTGCTTGGGGCAGGGTCCCAGGCACAGCTCCGGGCATGGGTGCAGGGATCACACTGGACACACCAGATTCGGACCCTTCCAGAGCCCCTTCCCTGCTGCAGGGGGCAGACAAGGACAGACAAGCGATGGTGCACAGTGGGGCAGCAGCGACCCCCAGACTTAAGAAGAGGACCAGGACATTTTTCGGGTTTCTGGTCAATTAAACAGAAAGCCAAGCAGAGTCATGTTCTAACCATCTATGTTTAACAAATCTATACTTTAAATGCACACCCTCTCTACTGAAAGAACACAGTCCCATCGAAGTATTTTTGCCTGATGGGAGGGATTAGAATTTTCGTGTCAACATTACATCACTTTAGACCAAAGCGACAGTGTCTGGGAAGACAGAGCTGGTTCTGCACGTACCTCCGCTCCACAGTCACGGACACTGAGGTGCTCAGGGGTCGGTGCTCAGGATCACCGGGCAGCCGTACGTGTCCCAGGCAGCGGGAGCCCCAGCAGTGCCAGCTCCCACACTGTCTGGCTGTGACAACCTCAGCTCCTCGGTGACAGGAAGCATCTGCCAAGATAGTCCAAAAAATGGGAAGGGGACCCGCTCGTCTTTGTGGGGTCACCAAGAGCTTCAGATAAATTTGCTGAGCACCGGCTTCCTGCTCACATTTCACATTTGACCAAATGATGTTCCTCTGCAGCCTCCCTCCCTTGGTCCCCAAATTGGCAGCACTTTCTAGAAGCTAGTGCAGAGGATGTCCTTCATCAAGGGAAAAAGATGTGTTTCCTTTGGGATAAAAGGACACACACATGCGTGTTTACGCACATGCAGATACGTCTGCCTCTCTCTATGGACATGTATAGAGATTTGGTTGTTTATGCATAAAATATCCCTGCATGGATACCCAGGAAACTGGTAACGTCAGTTGCCTTTAGGGAGGAAAACTAGGGGTCTGGGAGTCTGGAGTAGGAGAAATTTTTAACCATATTTTATATATTTTTAAATTGTTCTACTCTGAGAAAATTTGAAAGTGTATAAAAAGCAAGCTCTGAGCCCCTTGCCTTCAACCCCGGGGCCTCTCTTGCCTGAAGTCCTGCCATGAAGATGAATCTCTGCCTGTACCCGGTTCTGTCAGGGCCCTGCTGAGAGGTGAGCAGAAGACACCACACCGAGGGGCCACTCATTGTCTCCCAATCTCGATTCCCAGGACTCCCGTCCCCACGGGCCCTCTAAACTCTGTGAGTCTGTGATTCTGGGCTGGGTGAAGCTGGACCTGCCGCAGGGCCAATGCCGGCCTTTGTGGGGCCAGCCCTGGAATCTCAAAAATGTCCTGTGGTCAGGCCTGAGCTTTGTTAGTGACTCAGCAGAAAGCATCCAGCCCTGGCCTCGTGGCAGGCAGGCCAGCCCCAACCTGGGGTGCAGCCTCAGGCCTCCAGCGTCCAGAGAGAGCCCAGGCCTGTGGGGATGTGGGCCCAGTGGGTGAGTGGCCACTGTCCAGACCCTCTGTCTCAGCGAGGCATCAAAGGCTGGCAGAGTTGGCTGCTGGGAGAGCCCCTGGATGGGGCCAGAGCCCCGGCTCTGGGCTGAACTGTGTCCTGACCTGCTGGCTGACCTCCAAGGCCTCAGTTTCCCCATTTACAGGAGAAGACCAACTGCATGTAAGCAGAAGCCTGACATTAGAAATGCAGCTGTTCTGTGATGCAGGCGGCTTGCTTGTCAAGGGTAAAAGCACAGGAGGCCGATGGGCCACCTAGGCTGCGTGGCCACAGGCAGCCTCCATGTCCTGGAGCCCCAGTTTCTCCTCCATGAAATGAGGCTAATAAGACTTCCCCCAGGCCGGGAACCGTGGCTCATGCCTGTAATCCCAGCACTTTGGGAGGCCGAGGCAGGCATATCACTTGAGGTCAGGAGTTCGAGACCAGCCTGGCCAACATGGTGAAACCCCGTCTCTACTAAAAATACAAAAATCAGCCAGACATGGTGGGACGCACCTGTAATCCCAGCTACTCAGCAGGCTGAGGCAGGAGAATCGCTTGAGCCCAGGAGGCAGAGGTTGCAGTGAGCCGAGATTGTGGCAGTGCACTCCAGCCTGGGTGACATAGTGAGACTCTGTCTCAAAAAAAAAAAAAAAAAAAAAAAAAAAAAAAAGACTCCCTCCAGTATCCGTGCTTGGGATGATTAAATGAGACAGTGCAGAGGTCCTTAAGACATCAGCCGCCACCAGCACCTTGAGGCTGCTGAATACCACCTGTCCCATCACTGACGCGATGCTTCCACTCTGCTTATTTTCTTAAATAAATGTATTTTTACCGGCTACTTGATAGCACTGCCATATGTGGTGGATCAATGTCACTTGCCATAAATAGATTACACATTAAAAGTCACCCTTCACAATAGTGCTAAAACCCAGCCATCTGTGTCCCACCCCAAATCAGCTCACACAGCCCCAGATTTGGGGACACTGTGAGATGAAGACATGAGTAACAAGCTTCGTATGCAATGATGGTAGAAAGGCAGGCAGAGGCGACACAATTTGCTCATTCAATTCTGCAAGCTTGGTGTTAGGGTTCACTTATGGCTGCCTTTCTTTCCTCTCTCTCTTTCTTTCTTTCCTTCCTTCCTTCCTTCTTTCTTTCTCTCTCTCTCTTTCTTCCTTTCTTTCTTTTTTTTTTTTTGACAGAGTCTTGCTGTCACCCAGGCTGGAGTGCAGTGACATGATCTCGGCTGACCCCAACCTCCGCCTCCCAGGTTCAAGCGATTCTCCTGCCTCAGCCTCTGGAGTAGCTGGGACTACAGGCGTGCGCCACCACGCCCACTTAATTTTTTGCATTTTTAGTAGAGATGGGGTTTCACTATGTTGTCCAGGCTGGTCTCAAACTCCTAAGCTCAGGCGATCTGCTTGTCTCAGCCTCCCAAAGTGCTAGGATTACAGGCATGAGCCACCACGCCTGGCCTGCCTTTCTTATTTGGGGATTTTTAAAATTCCAGTTAAAATCAGCAAAGGCCAGAGAGAGGTATTCTACAGCTTCATGTTAACAAAATTGTTTTAAAATGAGAAAAGCAGGTGCTGGGGAGGATGTGATGAAGCCTACGCTCATGCAGGCATCAGCAGGTTCACGTGTGTGAAGCACACATGTGCTCAGGAAAGGTTGCTTAGCATGATTATCATATCCTATTGGTGGTAACTATAAACTGGAACAGGACAGAGGGAAAACAATACAGAAATAACAACTACTGAGCCAGGGCTATGAAAATGTATGCAGCCCAAAGCTAATGATTCTAGGCCTAAACACTGATCCCAAGAAAACAGCCTCCCCACCCCATGTAACGAGACCCCTGCTGAGACAGACCTGCTGATTGTCATCGTCGTCCATGTCCTGTTATTTCAATGCTCATCGCTCACCCTGCCCCAGCCCACCGAAACTTCCGCATTTCCCCACCAGAAAAGCTCTCGTGTTGGGGGCTTTGTGCTTTCTTGAAGCAACTTCCCCAACCCTGGCATCCAGGTTTTCCCTCCGGCACCCCTCCACCCCTGCTCAGACCGCCCCCCTCAGGAAGGTCAGAGCTGGCCCTGGTGTCCACAGAGGCACCTGCCCAATGTCCCCGCACTCCTTTTCCTGTGTGTTTTTCTCCAGAGCACTTATGCCCACCCAACATGGTCCATCTCATGGTTAGTTACTGTTTATTTGGTTTATTGTTCATCTCCCTGAACTACAGAATGTCAGCTCCTGAGGATGGTGACTCGTTCACCGCTGCATCCTCAGCACCCAAAGGAGAATCTGGCGGTCAGGAAATGCTCGATGGATGTTTGTTGAATGAATAAATGATGCTGACAATGGAGACCGTCCAAACTTCTGAGCCAGTTAGCGTGCAGACACTCAACCCACCATGTGGAAACACGGGAACCCACTGAGAGGGAAATCCAGAGGTGGACGCACACCTGCGGCGATTAATTAAATCCACGTGAATGTGTTCACAGCCTTTGCAGGGAGCACAGACACAGGGCGTGAGAGGACAGAGGACACATTCTCCCTCCCTGTCGCTGAGATCTGAGCAGCCCAGGGTGAAACTATCCACTCAGCAAGACCCTACAAGAAAATCAAACAGCCCATGCACTGCTTTGATTTGCATCCTTGCTGGCAGGAGGGTTGGGACTGGCCAGGCCTGCCTCTGGTCAGCCACCCCATTGGCAGGACCCTGCCAATGGCCTGCTGTGTGTCTCTCTGTCCTGGGTCTCTCAGTGGTGTGGCAGTTCTCAGCTGGATGGCATCCAAAGTCCTTTCCATTTCCAACCAGGTTGAACAGTGTAGGTGGCTTCCTTTGAGTTGAGTCGCCTGGCCAGGGTAAGACAGTGCTGAGGGCCCAGCCAGGTCCCATCTGTGAGTCGCAAGCAGGTGGGAGGGTGAAATTCCTGGCCCAGCCCTGGGGTGAGTCTCCTTACGGATGCACCAAATGGAACAAGCCATGAAAATTGCGATGCAATGGTCGGGGTCCTTCGGGGGGAAATGCCGTAAACACCTGCTTGGGATCTAAAGCAGACTGTGGGTCTCCAGTGAACAGAAGGCGTGCCTCTCACTCTGCCTAGAGCATGTGCAAGCTTCAGGATCTTCACAGTGACACTAGGGATGGGGACCTTTGGAATAGTATTATGAGACCTGAAAAAAATAACATGTGGGTGTCAGACCCATGCCAGGGCTCAGTGGATCATTAGAAAATCATTATCATCATTTTTGTCATTGTTAGCTCCATCCTGGCAACACTGGATGCTCTTATTATTAATATCATTTTGCATTGAGTATTAATTATTAATATTACCTGACTAATATTAATTATGTTAACATTATGCATTGCTAATATTCATATTTATTATTAATATTATTTTGCAAGGACAAATGATAGTTGTATATTAATATTATTTTGCATTGACAAATGGTGATTGTATGTTAATATTATTTTGCATTGACAAGTAGTAATTGTATATTAACATTATTTTGCACTGACAAATGGTAATTGTATATTTATGTGATGCTTTGATACCTGTGAGCAAGGAGAAGGATATGTTAATAGCTTGGTTGAATCATTCCCTATTATATGTGTTTACCAAAACATTACACTGCACCCCACTGGACCCTTGAATCTCATCATCTGATGGTGGGCTTTGTTCGGGCCAACAGAGAAGAGTGGGGTGGCTGCTTCTGGAAGCCTTTCTTCTGATGATTGTAGAGGGAATTCTCCTAGCAGCCCTCTTTCTCATTCTTAGAATATGTCTGAGTTCTGAAAGCAATGTGGCAAGGCTCAGGAGAATCCTTTGAGGGCCCAACTGTCCTGACTTCAAGGTCCTGACACCTCCTTAGAGTTGACTTAAGTACACACAAAGATCCGTGCACAGACGTGTGTAGAGGCTGTATTCTTAATCACCCCAGACTAGAAACAACCCAAATGTCTTTCAACTGAAGAACTATGAACAGACTGTGGTACGTCCATTTAATGGAATACTACTGAGCCATGAAAAAGAACAAGCCAAATGGATGGTCCAAAATGCACCGCCTAAGAAGCCGACTCAAAGGCTACACACTGTATGATTCCATTTATGTGATGCTCTGGAAAAGGCAAGACTGTAGGGGCAGGAAACATGTTCCGTGTTTCCCAGGAGCTGGAGGAGGGGGAGCAGCGTGAGAAGTTTTTTGTGGTGATGAGGCTGTCCTGGATCTCAGTTGTGGCAATGGGATCAAACACAGCTGTGTTTGTTTGTCAAACTCACATAACTGTACACTTTAAAAGGGTGAATTTTATTGTATGTAAATCTTACCCTAATAAAAATGTTTAAAATAATAACATCATATGAATTTGTTGATAAAAAAAAAAAGGTCCATGTAAAAGCATTTGTCTTTATCTTAGGAGTTTTGGGTGCAAGTAACAGAAGCCTAACCCTTGTGCAAAACTGGGAACATGCTGGCTTATGTAACAAGAGAACCCGGCTGTAGACCTTAGGCACCACACGACTGAGAAGGTGACAATGATGGCATGAGAACACCATCTCTGTGCATCTGCTGTCTCAATGCTGGCGTCACTTTCAGGCCAACACGAGGGACTTTCGTGATTCTGATGGGAAGAGAGAGTCTGTGTTCAGACCACGCCGGCCGAAATCCCAGGTAGAGCTCTCATTGGTCCAGCTTGGGTCATGTGGCCATCCCTGGGCCAATCAGAGGGAAGAATATTTTTTCCTGTTAGAAAGGGATGAGCTCACAAGTCTTGGGAAGACTCACAGGAAGCTTAAATGCATATTGCTAGAGAGAAGAACCAATCCGAAAAGGCTACTTTCTCTATGATTCCAACTATGTGACTTTCTGGAAAAGGCAAAACTATGGAGATGGTAAAAAGGTCAATGGTTGCCAGGGGTTAGCGGGGAGGGAGGGATGGACAGGAGGAGCACAGGATGCTTAGGGCAGTGAAACTCTTCTGTAGGATACTGGCGGTGGGCACATGTCCCCATAACATTTGTCAAATTTCATGGAACGTACTCCACCAAGTGTGAGCCCTCATGTAAACTAGGAGCCTTCGTCTCATAATAAAGTAATCCCAGGGGCTCCTCAGTTGTGACAAAGGAGCCGATCAGCGTGGCCAGAAGGATGCCTGGTGTCTGACACCCGGCACCAAAGTGAAATGTTAGTAACAGGGGAAACCGCGGGTAGGGGGCGGATATGGAAACTCTCTGCACTTTCTTCTCAATTTTTCTGTAAACCTAAAACTGCCAGAAAAAAATAAAATTAACTTTAAAAACGAGACGAAGAAGTGGGAGAGATGTTGGACAGGCAAGGGACAAAGGTTCAACACAAGTGTGCATGGGTGTGTGGGTGCGCGTGGATGCGTGTGGGTGTGCGTGGGTGCGTGTGAGTGCGCGTGGGTGCGTGTGGGTGCGCGTGGGGAGGCAGTACTGACCACATGTGCGCTTCACACCCATGCAACTGCTGATACATGTGTGAGTGCCAGCTTCGCCACATCCTCCCCAGAACCCACTTTTCTCTTTTTAAAACCCATTTTGTTAATGTTAAGGTGTATAACAACTCCTTGCCTTTGATGATTTTTTTTTTTTTTTTTTTTTGAGACAGAGTCTCACTCCATCACCCAGGCTGGATTGCAGTGGTGCAATCTCGGCTCACTGCAACCTCCGCCTCCTGGGTTCAAGCGATTCTCCTGCCTCAGCCTCCCGAGTAGCTGGGACTACAGGCATGCGCTACCATGCCCGACTAATTTTTGTATTTTTAGTAGAGACGGGATTTCACCAAGTTGGCCAGGCTGGTCTTGAACTCTTGACCTCAGGTGATCCGCCCGCCTCAGCCTCCCGAAGTGCTGGGATTATAGGTGTGAGCCACCGCACCTTGCCACCTTTGCTAATTTTAAGTGGACTTTTGAAAAATTATCTAATAAGAAAGGCAGCTGTCAGTAAACCCTAACACCAAGTTTGCAGGATTGAATTAGTGCATAACTACACTCGTGTAAACGCACACACGGCCATTCACACGTGTGTTGGAAGAAGAATGGAAGGGTACATGCTAATCCTTGTGAGGGTTATTAGTGGCTGAGAGGTTGCAGGTGATATTTTTCCAGCTCTTCTTTCCAAGGTGTGCATACTGAACATATATTGCTTGTGTAACTCAAATAAATAAATAGATAGATAGATATTAAGCTGTATGCGAGGGAAGGGGTGAGGTCGAGTGTTTCCTTTTGTTCTGGATGTCTGGAATCAGCCCAAACCCAGAGTCACCGCTAATGATTGAGGGGAGATTGGGGACGCATCGAGGTAAAAGACGATGTGTTATTTTTGTAATAAGTTTAAACAAAATGTTTTTAACCTTTTTTCTTACCCCTGCTAAGGTAAAATGAGTGCCTTGGTTTGGGGTCAGCAGAGGGGAGAAGAAACCAGAGATGCTGAGAAGGAACTTTCTTTTCCCTTTTCAGAGAAAAGGATTTCTGCTTTCAAATCCGCTGTTTCCTGAGGCTGGGTGCTGAGTTCAGCTGCCCCTGGAGGAGCAGCAGCTCTGGGCCGCTGGCAGGGCCGCATCCTCTTCAGTCTGGACAAATTCCCTGCAGCCAGGGGAAGCGGCCCATGCCGGCTGTCCTGGTATGCAACATCGGACCCGCATGCTGGAATTTGACCCTTTTCCTGCCTGACACCCAGCAAAATAAACCCCAGGGAAGGGATCAATGCCTGCAACCGGAATCCAGAAGAAAGAGGAGTGACAGATAAGCCCCGGGTCACAGGCCAGTGAGGTCAGGACCTCCCAGGGACCGACGCACAGCCCAAGGTTTGGGTGTGAGATTTCGGAGCCCCAGGTAATAAAAATAAAACAGTTAAGCTGCCTAGCAGCTCAGTCCCTCACAGTGCTACCTGGGGCAAGGATGGAAATTCACCTCAGTTTGCTGTAGTTGCTATTGGCTGAATCATGTCCTCCCAAAATTCATATGTTGGAGTGTACCTCGGGATGTGGTACCTCAGGATACCTCAGTACCTCGGGATGTGGCGTTGTTTGGAGAAAGGGTAGCTAGAGAGGTAATTAAGTTAAAATGAGGCCATGAGGGTGGGCCCAAATCCAATTTAATTGGCATCCTTCTAAAAAGGGGAAATTTGGACACAGAGAGAGACACAAACAGGGAGGGCGCCCTGGGAACAGGAAGGCGGCCACCTCCAAGCCAAGGAGGCCCTGGAGCAGATCCTCGTCTCAGAGCTCCAGCGGGAACCACCCCTGCCCAACCTTCATTTTGAACTTCTGGCCTCCAGAGCTGTGAGACGACACACTTCTGTGGTTTAAGCCGTGTAGCCTGTGGCACTTGGTTATAGAAGCTCCAGGAAACCCAACACAGTGGCCAAAACAGAGAGGACAGCTGGTTTGCTAACGTCACACAGCACACTGTCGAGAGCAGGGTCTTCAACTCACCACTCAGGGGACCGAGTAGTCAGGGGTGAGGGGGAATGCCCTTCCAATATGGCTAGAGCCAGACTGCCTGGGCCCAATCCCCAGCTTTGTATGTATTACTTAACCCCTCTGTGCCTCAGTTTACCAAGCTATAAAATGGGCATAATGACAGCACCTGCCTGGTGATGCTCTTGGAGGGATGAAAGGAGGTGATGGTGTGGGCATGTAGACGGCGCCAGGCATTGCCCTGACAGCTGACCATGCGGGGAATGCTCCATCCTCATGCCAGCCAGGTGTTGCCACCCCTCTCTTGCTGATGGAGACCAGGAGGGTCAGGACAGAAGGCCTTGCTCAAGGTCTCACAGCCAGGAGCCTGCCTCCACTGGTCCCTGTGTGGCCAGTGCTGCCCTGGGGGCTGCTGCTGTGCACTGGAGGGGCAGCTGCGTGGAGGAGCCAGAGGAGATGGTGCCGAGGACAGAGCTGGCGGCCCTGCACCTGGCTCCCAGAGGAATGGGTCTTGGAGCTGCTCTGCACAGACCCTGACCTTGAGGAGAGACAGAGGCGCCACTCCCTCCTCCACTTGCTCAGGTGAGCATTCAAAGCGTCATAGGTAACCAGGAGCACTAGTTGCCATGGCGATTTCAGAGGTGAGTCCAATGTGGACCCTGGCCCTGGGAAGGTCACAGTTTGATGGAAGATGCCAGACTCACATTCACTCACTCACTCATTCCCTCATGTATTCATTCCACAAAGCTTCACTCATTACCTACCTGGGGCCAGGACTCAGTCTCAGAGCCAAGCAGAGCGTGGTTGGGAGGAGACCCAGATGCTTTCCAGCATCCCTGTCCCCAGGTGTCTACACACCTGTGTACTCCCCAACTTGGAGTGTGGCAGGGCTGCAAAGAGGGTGGATGTGCTCCCGTGATGAGGTTACCTTATATGGCAAAGGTGCCGGACTTCTGCAGGTGTAATTAAGGTCCTAACCAGCTGACCTTGAGTTAATCAAAATGGAGATGATCCTGGGTGGGCCCAAGCTAATCAGGTGAGCCCTTTCAAAATGGCCTTGAAGTCAGAGACTCTCCTGCGGGATTTGGAGATCCAGCCCCATGAGGAACAGGGGCAAGGAAATGCAATCTTCCACAACTGCGAGAGCTTGGAAGAGGGTCCCAAACCTCAGAGGAGACGCCAGCTCTGGTTGGCACTTTGACTGCAGCCCCATGAGACAGAAGACCCAGCTATGCCATGTCCTGACTCCTGACCTGCCCAAACTTTAAGACAATAGATAAATGCCATTTTAAGCTTTTCAATTGGTGACCATTTGTTATGCAGCAATAGAAAATCCACACGGAGGGTACATTTCCTGAGCCAGGCACAGATTCTGTGGTTGAGAAGCTGGGGAGTGGAGGGGGAGAGAGATGCTTCCTTTGTTCATTCACACCCATCTCACCGTTCAGCCGGCACATGGGCTGAGCTTCCCCTGTGTGCTGGGCATTGGACCCGCCCTGTGGGAGCTCAGTGTGTGGGTGGCCAGAGTCCTAAGGACCGACACGGGGGCCACTGGAGCTGGCACGAAGTGGCATGGGGAGAAGGGTTTCCAGAAACACCAGATGTGCCCTGCTTTAGCTGCAGACCCTCAGCTAGGTCTGGGACAGTCACTCTGAACTGGCTACCAGGGTGCTGGGCACGGGATAGCTGTGGCACGGGCAACTGCCCCTGGTCCACTCGAGTGTGTGTGCCGGGCATCCACTCTCCCACCCAGGCTCCTTCCCAGGCTTTCGACGCACCCCTCAAACCATCCTAAGTCCCAGCCCCCACTGTGGGTTGGATCTGGCTGCCTGTTCTCTCAGGCGGCCCCCCACGTGACTGGGCAGGTGAGTGCCCAGGGCCTTGCTAGGCTGTCCTGAGACCATCCAAGGGGCCGCCCGCCCACGCCACTTGGACAGCATGCGGCCTGGAGGTACTGCCCTGGGCTCCCCCGCGTTTAAACATGACCTCTGACCCTGCCCGCTGCATGGAACACACGGAGCCCTTCAGGGAACGGGCCCACAGCCCAGGCCCTGCCGCCTCCTATGGCCCCACTACCTGCCCCGACGCCTCGCGCTGCATGGGGTTCCCAGAGCTGGGGCAGCCAAGGGTCAGCCCCAGCACTGCCAGTGTCGAGGGCTGCTTGGAGCCTGACATCTTCCACCCCTCCATGCCGGGCCCTTCACACTCGGCTGGGAGCTTCCCGCAGCAACGCCACACTGATCCCGCCCGCCACCTCAGATCAGGCCCACTCACTAGACCCACTTCACAGGAAAGGAAATCGAGGCTCAGCTTGAAGATGCCACTCGCCCTAGGGCACTTGGAGAGACAGAAGGAGAGGCCAACAGCTGAACCAACAGTGAACTCAGGCCCTTGCTTACCCAAGCACCTGCCGATGGGCATTTGGGTGGTTTCCAGCTTGGGGCTGTTACAAATAAAGCCGCTGGGAACCTTTGTGTACGAGATTTGGGGAGGCTGTGCACTTTAATCTCCCTTTGGAGAATAGCCAGGAGTGGAATGGCTGAGTCACACGTAGATGGATATTTAGCTTTGGAAGAATCTGCAGAAGAGTTTTCCAAAGAGCTGGTACCCGTGGTGTAGGAGCGGTCCAGCGGCCCCATGTCCTCGCTGGCACTGAGTTGGTCAGTCGTTTTTATTTCAATGTCCTACTAGGCGGGTACTGGGTCACGCTCACTGGGGTTCATTGGGGACTCCAGTTACCTGTGCTAGGCCATTTGATGTCCCAGAACTCACTGCTGTTCTGTTCTTCCTTGTCTTTTTTTTAGTCTTTTTTCTCCTTGTATTGCATTTTGGAGAATTTCTATGACTGTGTTGTTAAGTTCATTATTCCTTTTTTTTTTTACACTGTCTCATCTGCTGTTAATCCCTTGTATCATATTGTTTTTAATCTTGGTCAGTGTGGGTTTCCTTCTCATCTCCTAGCCTTTCTCACCTGGGCAGGTGCAGCACTGGCCTCTGGCCTGGCTGTCTGCCTCCACTCAAACCCCCTCCACTCCGTGCTCCTCACAGCCCCATGGCTGCGTGCTTTTTTTCTAGCCATGTGGAAATTCCTCTGTTGGCTCCCTTTGCATTTTGAATAAAACTCAAATTCCTCTCATGGTCTACAGGGTTTTCACAGCTTGGCCTCCACATGCTCCTTCCTCCCCAAACCCCTCAATGCCCCACGCCCTGACCCCTGGCATACTGGGCCTCTTTTCCTCCCTAAAGCACATCCCACTGAATCCACCCACCTCTGAGCTATGCTCACACCTCTGTTGGGAATTACATTCACATTCACACATGCACACACACTCACACACATGTATGCAGGCACAGAAACATCCATGAAACCTGCCTGCACACAGACACACTCAGACACGTGCACATGCACATATGTGCACACACAGACACACAGGTACACTCATGCTCAAAGCACACACAGAGACATGCATGCACACACGTGTACATGGATGAACATACATGTGAACATATGCATACGTGTGTGTGCAGGCCCCACATAGCCAGCTCCTTCTCTTCCAGGAGACTGTTGACAATTTTTGTAATTGTATTATTTGCTTGTCTGATGAACCTGGATATTTTTTCTTTCCTCTCCACCAGAATCCAACCTTCTTGAGAGCAGGGTCTAGCACATAGCAGGTGCTCAGCGAATGAACGAATTAATTAATTAATTAATGTGCAGATGGAGGGAGGGAGAGGCGGGTAAATAGGCTACACCTGTTCTGTTCATAGGGGTATGGCTTTGAACCCTGGCCCTTCTGCCCCCACACCGTGGCCACCAGCACGTCATTTAACCTCCTGGCCCCCTGCTTCTGGATGGTAGGATAACTGGATCTCACATGGCCCACAGTGGAAGGTTGAGCTGATTCCCTGTCTTTCCCACTGGGCTGCACGTCCCCTGTCCTGTGGGTCTTGCCCAGATGCCATCCCTTCACAGTGTCTAGCCCACCATAGCTGCCCAGCAAGGATTTTGCTGAAAGGATGGCCATCCTGGGGCTGAGGTCCCAGCAACAGTGGCCCTGCCCTTCCAGTTCTCGCTCTCCTCTCCCCAGCACCTTCTCCCTCATGACTGCAGCTTCCATTTTGCCCTCACTCTCTGCAAAACAGCTGCAAGCCTGGGTTTCTTGTGCTTGGGGCCCAGAGCCCAGAGCGCAGGGGAATGGCTGCTCCATGTGCCTTGAGAAGCCAGAAGGTGGGTGGCCAGGTGTAGGGTGTGGCCTGGAGGAACCCGAGCTGCTGGAGGCTGCCACGTGCTCACTGCTAGTGACTGGGAAATGTGTGTGAGCAGGAGCCCTTGCTTTATGGTAATGTGACCTCGGTGTGATGGTGGTCCCTGGAGAACTCCACTGTGCTTCTCAGCGGGCCCCCAGGAGGGACAGGGCCCCGTGCTCTCCTTCCAGAGTGAGGCTTGCCCACTTACCTTATGGTGCTAGGAACTGCCTGGAACGGGAGCTGTAGGGTCAGGAAGGGGCTGTGGGGGGGGGAGTGTGGGGCCCTGAACAGGACTGCTCTGCTCTGCTCTGCTGCTCACATCCCGGTTTTTAAATCCATGCCTCCATTTTCTCTCCTGTCAAATGGGTGGCAAAGCCACACCCCTTTGAACAGAATACCTGCCTGGTCTTCCACCTGGTGTGGAACCCAGCAAGTGTGGCCCTTTCCCAGAAAAATAAAGCAAGAACAGTTTTACTCTTAGCTGATCACAGACACCAAGTCCAAAGGCTGGGATCCACATGCTGGGATGTCTGCCGTCACTCCCACCCAAGAGGGAGCCCCTTGTACTGCAGTATAGGGGAGTCTTGACGCTCTCACTCTCTCTACCCATCAGTCTTTTCCACCCTCTGCCTCCCTGGGGACACAAGGCTCTGGGGCTCAGAGGGAAACCAGGGGCTCCACCCTGGGGCTGGGGGAGATTGTTTCTCCCTGCGTGTCCCTGGAGGGGCCCTGGGTCTCCACTTCTCCCTGGTGGAGTAGCTTCCACCCAAACCCTGACTCTCATGACTAGAGACGCCATTCACGTCATCTCTCTGAAGTCCCATCTGTGTCACCAGGTCTCTCTCTATGGACTGGGGTGCTGATGGGGGTGAGGCTGTGGATCTGCAGAGACAGGATGCACAGGTCTGTGGATGAATTCCTGATCGTGGATATGGACAGGGAGAAGCAAGGAGATCGTAGAGGTTTCTGGATGGAGCTAGTGGAGGGGCAGCAGTGGGATTTACTGAGATGGGGAAGACGGGAGTTGAGTTGCCTGGGAAACGATTGGACACCAGCTTGGACACGATCTGCTTGACATGTCTGGGAGACCCCAAAGGGAGACGTCAAGTGGATGGCCGGATATGTGGGTCCAGAGTTTGGAGGAGAGGTCATGGCTGAAGAGATAAATTTGGAAGTCATTGGCATAAGGATATTTCAATCCATGGGAACCGATGAGGTCACCCAGGGAGAAGAAGGGTAGAAAGAGAAAAAAACCAAGGAACCCTCAAATCCCATGGGACCAGAAGCCCCAGGCCATCAGGGATCATAATGTTTCACACATCGCTGCACTCCAGCCCCAGAGGAGCGGCCCCCTCAACAGGCACCCACCAAATCCTTGCTGACTGCAGGAGCAATGATGTCTGGGGGACTCCAGGGGACCAGCAAGTGGGGGAGCAGGAAAAGTGGGGAGTGGAGAACTGGAGATGCTTGGAGAAGAGAGTACTGGGAGGACGGAGTGGCCTCCTGCAGGGGAGGGGACCATGGGACTTAGGATGAGGGCTGGGGTGGCTGGGGTGGCTGGGGGGGACAGTCTCTGATGGAACCACCGGCATAGGTTTGTGGGCTAAGGCCAGAAAGTCCTTGGGGAGGGGGGAGGGGCAGGGTATGATCACAAGGGGGAAGCAGCAGAATGAGACCTGAGACGGGGCAGATATTTGACACACTGGGAGACTGAGACTGAGGCCTGGGGAGGGGACATGGCTGCCCAGGCCATACCGCCAGTGAGAGTAGCCGAGACTGGTACCTGGGCAGCTGAGGCCAAAGCGCAGAGGCTCAACCTCCTGGACATCTGCAGAGCCGTGAGAATCTGCCGTGACTTTCAGGAGTTTTCTTTCTTTTTCTCTATTTGTGAAATTAAAATTAAATGCTCAAATCAGCTAGGGAAGCCGGAGCGCTGGTCTCAACCCCGACAGGACCCACGCCTCCCCATGCCCGGCCCCACCCCGGCCCAGGCAGGCCACTCTGGATTTCCAGAGCCCGACCCTTCCCTGCTCTGGCTGGCTCCGACTTCCAGGCCCCAGGCCCTGGGGAGGGAGGGCTCAGGACTGAATTCCTAAGGCCGATGGTGCAGGGTGGGAAGACCCACCTCCTGGGAGGTCGCTGGTTCATGAATTCGAAGGATCCTCCTTTGAATTTTCAAGAGGTGACACCTGAGACCTGCAAGAAAAAGACCAAAGCTGCCTGGGAAACCCAAGGCCAGACAAAGGCAAAGGCAGGAGGCTGGTCAGGGCTCAGGAGTGGGGCGAAGCTGAGGGGCTTCAGGAAGGGTGGGCAGGCCAGGCCCACGTGCTCTCAGCTATCCTGGAGGTCCAAACTCATGGACCCCAGGGCCCAAATGCACCCTTCACAGCACTCCCTAGAGAAAGGGGCAGGGAGGAAGGGGCAGGCCCTACTCCAAAAGTCGGGACCTGGAGGCTGCTGGTTCCCTCCAGTTTCGGTGCAGGGCTCCCAGCATTGAACTGAGGAGGGTACCACACCTCATCCAGGGGAACAGATGAGGTCACCCAGGGAGAAGAAGGGTAGAGAGAAAAGAGAAGAAACCAAGGAACCCCCAAATCCCAAGGACCGGTGCTGGGAGCCCCACATTGAACTTGCCGGGGAGGCTTACAAGTAGGTGCCATAGAAGACCAGAGACCTACCCAGGCAGGGGTCTGCATCCTGTGACCACGCCCTTGCCTGGGACCTCAAGGGGGATGTGGGCATCAGACTGCCCCAGGCACTTGGACTGCTGCTGTGTGACCATGGGAGGCTCACAGCCCTCTCTGAGCCTGGGCATCCAGGAGCAAAGTCCCTTGAAGTGAGTGCTCAGCACCTAGCGAGGACATGCTTCCTTAAAGAGTTGCCCATATCCTTACCCTGGGCCAGATGTTAGGAATTTGAGCTGCCGGCACAGGTCAGGGGCCAGCTCGGGGCAGGCACAGGGTGGGAGGGTCCATCCAGGAGCAAACTGCATTCTTGTAGGTTTTTTTTTTTTTTTTTTTAACGGTCTGCCCTCTTGTCCTTCCCCTTTTGTGTTTGTCCCTTTCTTCTCCCACCTTCTTCTGAGGCTTTTGGGATCTTCAAATTAGTTGAATGCTGGGACGACAACGGGTTTGGAAACACACAAGTCAACTCTAATTTGATCCTCCACATTTGGAGGAAGAGACAAGACTTTTGTCCCCCCGGGGCGGTGCCTCCGCCACCGCAGTGACATTTCAGAAGTCTTTCAACAGCTCAGATTCTCTGGCAGTCTCCCTTTGCATAATCCACCAGAATCTGCCAGCCAAAAGCCACTTGGGTGTGAATTTGGGATATAGGGAACATGGAGGAAGGTGTTCTGTTGACACAGAAGTTCTCAGGATATACACAGCCTCAGATCACACCGAGAAGAGCAGGAGCTCGTGTTTGGGCTCTGAACCCAAACCAGCAGCGACTTGAACCAGAACGTGGGGCTGGGATTCTCCCAGGTGTGGGCTTGTGTGGGCTTCTGGGCAGCCCCATCTCAACAGAGTGTTGGGAAACCGAGCTAGGTCCGTCTTGCCTGTGGGATGACAGGGGTGCCTCTGCTCGGGCAAGGTGTGGCGGCTGCTGACCACTCGGCCTGGAGCTCTGGCTGCCCATGGTGCGGAGTGTCCAAGCATGACCCAAGGGGCCTTCCCAGCCTGGGGCCACTGATGGGCAGGTGACACAGATACCTTGCCTGGCTTAGTGCACCTACAAATTGTATCCTGGATTTGTTAGCCATTCAGCAACGATCTGCTAAATGATGAGTACAAGCCAGTACCCTGGGAATTGCAGGTGTAACAGCAAATGGGACAAAGACGCCACCCTGACAGGGCTCACCGTGGAAGAGATGGGAAATCTAGACCCACAGCTAAGGGCGGGGCCAGAGGGTGCTGAGTGCTGGACAAAGTGAGACGAGGGAAGCGGGTGTGGACAGAATTGCAACCCCCCTCCAACAAGATGTTTATGTTGAAGCCTTAACCCCCAGGATCCCGGAACATTTCCTGATTTGGAGATGGGGCCTTTATAGTGGTCACCAAGTTCAGAGGAGGCCATTAGGGTGGGTCCTAATCCAATATGACTGCAGTCCTACTAAAAGGGGAAGTTCAGGCACAGAGGCCGCATAGGAGGGAAGCCGATGCAGAGAGGCACGGGCCACCTGCAAGCCAAGGAGAGAAACCTGGGCCAGTTCCTCCCCCGCAGCCTCGGAAGGAACCTGCCCTGCCGACACCTTCATCTTGGACTTTCATTTCTATCAGTTAAGCTGCCTGGTTTGCGGCTCTTTTGGCCCAGCGTATGGGACTTGTACTCCACATGTCTCCCAGGGCTCTGCAGGCCAGCACCGGGGATCCCACCCATGTTATGACCTCCACTTTCCAGGGGGGAAACTGAGGCTCATGGAGCCTCAGGGTGAAGTCACTCAGACAAGCCCCACAGACCATGGCCCAGGCTTGCTAGACTCTAGGGAGAGAGCCCTTCCTTCCCCTTGATGAGGCCACTGACCTTGCCAGGTGAACGGTGTTGGTGCAGCAGGGCATGAACCAGCTCACGTGCCTGGCCCACTGGCTCTAGCTGCCCTGTCCCTGGCTGCATTGCTCACAGCCAACAGGGGCAGACAGGTGTAGACACAGCCGCCCAGCCCTGCAGCCTGGCATCCCAGGAATGTGGTCAGCCACCCATGCCACTACCCCCACCCCAGCCAGGCGTGCTGTGTCGGCCCTGGGCCCTCCTGCCCTTCCCTCCAAGCCCCTCAGGTCGCCCAACTCCCAGGGCGGCTGCGTTCACTATTCACCCCCAGGGGAAGAAAGGCCAGGACCAGGGGCTGGCCCTGGGCCTGCACCAACCAGGGCTTCTGCTCTAAGGGCCTGACAGCTGCTGCTTTGCCCTTAGAGGAAAGGAGACTTTTAGAGGGACAGGAGGAAAGAGAGAGCAAGAGAGAGTGAGAGAGAGGGACTGAGAGAGAGAGAGACAGGGACTGAGAGAGAGAGAGAGAGAGACAGGGAGAGAGGGAGAGAGAGAGAGAGACAGAAAGAGAAAGGGAGAGAGAGACAGAGACAGAGACAGAGAGACACAGAGAAAGGGAGAGAGAGAGACAGAGAGGCAGAGACAGAGAACACTCCAACCCAAATATCCTGTTCCAGTTTTGAGCACAGCTTGGACGTGTCCCCCTGCTAGGGGAGGGGTTCCAGACTCCAATGTGTCTCTTTAGTGAAGAATGCCCTGAAAGCCCTCTAGAGAATTGTGGGTGCTTCTCCCACCCACCCCATCTTGTCGGGAGCCTTGCTGATTGAATACCTGGCTCCCCTGAATAAGTCTTGGGAGACTGCAAGGCAGAGGGCGGGCACAAGTGCAGGCACCAGGCTTCATCGCCAGAGTGACCCTCAGGGTGGGTCTGGGGTGGGGCAGGAAGGTCACGCCCTTCTTTTGAAGACAAGGGGCCAACGGGGGTGGGGAGGGGGCTTCCCTCTGAACACCTCCTCCTCCCCTCCCCTGCTGCACTGGGGCCCCAGCGGCTGCCTTTCCTCATACAAACCAGGTTGTACGGCCTGATCCACTAAGGAGAGGCTGGCATGGGGGCAGGCGAGTCCTGACTGCAGAGGAGACGTGCAAGCGAGGGAAGGTGGTCCTGAGGAAGCGTGGTCCGCAGGGAGACTTCAGCCTCCACAGACAGGTGGCCGCAGCTCCCCTAAGTCACATCTCATGCCCCAGTCCAAAGCGCAGGGTCTGATCACAGTGAGGCCCCAAAAAGTCTGGGCCTGTGTGGACACACTTCTCGCTCATTGATTCCACTAACCCCACAAAGAAGACAGCTCCACTTCACAGATGAGGAACCTGAGTCGTGAGAGGTTAAAAGACTAGGGTGAGGGCATGGGACTGCAGTAGGCAAAGCCAGGCTCCTTCCACGGTGCACCCTGGCACTCACTCAGAGGAGGCTCTGAATACAAAACCAGGATTGCACTGAGATAGCCCTGCTGTTTCCGCGTGGATGTGGAACGAAGTCAGCCCTGTCTCCAGAGGGAGACAGACGGACAGACGATCCGAGCCTCCCGGCTCCTAGTGGCTCAGGTGTGGCCCGGTGTGAAAACCTCAACCGTCCCAGAATCGAGGTGCTGAAGGCTCCTCTTGTTCCCTGATCAGCCAGACATTGGCTCCGGGACCAAAGCGGAGCCCACGTAGGGTCTGGTTGGTGGGGCGGGCCTGCCCATGGCCCTGACAGCCCCCGTTGTCCTAGGCAGGGAGTGGGGGACAGGTATTCAGGGCCTGGAGAGGTATTCCCAGGACAGGCGGGCTGTGGGGTGTGTGGGCGCTCCCCGGAGGTCCTGGCAGCCGCTGAGTGCAGACTAGGCCTGCAGACAAAGGAGAGAGTACAGACACAGTCAGCCCCCAGACCCACCGCCAGCGTCCAGGTGCACTGGGCCCTGCGTCTAAGGAAGCCCCTTATCCCTTGGGTTTGCCTCTTTTCTTTGGAAACACAGCAAGACAGACCAGCCAGATTTCCTGCTGCACTCTGTACAGACGTCCCCACATGCCCCCAGGGTCCTCCCAGGGACCACCCCAAGGCTCCATCTCCCCCTCCACTCCTTGCAAGACACACCTTTACACCCCCTCCCAGGATGACCTCTGCATCCCTGAACCTAGTGGGAATCCATTAGCCCACCTTTGTCCTGCAGGGAACTCTCTCACTCCCAGCCCTAGAGCCCCTGCTGGCTCCTGCTGTCTGCAGAACAAAGCCCTGAGACCTCCCACACCTGGCCCTCCCAGCCTCATCCTGAGGCACTCAGCCCTCCACCCCCAAGGCCTCCAGCACACTTGTCATCTTTCCCCTGGAGGCCCCACACCCTGCCAAGGCCCTGCACCTCCCTGCATCTGAGCTTCCCACCTGGACTCCCCTTTCTCCCAGCAATGACTCCCCTTAAGACCCAAATTAGCACCCCCTCCTCCAGGAAGTCTTCCAGTTGTCCTGGTGGTGCCTTCTGCCTGTCCCTCCTACTTAGAGCCCTGGAGTGGCTGAATGCTGCACCCATTCGCCCCCCAACACCAAAGAGTACGGCCAGGGAAACCCGTGAGTGTGACCTTATTTGCAAAAGGAATCATTGCTCATACAGGGAAGGCAAAAGATCTCAAGATGAGATCATCCTGGACTAGGGTGGGCCATAAATCCAATAACAAGTGTCCTTATAAGAAGAAGAAAGGACAAAGAGAGACCAGGGAGAGGGTCTGCTGCGTCAAGCTGGCTTTGAGGCCGAGCAAGGAGCCAATGACCTTGGGTGGACTTTGGCCACACCTTGGCTGTTGACACCGGCCCAGGCCCATTGCTCCCACCTCTTGCTTTCCTCAGAGAGGCCCATAAAGAGCAAGGCCACATGATGATGGAGGCGGAGGGTGAAGCGATGAGGCCACAAACCAGGGGACGCCAAGGGCGGCTGAAGCCACCAGAAGAGCTAGGAGAGGAACCAGGGATGGGTTCTTTGCCTCACAGCCCTTGGAGGCGCCGAGCCTGCTGACACCCAGATCTCCACTCCTAGCCTCCAGAACTGTGCAAGAGTAAGTTTCTGCCTCTTTCTGTAGGAAACCACCCAGGGTGTGGTGATTTGTACAGCAGCCCCTGACACTCTGGCAAGCTCTATCCCACCATCCCCTCCTCCCGTCAGCTGTGACCTCATGTTCCTCTCCTGGACTCTGTTGGATTCATGGCAAGAATATCTCAATAAACGCATGTTAAAGGAATGATCTGTCGGGGTGCTTCACCACCTCGTGCTTCCGCCTGAAGACTCAGCTCCTCCCAAGGGCTTATCTGGATGGTTCATCCAACTTCTTGCAAGCATAATAAGAGCAGGAAGCCAGGTGCATAAGAATGATATACCGATCAGGATTCTGGTTAGGCTATTATAACAAAGACTGCAAAATACAGTAGCAGAAGCCCGGCTGTTGATTTCTTTTTCCCATAGGAGCCCACATAGTCAATCCAGGACAAATATGGCAGCATGGGCTGGGCGTGGTGGCTCACGCCTGTAATTCCAACACTTTGGGCGGCCGAGGCAGGTGGATCACCTGAGGTCAGGAGTTCCAGGCCAGCCTGCCAACATGGTGAAACCTTGTCTCTACTAAAAATACAAAAAATTAGCTGGGCGTGGGGGCAGGCACCTGTAATCCCAGCTACTTGGGAGGCTGAGGCAGGAGAATCGCTTGAACTTGGGAGGCGGAGGTTGCAGTGAACTGAGTTCGCGCCATTGCACTCTAGCCTGGGCAACAAGAGCGAAACTCCATCCCCAAAACAACAACGACAAAAACCAAACAAAAAACAAATATGGCAGCATGATACTGGTCACCCAGGCTCTGTCACACCTGAGGGTTGCCCTGTCTACGAGGGCCAGATTGACTCATGCCTCATTTATATCCCAGCCTGTAGAAGGCGGAGAAGAAGGGAAAAGCTCATTGGTCAGAGGCAGGATGTGGCCACTGCACATGATTCCTTCACTCACAGATCTATCATGTTGCCCAGCACCACGGAGGACGGCTCACAGTCCATTCAGCCAGGGTATGGCATGGCTGGACCTAGCCACAAGAAGGCTGGGAAATGAAGCTTTCGCCAGGCACCCGCCGCCCAGCTCAATCTGCTCTCTGTAGAGCAGTTCTCAAAGTGTGGTTTCAGGAGGTCTGAGAGGTTGCAGTTAATTTCATGAAGACACTGAGGCATGAATTGTCTTTTTTCCTTTCGTTCTGTCATGATTGTGCAGTGGAGTTTCCCACAGGCTATAGGACCCATGATGACACCGTCACTCTGAGAGCTAACAGAATGTATGCCTGCAGAATCATGCATTTTACAAATTTCTATGTTTTCATTTCCAACTCAGTAAATATCAGTAGATAAAACCCATATCAACAAAATCTCTCTGGGGTCCTCGATAACTTTTAAGAGGCAAATGGGTCCCAAGACCAGAAATTTTACAAACCGCTGAACTAGAAGATTAAAAACAGATACTGGGCATTAGGCTGGCAGAAATAGATGCTACAGGCTGGGCAAGGTGGCTCATGCCTGTAATCCCAGCACTTCAGGAGGCCGAGGTGGGTGGATCACCTGAGGTCAGGAGTTTGAGACCAGCCTGGCCAACATGTTGAAACCCCGTCTCTACTAAAAATACAAACATTAGCTGGGTGTGGTGGGTGCCTGTAATCCCAGCTACTCAGGAGGGTGAGGCAGGAGAATCGCTTGAACCCAGGAGGTGGAGGTTGCAGTGAGCGGAGATCCCACCACTGCACTCCAGCCTGGGTGACAGAGTGAGACTCCATCTCAAGGCAGGCAGATCACCTGAGGTTAGGAGTTTGAGACCAGCGTGACCAACATGGAGAAACCCCGTCTTTACTAAAAATACAAAATTAGCCAGATGTGATGGCTCATGCCTGTAATCCCAGCTCCTTGGGAGGCTGAGGCAGGAGAATCATTTGAGCCTGGGAGGCGGAGGTTGCAGTGAGCTGAGATTACACCACTGCACTCCAGCCTGGGTAACAAGAGCGAAACTCCACCTCAAAAAAAGAAAAAAAAAATAGATGCTACAACTGGAAATCTACATGAAGTTGTCAGGCCGCCCCCCTGCTGCATACTCATGGCCTCAAAAAACCACCTGGGAGACCAGTGTCCGGCTCATAGAAATTTGGGAGCAGATACATTTCTCACCAGTTCTGATCCTAACCACTGCAGCAGTGAGTCAGTGCCTGCCCCAGTGTTTAGTGATCTGCCCGCATTTTTTTGCTGAAGCCTCCTCACACCAGTCCCTGTGAGTGTGCAGCACCTGGGTGTGCCCTTCCCCTATGGCATCAGGCAGAGATAGGGTCCAGTCCTGGTCTCGCCGCTCCCAAATTGTGGGACCCTTCGCAGATTACTCTGAACCTCAGTTTTCTCATCTTTAAAATGGGGCTTGTCAAGGGGTCACAGGAAGCTGTTTGCACAGTTCTAATTTGGAAGTTCCATAAAAGGTCAACCCCAGCCATGCTCACGGTAGGTGCGTTGGCAGAGAAGTCCCTGCCGGGGAAGAGTCAAGCTTCTGAAACGCTCCGGATCTCACTCTGCATCTCACCAGCCTTCCATGACTCCCCAGGGCTTGGGACACCTCCTCACTTTGGCATTCGAGGCCTTCCGCATCCTGACCTCAACCCACCTTGCAAAAGCACTTTCTAGACAGCTTTGAATTCTGGCTTCTGCTGAGTCTAATTTTCCCGAGTAGTGGGTCTTCCTCTGAAGAGCAGGCCCATTCTGTCAGCCACAAAATCACTTCATCTGGGAAGGGGAGGCCGGAAGCTGGCCCATTAACCACGCTCTCCCCAATGAGCATTTGTAAACACATGCCTTCTTTATAACATCAGCAAACAGAACATGTTTTCCTACTTAACAGGAAATGCAGCGGAATGGCTGGGTTCCCCGACAGGGGCCCCAGCCGTTTCATGCACGTGGCATATGAAGCTAGGACAAGGCCAGTGACCAAGAGGGGTGGCCAAGGCCCTCTGGTTTGCAGGAGAAGTTCCCAGCAGTTTGCACGTGTCCGCCCCGCCTAGCACTGGCCAGGAAGGGGCCCCACCTCCTCCCACGGCCCCAGCAGGGCTGCCTGCTTACACGGGAAGGCTGCAGTTCTTTCCCTGGAACTGGAATCAGCCCGGGCTGTAGGCAAAGAAATTCATTTCTAACTATGAAAGCCCTTTCACTGTCACAAGATCTTGAATGTCAACCCTGGAAGCCCAAGGGCTATTGTCAGGAGCTCCAGCCAAGCCTCGGATTGACACAATTGCACCAGAACCCTGAACGGTCTGGGGGAAAATAAAAAATCCCCTGCTCCTCCTCCCTCGGGGGACGGGGCCCCCGCAAGGTAGGCGGTGGCTGCAGGCAGCTAAGGCTGCGCCATTCATGGCTGCAGGACCAAGGCCCCACGCGGAGCGGAGACCAGGCGGCCACAGCCGCTGATTGGACGTCGCGGCCGGGGGCTCAGCCAATCGGCTGTCTGGGAAGCGGGGCCATTCATGAAAGCACAGCGGAGAGGAAGCGCGGGGGCGGGGAGCCCCGGTTATCACCGCGCCTCGCCAGCCCCATCACGGCCGCCGTGCCATCTGCCGGGCCATGCTGCGGCTCAAGCGGCGCTGGCTCCTCGCAGGGAAGACCCCGGCCAGAGGCTGCGGAAGAGGCCAGGCTTTCTGGAAGCGCCTCCCAGGCAGGGCCTGGCAGCCAAACGCCGCTTGCTTCGGTCAACTGTGGCCATGAAGTCATTTTTTTCCCCCTGCTGATTGAAATCATCTGTTTTCAGTTCCCTGACAAATTCATTGAGTTCCCTCTGAGGCTGGGGCCCCTCGGCTGCTGAGCCTCAGTCTGTAGCTGCGGCCCAGACCCACACAATTTCATCTTCTTGGATTTACATGGTCTCCGGTTTCCAGAGCCCCAGTGAAAGACGCATTTGTGTGGGAGATGTGGGGTTGGGTTTAGCAGCCCCGGTCCTGGGGAGAATGCTTCTGAGATGGCTATCTGCTGGGCTCTGGGCCCCAAACCCTGGCCCTCGGGTCTGTAAAGTTCCTGGGGCCCCAGATGACGGCATGGCCAAGAACGGCCCAGAATCCTCCACATCAGCTCTCTGAAAAGGGAAATGGCCCAGTGGAATGCTGGCCTCTCCCTGCAGGATGAGCACTCATTTCCTCTTGGGATCTAGCAAGTGGCTTAAAAATACACTCATGCAAAGGGCCCACATAGAGCTGTACTTGTGGGGAGGGGAGGGGTCTGCTTTTGCACGTACCTCAGGGAGGTGTGGGGTGGCAGCCTGCTGACGAGGGCTCCGACCCCAACGCCTTGCCTGTACCTTCCTCTGTAAAATGGGCGTAGCAGCATTTCATGCACGCGCCCAGGAAAATCACAAACGCAGGGGCCCAGCACAGTGCCTGGTATGCAGCGAGAGTTTAGTCACCAACGTCGGTTGTTGGTGGTGACGTGAGCAGTGACA
This sequence comes from Pongo pygmaeus, assembly GCF_028885625.2. Classification (NCBI taxonomy): domain Eukaryota; kingdom Metazoa; phylum Chordata; class Mammalia; order Primates; family Hominidae; genus Pongo; species Pongo pygmaeus. The sequence goes on along the minus strand of NC_072382.2, from coordinate 5,462,435 downwards.
TAGAGGACAAAAGCGATGCTCAATTCCATTTCCGGGTGCGACACACCTCCGGCAGGGGGCGCTGGGCTCTGGAGCCCTGGGGACCCCTGCTTCTCACACCACCGTCACCCCCAGCCACATACCTGAGCCACTGGGAGCATGAGCACCAGGGAACTTTTTCTCAATGGAAAGATTTCTTCACAGCAAGTGTTTCGCAAGCCTCTCTGGGGCTGTCAATAATGAGTCCTTACTTCTTGACTTCCAAGTGTGTTACATAAGCCTAAGAGATTGGTCAACACACACACACACACACACACACACACACACACACAAATGTGGCTGGAGAGAGTGGATGGGCAGGCTCTGCAGCTGTTCAAACTTTCTCGGCCACCTTCCCAGGCCACGAGGACTCCCCACTCACGGGCCTGTCGGAACCGTGCTGGGGAATGTGAGGTATGAGATCCGGGAGAGGAGAGCCCAGTAAGCCAGGGCTGCAGGGGAGGTGGAGGGCGGGCCTTGGACACGGGCTTTTCCCAGCGGCCAGCACCCCTCCCGCAGGCAGGACCTCGGGTTCCACCCCAGCAGCCTCTGTGTTTGGTGGGGGGCAGAGAAGGGTGCCCCTGCCCGTGGGCCCCTCACGTTGGCTCTGCAGCACCCATGCAGGAAGAGGGTGCACACAGAGGGACGGGGACACCAAGGCCTGGGGTTGGACAAAATTATTGCCCGCCACAGCTGGTCCCTCCACAGGCCACTAAGCCAGGGAGGTGGGGGCTGCCCGGCACAAATAGAGGAAGCAGACAGAGGAGCTGGGGGGCCTGGGGCAGCCAGATCCTACCACTCCTCATTTCTGCTCTGGGCTGGACCGGCTTCCCTTTTCTTCTGTTATTTTAAATGGATGGTGTTGGGATAGAAAGGCCCATGGGTCTCTTTCTGCCTCTGCGTCCTGGCTTCCACAATGCAGACAAAACTTAAAAATTCTCAGGGGCTGCTCATTTTAGCGGGGGTGGCAGAGGCCTGGAGAAGCCTGGCCATTTCCCTGGACCTTCCCTTCCTGACATAAAAAATGGTGACTATAATGGAGGCTCTGCACTCAGCCCCTGGAAACAGGCCAGAAGCGCTTTGCTACAGTACTAATATAGCGTGCGTTTTGCTCATGAGACGGCACTCAGAAGTTCTCGGCATGATTAGAAAGTATATCGGTCAGAATGCGCTAGGTCATGCTACGGCAACAAACAGGCCCCCGGATCTCAATGGCTGCCAGCAGGGTCAGCAAATGGTTTCTGTAAAGGGTGACATGTACTTTTGTTGTTGTTGTTCTTGTTGTTTTTGGAGACACAGTCTCACTCTGTTGCCTAGGCTGGAGTGCAGTGGCGTGATCTCAGTTCACTGCAACATCCACCTCCCAGGTTCAAGCAATTCTCCTGCCTCAGCCTCCCGAGTAGCTGGGATTACAGGTGCCCACCACCATATCCAGCTAATTTTTGTATTTTCAGTAGAGACAGGGTTTTGCCACTTTGGCCAGGCTGGTCTCCAACTCCTGACCTCAAGTGATCCACCCACCTCAGCCTCCCAAAGTGCTGACATTACAGTTGTGAGCCACCGTGCCCGGCTACTTTTAATATATATTTTAGGCTTTGCAGTCCATTCAGTCTCTGTCACAACTCCTCAACTCTGCTATTGTAACACAAAAGCGTGGCAGACAGCACACCAATGAGTGGGCTGCATTCCTATAAAATGATATTGAGAAATTGCCCACAGGCTGGCGTTTGCTGACCGCCAGCTTCAGATAACCAAGGTTTGTCTTCCTCTTGTTCCACACATGTAAGGAGTGAGGGCCTGCTCCAGATGTGCCCCAGGGACCCAGGCTGATGGAGGATCGAGTTCCACCCAGGCCTCCATCATCATGGAGGCCGGATACGCGTGCTGGTTCTTAAAACTTCTGCTCACAAGTGACTGAGAACTCTTCCACTCACATTTCACTGGTCAATCAAGTCACGCCACCACCACACCTGATTTCAACGGGGATGAGAAGAACAATTCCATTTGCTCAGAAAGCAGAGACCTGGAAATATTTGTAAACAGTCTTTAGTCTTCAACCATCCAAGCTAGAAGACCTGGTTTCTGGGCCTCTCCTTTGCCACCAACTAACTTCGTGTCCCCCGCCCGGCAGGCCTCCTCCCTTCTCTGGCCTGTAGATCCCCACCTGCAAAAAGGTGTGGAGCATGTTCCCCAGGTTTTTCTGGGCCTGAGTACAGCACCGCTATCATGGCCTCTGCTTTTCCTAGTGGGGGACAATGAATTTATTTCCACTGCTCTTCCGCGGAGCAAGGACAGGATGGCATTCAGGCCAGAGCAGGACTCAGCCTTTGGGGAGTCTCCCAAATACCCCAAGTTTTGAACCTCCACATTCTTTTTTTTTTTCTGAGATGGAGTCTCGCTCTGTCACCCAGGCTAGAGTGCAGTGGCGTGATCTCGGCTTACTGCACCTCCGCCTCACGGATTCAAGCGATTCTCCTGCCTCAGCCTCCCTAGTAGCTGGGATTACAGATGTGCGCCACCACACTCAGCTAATTTTTGTATTTTTAGTAAAGACGGGGTTTCACCATGTTGGCCAGGCTGGTCTCGGACTTCTGACCTTAGGTGATCCAACCACCTCAGCCTCCCAAAGTGTTGGGATTACAGGCGTGGGCCACCGCGCCTGGCCTGAAGCTCCACATTCAACTGTTACTCTGGGAATGGTGTGTGGGCACAGCTGCTGCTCCTGCCAGCCAGGCATGAGTTTCCAAAGCTGGACCCAGGCTTGGTTCTGGTTGGGGCTGGGTGGAACTCCCGGGAGGCGAAGGAGAGAAGGGAAATTGGTTAATGATGAGGGATAAAGTGAGCAGGAGAAAATGGGCTGATGGTACGGATCATCCACCTACTTGTCCAGGCCCCCTCAGACCATCAGGAGGGGGTCAGCGAGGGAGTTCCAGTGGGCTTGGAGTCCTGTCCTCCTTGCTGTTCTTGGAATTGCTTGGATATTTCACAGCCTCAGGGCCTTTTGCAGGGTCTGTGGCTTCCCTGAGGTGTCCACGTGCCCCTATCCCTCACCTCCTTCAAATCTCAATCAACTGTCAAGGCCTTCCCCAACCACTCTCTCTAAAACAGCAATCCCTCCCCTCAGCTCTGGAGGCTCCCTGTGTCCCCACTGCCTAGGATTGTCCCCACAGCTGTGATCTCCTTCTAAATGACTTTGGAGTTTTATTCATTCTGACTATGAGGTTTCCACTCTCCAGAAGCTGAGCTGCATCAGGACAGGAGCTTTCGCCTATTTTGTTCTCTGCATCACCCCTGCACCTGGATGAGAGCCTGGTGAGTAGTAGGTCCTCTGTGCATGGTTGCAGATTTAATGAATTTATATCGCTGAGGTCAGGGAGCCACAAGCTACCTCTGAGTCAGCTGTTAAGGAGGAAATATAAACAAACCCCAGGCCCAGCCATGCCAGCCATGCCAGCCGTGCCTGAGAAGCACTGTGGCTGCACGGAGCCTGCTCAGGTATGCAAAGGCTCACACGACAGCACAAAGCCTCCTTGCAGCTCACCTGGCCATGCGGGGCACAGCAACACTCAGGCAACAGAAGGCACCTCAGCTGATAGCCAAATGCAGTGGCTCATGCCTGTAATCCCAGCACTTTCGGAGGCAGGAAGATCATTTGAGACCAGGAGTTTAAGACCAGCCTAGGCAACGTAATGAGACCCCCACCATCTGCATTATTTTTAAAAATAGAAGGCACCCCAGCTTAGGTCTAGAGAGGCTCCAGCTCCTTAGCCTCCCATGGAGCATCATCTACAGTTTTGCAAAACCGTCCTGTGTTCTCTGTGCCCTGTGGAAATGGCCAAACAGCTCCTCAGTGCCCCAAGAGATAGAATCATGAAAAAAGCAGCTCGTAGTTCAAAATGGAAGAACATGATAAAGCAAGGCCCCTCCATGGGTGTGAAGAGATTTCTCTTTTACAGAGGAAATTTGGGTGGGGGAGGCAGGACTTCTGCTGGATCCGTAGAGGATCTTCCTTTAGCAAAAGGATAATCATTATGAGTGAAAAGTGAAAATTCTAAACTTAGAACCAGAAGGTGGGGAAGTGAAGAAAGTTCTTCCTTATCTTCCCCCAACCCTTGTGGTTTTCGCCTCCATCTCAGCCCATGTCTTTTGCCCCTGACTTCCCAGGTGTGGGAGTAGACTGAAGGTGTGGAATGTGTGGGAGGCTAGAGAGTAGGGAGAATGTGGGTCTGTGTCTTTTTTGGAAGGATTGCAGCCAAAAATGCGCGTTATACAGCAGCCAGCATGCACTCAGGTGTGAGGGCCAATGCCGGCCAAAGCTTTCCAGAAGGTTCTGTTGGGCCCCTAGGGGACCAGGCAGCATGGGGACTGCAGCAGAGCCTGGGAGGACAGGAGCTGGGCAAGCTCTGTTACCCATTTGTTGGGCTCTGAGAGGTTTGGGCCACACCTCTTAGCCCCGTGTGTCACTATAGACCTTGAGTAGTGGACTGTCCCTAGCCCACACTCGGCTTTGTGGCTCTTGGAAAGGACAGGGCCTGTCACGTGATCCTCCTGGCCCAGCACAAAGCTCCTAATACAAAGGACCATGCTGTGTATCCACAGATGGCAGCGAAGGCAGTGCCCTGAAGTCTGGGCAAATGCACGGCCGATCCCAGGTTATTACCATATTGGATCGGGTGGTCTCTGTTCCAGGCTGGCTTGGTTCGGGGTTGGCTGAGTTTCTGCATCCCCCCAACCCCGGCCCAACTACCCCCAACCCTGCATGCTAATGGAGGCGGAATTAGGCAGAATTCTGCACGCTTCCAAGTCAGGCGTTTCCGATGACTCTTCCTTCCTGTGGGAGTCAGAGGGCAGGATGGGATGGGGTCAGCTGAGCCCTACCTCTGAAGCCTTGCCTCTAAAAATAGCCCTTTCTTCCTGTGTCCAGGGCTCTGCCACGGGCCCTGCAGGAAAACGTCTGTTTCCAAGGCGGACGGAGCATCTGGAAGCTCCGACCAGCCACGCGCTTATGGTCAGGCCACAGCCAAGTGTCACCGGAGCCCTGGGGGCACCATCTGGCCTTCACTTCCTCGAGGCTCCTGTCCCCTTCACTGAATAAATCCTGCATGTTTGGAGCCTGAGTCACAGCAGATCCAGTGGGTGTGTTGGGGTGCAGCAGGTGTGCATCCCAGGGGGCGCTGAGGCGAACCGACCAGAACCTTCTCTTCCTGCTGCCCTGGGAGGCTGTGTCTGCCCAAACCAGCCACGGGGCCGGGTCCACTGCCTGGGGATGGCTGTCCCCTGAGTGCTGCTGTGTCCCCACCACGGAGGCTCGTCCAGCTGCCCGGGCATGAGTCATGGGCCAGCCCTGGGCGCTGCTGCGGATTCAGAAGCTCGAGCCGTTTCCTGCAGATAAGCGACAAGCGCCAGGGAAACCTGGCGGGGGTGGCCGCCCTGTGAGATAGCGCTTCCTTCAAAGCCCCCCAAGCACTAATTAGCCATTCCAAGCATAGTTTCAACAGCATTTAGGGATTTCCTCATCAAAATAAACTTCCTCCCATGTTATCTTCATTTTTGGCATCTGATGGGATCCTTTTTTGTCTTATTTATTTATTTTCTTTCTCTCCAAGATTCAGGGTGGACACACTTAGTCCTGCTGTGGGCGAATGGGCAGGTGAGGACACTGGGACACTGGCAGCTGGCCCATCCACCTCTTGTCCGTGGAAAGTGGCAAGTCCCCACCCCATCTCTGCTCTCAAAGCAGCTTTGGAGGGGCCTGGTTCTGTGGCGAAGACCAGGACGGGTGGTCCACAGTGGCCTGCCCCACCTCTCCTTAGCTCCCCAGACCCAGGGGCTGGCTTGCCCTGCAGGCGATTTCAAGCCTCGGGGCTTCCAGGGTCAGCCTCTGCTGGAATGGTTGGGATGCCATCAAGGCAAATTAGTGCTGGGGGCTCCCCTAGCCCCGGGGGCCTTCTGGCATGCTGGGAGTCGGCTGGTGGACTTCCCCTTGGGCCCCAACAGGATTGCTGTGGAAGTCAGGGCTTGAGATGAAAACTCAAGATGGAAAAGCTGCTCATTTGCAACTTCCTCCTGGAAAGAAACCCCTCGCGGGTGCCTGTGGGTTGAGCCTCCTCAGCGCGGCAGGGCAAAGGCCTGCTTTGTGTACCGAGTCTCCAGGCATCCTGGCTGTTGCTTCCTGCGGCTCCGCACACGCCTTGGAGGGCGAATTTTAGCCACAATAGGTGATTTCCTGAAAGATCTGCTGATGCCTGGAGTTGACAGGCTGCTCCGAGATGGAACTAGATAAGAGGAGTTTTGTTTGGGGCTGGACAATTTGTCAGGAAATGAGGTAGTGGTTGGTATGGAACTAATGTCACTGTGGATTATTTTGGGGGAAAGTGTCCCTGGGAGGCCTCCATCAGCCTTCCAAACACAGCCAGGTGGGGCCATGCACGCAACCTTGCTTCTGGGGGAATAGGACGCAGGCTCCGGGAGATCTTCCTGATGCCAGCAACGGAATAGGTGGGGCCTACTCTCCAAAGGACAGCTGCCAGGCCAGGCCCAGCTCATGACAGGGTATGGAGCCTTCACATAACACCAAGGGCATTTCTGCTATGGAGCAGGGTGCTCGTGTTCTCAACCCAAGGCTGGCTGCATAGATCCCAGGGTTGCAGTGCTCACAGCCCAGCAAAGAGCTGGGTTGTCAGGAACCAAATGAAAAAAGGAGGGAAGAAAAGTGCAGATGGAAGGATGGAAGGAGCAATGGATGAATGATGGATAGATGGATGGATGGATGGATGGATGGATGGATGCATGGCTGCATGGATGCATGGATGCGTGGATGGATAGATGAGTGGATGGAAGGAAGAAGAAATGGATGGTTGGATGGATGGAAGAAAAGATGGGTGGATGGTGATGGATGGATAGATAGATGGAAGGATGAAAGGAGCGATGGATGGATGGATGCATGGATGGATGGATGCATGGATGAATGGATGAATGGATGGAAGGAAGAAGAAATGGGTGGATGGATGGATGGATGGATGGATGGAAGGAAGAAGAAATGGATGGTTGGATGGGTGGAAGAAAAGATGGATGGATGGTGATGGATGGATAGATAGATGGAAGGATGAAAGGAGCAATGGATGGATGCATGGATGCATGGATGAATGGATGAATGGATGGAAGGAAGAAGAAATGGGTGGATGGATGGATGGATGGATGGAGAGACAGATGGATAGTGAAGGATGGATAGATAGATAGAAGGAGGGAAGAAGAGAAAGATGAATGGATGGATGATTAGAAGGAGGGATTGATGGATGGATGATGGATGGATGAAAGGAAGAAAAGAGGGAAGATGGAAGGAAGAAAAGGAGGGAGGATGAATGGAAGGAAAGAAGGAAGGAGAGATTAAATTGGTTTTGTAAGACATTTCTTATCTTTTTTTTTAGAAGAAAGAAAGAAACATGTTAAATAAAAGTCGGTTCTATACCCTTCTTTACTGTGGCAGCTCAGCCAGGAGTCTAGAGAGCCTGTTTCCCAGGCATACAAGATGGGGGGCAGCTTTACAGATAACAACCCTCTGATGGCCCTGGGAAGAAGTCCACACACCTGTTCTCTGCCTCCACCACCCAGGTGGTCTCCCCCAACCATGGTGCAGCCTCCCAGGCCCCATCTCTGGCGACCACAGGTCTGCCCAACAGAGTGCTGACCAGCCACATCTGCAAGCCCCATCCCAGCCAGCCTGTCCCCTTGCAATGACCCCAACCATGACAATAGTTACAACCACCTCATGTGTGGCATGCTCCCCATGTACCAGACTCTGAACCCTCACACACGGGGTCTCATTTCCTCTTCTGAGGATCATTGTCCAGATGAGGCCAGTGAGGGCCAGTAAAGTTTTCGTGTGACCAGTGGATGCAGAACCAGGACTGGAACAGGTCAGTTTGGGTCCAGAGTCTCTGGACTCAAGAGGACGATGCAGAGGTGGGAAAGGAAAGAAGAAGGAAGAAGCAGGGAACCAAGGCAGGAAGTGGAGGCTGTGGCTCTGGGGAGCAGTGAGGGAGAGTGTGGGAGGGAGCAGCTTCGAGGGAAAGGGAACCATTTAAAAGGGGGTTTTGAAGATATTTTCTGTATCATGGTCAGTATCACTTCTTCCTCATTACCTAGTAAAATCTACATGAGAAACTGAGGAATTTCTCATGTAAAATCTACATGAGAAACTGGGGTAATTGCCTACCCAAGATTCCTCTCTCTACCAGCAGAACACAGCCACTGTTCAGGGTGGCATTGTGACCAGCTAGAACATTCTATTTCCTAGCCTCCCTTGCAGTAAGGGGTGGCCATGAGGCTCAGCTTTGGCCAGTAGAATGCAGAAGTCATGGGGCTTACAGGGAAAGGGTTGGCAGCCCTTATCTAGCTCTGCTCCTTATTCCTTCCATGTTTTCCTTCCTGCAATGAAAGCTGAAGCAATGCCTGGAGCACAGCAGCCATTTTGCAACCATGAGGACTAAAGTCACATGCCAAGGATGGTGGAGTGGAGAGGTAGAAGGAACCTGGGCCAGTGATGGCATGGTGGAGCTGCCACACCAGCCCTGAACTGCCAGCTGTGGGTAGACAACAGCTACTGTGTTGTTGCCACTGTGGCGTGGCTTCCTGCTCCCTGCATCCAGATGTGGCTCCATGTGACACAGCCATCAGTAAAAAACCAAAGGCACACATTAAAATTCCTCTCAATTAACCAGGGTAAGGCCATTCCAAAGTCACAGAGGCCTTGGTTTTTTTGGCGGGGGTGGTGGTTCCTTCTCACCAGCAGCTGCCCTGACCGAAGGCTCCACAGGTAAGGCCAGAGGCAGGGATGCCTTCTGGAAATCCACAGACCAAATCCCTTTGCATTTATGTGGTTTCAGCCTTCCTCTCTGCCCTCAGACTTCACTTGCCACTGGACTCAGCAAGAATGCCTCTTTGGTTGGCCTTGGGCCGGGTTTGTACCCCCCCACCTCTGGTCCATGTGCCTACGGGGTCCTCTGTCCCTGTCAGCCTGGGACCCAAGAGCCAGCTCCACACTCAGCCCTTGACTGGATCCACGGGAGGGTGACCTCAGCAATGCCAGCGGGGTTGGCTGCCCCGGGACACCCTGCAGTTCGTCAGGGTTCTCCAGAGAAACAGAACCAAGAGGGTGTGTGTGTGTGTGTGTGTGTGTGTGTGTACAGAGAGAGAGAGAGAGAGAGAGATAGCCAGGGAAGGCCCAGGGAAGAGCTGATGTCACAGCTTGAGGCTGAAGGCCATCTTTGGCAGAATTCTTTCCTGGCTGAGGGACCTCAGTCTATTTCTCTTCGGCTGATTAGATGAGGCCCACTTACGCTATGGAGGGTCATCTACTTCACTCAAAATCTACTGATTTACATGTTAATCTCATCTGAAAAATATCTTCATAGCAGCCTGTAGAATAATGTTTGACCAAACACTGGGTACCGAGGACTAAGCAAGTTGACACATACAAGAACCAACACAAGGCCCCCCAAGCTGTGTCTGCACCCAAGAGCCCTCCTGTGTTACCCACACTCACAGAATTAGAGTCTAAGTTTCATACGACCCAGGAGGGCCTCTAGTGCAGCCACCCACTTGAGGCACAAATGTCCCCTCCCTGGAATCTCCTAATCAGCTGTGGGGACCTTCTCAGCTCTCCTTCCTGACTTTCCCAACAACCCTTCAGAAGCTACACCTTCAGATGTACACATACACACACACAATGCACAAGCACACACATGCACACACATGAACGCACACAGGCACATGCGCACATACACTTTCACATATGTGCACACACCTCTCTCAGACAACTCAGTCCTACCAGGGACAAAGGTCTCTGCAACCAGGATGAAGCAAGGCTAATCCGCAGCAGGAAGAGCCACCTATGCCCCAGGGACATTACTTATATGCAAATCATGCTGCCATTCCTGCACATTGGAGAGGTGGCAGGTGGCCCTGAGGTTCCTCCCCTAGCAGTGCAGGGGGACAAGACAGACCCATCCATGTATTTTCTCGGGTGAGGAAGCCAGCCTACACAGACCTCGTGAGCTGATGGGTCTCACCATCTTATTATTTATTCTTTATTATTAACAAAGTCAGACATGCACACAGGACTCCCCGTGACCATTCCCGGGGAAGAAAGGAAACTTCTGAGAGCTGAGGTTCGGGACATATCTAGTCCCACATACTCGATGATCAGCCCATAGGTTCCATGCAGGGAGAGAGTCCCTCAGGCCCACCTCTACCTCTCCTTTGAGACAGCAGAGTTGAGAGAAAAGCAGGGATGCAGGCGTTCAATCCATCCATGCAGAGGCTGGGGCCAAAACCAATACTGGTCCTTTACTGCTGACCTCAGGCCCGTGTTACATGAGCGGGGTGTTTGCACCGATGACCATGCTCGGGAATGCTGCTTGTCCTTTTGTGTTTTTCTGGCAGACTCGCAATGAAGCCAGGTCAGTCCCAAGACGTGCGTTCCAGTTCCAGCCCCCTTACCAGCCTTGGAAGGCAGCATGTAAGGGGGCAGTGGGGTGGGGGGGGGGGAAGCACTCTGTGATTCAGTTTCCTATTCTGTAATATGGGAACAATAGTACCACCCACCATCCAGACTATAACACAGAACCATCCTAGGCCGGAATAAGTGATGTCTCTACATCCCCGAAGCTTGGAGTTCCCCAAACTTGTCTGATCATAAGAGTCTCCCAAGATGCATGTGATAGATAGAGGTTCTCTCACTCCGCCACGTGTGCATTTTTACAAAGCACCCTTCCCACAGTAATTTTTTTTTTTTTTTTTTTTTGAGACAGATCTTGCTCTGTCACCCAGGCTGGAGTGCAGTGGCGTGATCTTGGCTCACTGCAATCTCCACCTCCCGGGTTCAAGCAGTACTCACCTCAGCCTCCCAAGTAGCTGGGATTACAAGCATGCATCACCACGCCCAGCTAATTTTTGTACTTTTAGTAGAGATGGGGTTTCACCATGTTGGCCAGGCTGGTCGTGAACTCCTGACCTCAAGTGATCCACCCACCTCGGCCTCCCAAAGTACTGGGATTACAGGCCTGAGCCACAGTGCCTGGCCTCCCCCCAGTGATTTATATGAGAAAAGAATTCTGGGAAATGCTGTTCTTACTTGACAATCCAGCAGAAGGATACACAGCCTGACTTCCCAGCAAGCTTGGACCCAGTGCACAAGGAATCGACGTGTGAGGAGTTTGAGAGGCAAGTAGTCTCATGTGGGTTTAAATTGTTGCCAGGGCTCCTCCGGTACAGGAAGCAGGTATCCTGGGTCCCATTCCCAGTAGACCCAGCAGAGCGTGGCTTGGTCCTTGGATCATCCTCTCTAACGTGGATAGAGTAGGATGCGCCAGCTCTGGGCCATTCCAAGGCTGTGGCTTGGGAGTCAGGCAGGCCTTCGATTACAGCCTGATTCTGTGACTTGGGGTGGGGTGGTCTTGGGCACATCCTGACCCTCTTACTGATCAAGGCGAGGCCCCCGGGCTAGCAGCATCCACATCACCAGGAGCTTGCTAGACATGCAGGCCCCCAGGCCCCACCCCAGACCTGCTGAGTCAGAATCCACATTTCAGCAAGATCTGAAGTGGATTCTTATGCACTCGGAAGCTTGAGAGCAGTGTGCTTACCTCTTTGAGTCTGATCTCTTCAGCTGCAAAGTGAGGAAAGACTATATCAGTAACTATCCCTACAGCTCCAAGTAACACCAAGCCTGTTTCAAACTAGCTTGAACAATCAGGAAATGTGCTGACTGCTGTAAGTGGCACTCTGGGGCCAGACAGGCATCAGGATCAGTGTGGTTCAGAGTACTACGTCTGCAGCAGAAGCGTCCTGCCTCTGCCCTGCTGCACTGTGGCTGCAGCTCACCACGCTCACACCTGCGCAGGGCAATGTCCAGAGGGAAGATCCTCTAGGATCCTGTCTCTTGCATCCCACTGGCCTGCACCAATCCATGGTCAGTCATTGAACTGACTTAGGCCTGCATTCCTACACCAGGTGCTGGCTAAGGGACAGGATCACACTCAGGTCCAGCCATGCAACTAAGAATATAGCTGCGTGCCACAGCATCTCATATCAATGGCATGACCCCAAATCAGGACAGTGGAGGAGAGGAGGGAAGCAGATGCTGAGTAGATGCCTGATGCTGGTTACTACAGGATGGCCCTATCTCATGGGGTGGTTTCCCACTTAACACAATCCCTGGAGCACAGGAAATACTCAAATACCCAATCTCAATCGTTAAACAGCTCTGGCAAATTGGATTTTCCAAACATGAGCACAGCTATATTTCTGTTCCCACGTGCTCTTCCACTCCTCATTAAGAGGTAGAGTCTATTTTCCCCTCTCTTGACACTGGGTGGGATTTTGTGACAGCTTGACAAATTCAATGTGCAGATGAGATGCTGCCTGACTTCCAAGGCTAGGTCGCAAACAGTGATGCAGCTTCCTCCTGGTTTTATCTGTCAGAAGCTTCACCTATGGCACCCAGCTGCCATATTGTAAGGAAGCCCAGGCCACACGGGGAGGCTGTGTGCAGGCGTTCCAGCCAATGGCCCCAGCTGAATCTCAGCCAAGAGCCCACATCAACTGCCAGACACATAAGTGAGTGCACTAGCTCAGCTGAAATCAGCTGATGTCAGCCCCCAGCCAAGGTCCCAGATATCGTGGTTTAAGGCTGAGCTGCACCCACTGTGCCCTGTCAGAATTCCTAACCCACAGAATCAATGAACATTAGGAAAAAAATGATTAATTTATGCCACTGTGGTAAGCAGATTAATGATCCTCCAATGTACCCATGTCTGTGTATATGTGACCTCCCATGGCAAAAGGGACTTTGCAGATGTGATTAAGCTAAGAATCTTGAGATGGGAAGATTATCCTGGATTAACCAAGTATGCATAATGTAATCGAAAAGGCCTTCATAAGAGGAAGGCAGAGGGAATACAGTTAATAGTAGGAGATGTGAGGACAGACGCAGGAAGTCAGAGTGATGTGAGGAAGGGGCCCCAGGCTAAGGAATGTAGGTGGCCTCTAAAAGCTGAAAAAGAGATTTTTCCCTGAAGTCTTCAGAAGGAATGTGTAGCCCTGCCAACTCCTTGATTTTAAACTTCTGATGCCCACAAGCGAAAGAGAATAAACGTGTGTTGTTTTAAGCCACGATGTTGGTGGTAATTTGTTACAAACTAATGTAGAAGGTTTTTGATAATGGATTAAAATTTTAAAAATAGATATAGAGCTCTTCGGATTTTCTGTTTCTTGTGTCTGTTTTGGTAAGTTAAATTTTTTGAGGAATTTTTTTATTCTATCAACGTCACACATTTTTGGACATAATGTTGGTCATAATATTGTTATATTGCCTTTTCCTTTTTAATATCTGTAGGATCTGTAATAATGGCCCCTCTTTTCATTCTTGCCATTTGTGATTTGTGTTCTCTCTCTTTTTTCTTCTCTTTTTCTCTTGATCAATTTTGTTGATCTTTTCAAAGAACCAGCTTTTAGCTTTGTCAATTTTCTCCGTTGTCTGTCTGCTTTGTATTTCACTGATGTCTTCTCTTACCTTTATGATTTCCTTTCCTTTGCTTACCTGGGGCTTATTTTGCTCTTCCTTTTTTTGGCTTTGTATGGTGGGACCTTAGGTTATTGATTTTAGATCTTTCTTATTTTCAAATATAAGTATTTAAAGATATGTTTCTCTTTAAGCAATACTTTAGCTACATCCTATATACTTTGGTATGTTCTTGTTATCATTCAGGATTTCAATACTTTTAAATTTATTGAGATTTGCTTTATAAACCAGCATCCGACCTATCTTGATGGGTGAACCATGTGTACTTCAAAAGAATCTTTATTTCATCATATCCAAAAGCATTTTCTATAAATATCAAGTCATATGTTGAGATGATTATTATTGTTTTTCAAATCCTTTATATATCTACTGACTTTTTAATCTAGTTGTTCTATCAATTGATGAGAGAGGGAGAGTTGAATACTCCACTGTGATTGTAAAGTTATTTGTTTCTCCCTTTAATACTTTTCATCTTTGCTCATGCATCTGTGAGGTTCTACTAAAATTGCTGTGACTTCCTGATTAATTGTCTTTTTCATTATTATAAAATGTGCTTTTTTATCTCAAAGATTACACTTTATCTCAAAGTTTATTTTCTCTAATATTAATACAGCCACTTTGACTTTATTATGCTTATTACTTGCATGGCATAACTTTTTTTTTTTTTTTTTTTGAGACAGTCTTGCTCTGTCGCCCAGGCTGGAGTGCAGTGGTACAATCTTGGCTCACTGCAACCTCTGCCTCCTGGGTTCAAGTGATTCTTGTGCCTCAGCCTCCTGAGTAGCTGGGATTACAGATGTGTGCCACTATGCCTGGCTAATTTTTGAATTTTTAGTAGAAATGGGGTTTCTCCATGTTGTCAAGGCTGATCTCAAACTCCTGACCTCAAATGGTCCACCCGCCTTGGCCTCCCAAAGTGCTGAGATTACAGGCGTGAGCCACTGTGCCCAGCCACATGGTATAACTTTTTCCATCCAGTTACTTTCAACCTGTATTTTTATTTTTAAAGTGCATCTCTTTTGGCATCTGGTTGACTCTTTTATTCAGATAACCACTTCCTTTCAATTAAAATATTCATGTTGTTAGTATTTAGTGTAATTATTGATATGGTTGGGTTTAGGTCTACCATGTTATAATGTTTCTTCAATTTGTCCCCTGTAGTTGTTATTCTTCCATTTCCCCCTTCCTGTCTTCTTTTGACTATTTGAATTTTTCTTTTTTTTAGTATTTCATATTGCAGTTAAAATTATTTCTTTTGGGTTATTTTCATATTTCTTATTTTTCTGCTGAGACATAATTTTTTTTCATTCATTTTCAGTGTATTTTTCTTCACCTCATTGAGCAAAATTATAGTAGTTCTTGTAAACTCCTTGTTTGATAATTCCGACATATGGGTCATTAGAGATTGGCATTTATTGTTAATGGGTCACATTTTATTGGCTCTTTGTATGTCAAGTAATTTTGAGCTACACCCTAGACGTTGTAAATATATATTGTGTTGCCAGTGGGCTTTGGGACTTTTCAGTGGAAGCGCTCTTTCACTGGAGAGTGTTTGACCATTTTGTTTTAGCAGCGGTTCACCTGGTTAGACTTACACTGTAAGCTCTGCTTTACCATCTGTGTATGGTGTTGAATTTTTAGTTCAATCATTTAAGCCTTTTCAGCAGTGCTGTTGAGACTGTCCTATACATGCATGGTTCTGGGCCAGCCTGAGACGTGTGTGGTGGGCATATGCAGAATTAGGAGACCTCTCATCTGTCTCCCTTCTGAGCCCTCCCCTTCACTCTCCAGTGACAGCTGTGGCCACCTGGGCTGATTTCCCTGGTTCCTCCAGCCAGAAAGATGGTGGGGTTTCTCTTAGCATTTTTGCCACTTGTCCCTTGCCACATTGCTCTCAGACTGCATCCCACTCCAGAGGCAAAGTCATGAGCAATGAAAAACTCACTTCCAGACCATCACCACACCAAGTTCTGACTCCCTTCAACAACTTTCCTGCTTTTGTTTACTTTTCAGAATCCTTGGGTAGTTTTTAAGTTTTTTCCAAAGTTCACACTTGTTATCAGTGGGAGAGCTGGTCTATAGAGGAGTCCATCTATTGTACCAGAAGCCAACACCCTAGGCAAAGGGTTGGCAGTGCTGGCTGACATCTTGCTGCTTGTGATGAAAGTAAGGGACAGAGACAAGCCAAAGAAGGAACACTCAATGTCAAGAAGCCAAGACTTGCTGGGTTTGAAAATCAAACTGTTTCTTATTCCTAACTTCTTCAAAATTCAGATTAAGAAAAGGCTTCACAGCAAAGATATTCACACTGAAATTATAAGAGCCTTTGTTAAGCTCTCAGAAAGACCTAAATTGGTGCCACAGTGTACTGTCTAGCCAACAGAAGTGCCTCTAAGGACCTGAAGTGCATGCCTCACAGGTCCTTTCCATGAAATAAAAGCCTCTTCATAAATCTTAAGAGCAATTTCCCACAGCATTCTCACAGGAAGCCCCAAGTAGAGAAGAGTTTATCTTGAAGAGATGTGTGGCTCAAGCTCTTGTCTAGCAGAATGGATTATAAATTGATGCCTCAAAAACCACAAAGTTGTATTTTTAAAGAAGTGTATCAGCTTGGACTAAAAGAGACACAGACAGCACAAAATACAAAGAGATCTTTGGATCCCCAAAACTTCTACGTCAGGAAGCAGGCTGAGAAATGACTCAATTGCAAACACAGGCTACATTTTAGGGAAAAGGGAGGCTGATTCAGAGGATGGAGCAAGAGCCTGGAGGACAGAGCCAAAAGCCACAGCGACTCACTCTCAGGTAGTAGGACTGAGCCCCAAACAGGGAACTGGCAACACATGCCCAGCTGGATTTCAGAATTGCTATGGACCAATTACTTCTGTGTGCTCATCATATTTACACATTCTGAATTGGAGTGTCCATGGCAGCTCTCCTCTACCGAGCTCACCACTATATTTGGGTGAGATGAGCAAGAAACCACAACCAAAGACCATCATGCACCTGGAGCTGATGGAGAGGATGCTTTCCTGGACTTTGAGCCTGATGCTGTGATGAGATGACAGTTTGGGGAAGTGCAATGTAGATAAAAGGAAAAGTCTATTTTGCGTGCAGTAAGAATGTAAATGATGGAGTCCAGAGGGAAGCCTGTATTGTATTTTCCAAAAATGGCCATAACAATATATCCAGGCCCATGCGCTCTTCCAGAACCCTGCCACTCCCCATCACGAGGCAGGGTCTATTTCCTCTCTCCATGAACCTGGGCAGGATTTTGTGACTGTCTTGAATAGGCTGTGGCAGAAGTGGAGCTATGACTTTCAGGTCATCAAAAATGATGCAGCTTCCATCTCAATCTGTCTACCTCTCCCACTCTCATGCCTCACACCCATCTCTTAATTCTCACCCTTCAAATCTAGCCGCCATGTTGTGAGGAAGCCCAAGCCACATGAAGAGGCCACATGTAGGTGTTCTAGCCAACAGCTCCAGCTGAGGTCTCAGCCAAGAGCCAGCATCAACTGCCAGGCATGTGAGGGAGCCTCCCCTGGTGTGCTCCCATTTCTTGAGCCACAGAATCTGTGAGCATAACAAAGGGTGGTTTATGCCACTAAGTTTGGGGTCTTTTTTAATGCAATCAGAGTAAATGGAACAATGGATTTGCGGCAGATTGCCAGAGTCCCAGAGGTGCACACACCCCCCAGGTCACACTTCCCCCATTGGAAAAGGGAATGGGTCCTCAGGATAAGGAGTCTGGATAGCCACAGGAGAAGGCTGATTCCTACCCGGAGTGGGAGATGGAAGCCTCGCCCTGAGCCGGCCAACCCCTCCCCAGGCCATCCAAAGGGAGTGACTGTTTTCAGGGGAACAAACCTCACCCACTGTTCTTCTCCCTTGTAGCAACTGGAGTCTGGAAGTACAGGGAAGGAGAAAAGCCCAGCGTATTTCTGAAAAGGGGAAGGAGCATGTCATGGCCCTGCAGCTTTCTCTAGATCCAGGTTCTTCAGCATGGATGGAAAAACATCTCATCAAATCAAAATGCAAACCTTGGCTCCATTCTATGGTGTCTGGCATTTTTCTTCTTCCGTTCTCTTCACTCCTGTTTCATTGTTTCAGTGTTGTCTGAACCCTTGCTGTTCCCAGTGTGGTTCTCCAACCAGCAACAGTGGCATTGCCTGGGGAGCTGGTTTGAGAGGTAGGATCTGAGGCTAGCTCCAAGTCTGCAGAGTACGAATCTGCAGGATTCCCGGGCACAGAGCTTGAGAAAAGCAGCTCTATGCAGACTCACTGGTGAGTCCAGCTGGCTGGGAGAGCAGAGGGACGCTCAGTCCAGGGGAGGCCAGAGCATGGATAACCCGCACAGTGACAGCGTGGCTGCTGTCCATAGGAACGGCACCAGCTCTACACCCACTGGAGGCTGGGGACCATCTAAAGACACTGATGCTGAGGGACAGCATCTGGCCCAGGGATAGCAGAGAAGGGTCTGTCTCATGTGCAAACCTGGTTGCCGGGTGTTGGCTAGGGTTGCTGGGCTGAGGATGATTTAGGAGGGAGAGTCTAGACGCTGGAGGAAAGAACTCTGTCATCAATTAGCTGTGTCTGCCGGCGCATGAGAGGGGAGTGGCGCCTCGTGGGTGTTATTTGCTCTCCTTGCCTAGAATGTGCAGAATTGCTTTTGTGCCATTTAAACTTTCTTTCCTCCCCTCCTTCCTGCTGGAAGATTTTCCAAGAGATGTTGCCATTCGTGAGCCCATCACTGCATGTGCCAGTCACCCATCAACCTTCCCTGGGTTCATGTGGACAGGACGAACGTGGGACCAGTGGTGTCCGGCTTGGACCTGGCCCCAGACATCCATGGCCACACCAGTTGCTCAAGAGCCAAAGAATCTTCCAAGCCAGCAGTGTGGGGCCCCAGCCTGTGCGATTCACTGCTGTGCTCATTCCTGACAGCATGCTCTCCGCAGCCTCTGCTGCATGGTCCGGCAGCAAGGTACCCAGGTCTCAATATGTCTAGTTCCAGTTACTTTTCTGAAAAGCAAAACAGCTGTGTGTCTTGGATCTGAGGACACTGCACAATTCCTCTTATCCCCAAATGCCTGCTTCCCCATGGGACATCCCAGTCCCTCAGAAGGGGCCGCTGAATAGCTTGCAGAACCTCTTAGCTCAGACCTTCTCCCCTGCCCAAAAGCTGGGCAAGGAAAGCTGTTCCCATTTACAGATGAGTAAATTGAGGTTCTGAGAGGCGAGGGGAGTGGTAGATCACACGAGCACTCAGAGGCGAAGCTGGGATGGACGAGTGGGGGCAGCCATGGCCCCGTGTCCTGCACATGGGCTGAGCGCCCCATGGGGCACCTCTCTGAGTTCACCCGCACTGAATGCCAGCCGGTGGGGCTGGGCGCAGGCACCGTGGCTGGTGGGAAACCTCCCCAGTTCCTTCTAAGGAGCATGCTGGACCCACACCCTCCCACAGAAGCTTTTCTGGAAACAAGCCTGATGACCTCAGCACATTTTTTCCAAACACACCCTTCCTCCCTCTCCCAAAATCTCAGTGTCTTTGGACCATTTCCCTGAGGATTGGCTAAGGCAGAGCTGAGGGCCTCGCAGGGGACTCCCTCCTTGAGCAGCCCTGCAGCCCCCATCCCACCCCAGCCACCGTCCTGGCCTGCTCAGCTGGGATCTTCAACAGAAAAACCACAAATAATTGAGCTGTTTAGGAGAACATCAGTCTGGGTTTCCATGGCAACAACCTCTGGAGCCAGCTGCCCCAACAGCTAACAGCTCAGGGCCAGGCCAGCCTGCCTCCAGTTGAGTGGAGGACATGGATCCACGCTGGCTTCTGGGGTTCCAGGCTAGGAGCCTGGTCCTCCACAACAGAGGCCAGGCTGGGTAACAGGAGCGGAAGCCTAGAGGGCTGAAGCCAGAAACCCCCAGAGCCATCCCCCACCCCAAATCATCACACACAGGCCAGCTGCTGGGGGCTGTGAAGCTTCGAGGCTTCACTTCTTCCCTTCTGGCCTCAGCCTCGCCCTCCTGCAAGGCCAGTCCCACTCCCCCTAGCAGGACAGGTAGGGAAACAGAGGCCCCGCAGGGATCTGTGGCTGGCCCCCGGCACACAGCAGGCGCCTGGTTCCCGAGACCATTCTGCAATTTGTCTCAGCCTGTGACTATTCCCACTCCTGGAGTACAGACAAACCCAGGGGCCTCTGCCTGCCCAGCCTCTAAGGAGCAGAGAGTCTTCTTCCCCTGGAGAATCCTACGGGTAGCAGAGGCTGCGCTGGTTCCCTGGGCTTTATCTGCCCTTTCCTGTTCTCTCCCCATAAAGAGCCTGCTCTCCTTACCCATTTTGCTTATGAGAAAAGGAAGGTACAGAGAGGGCAAGGAAGTCACCTGGAGTCACACAGCTCCTAAGCAGCAGGGCCCGGGTGGAGCCAGGACAGTTCATAACCTGTGCCATCCGGGAGCATCATCAATCCCGCCACACCTGGGGTTGCCAGGCTGCCCACAGGCCCCCACCCAGCATAGAACTAACCTTTGAGGGGACACAGCCTCCCAGAGACTCCGGAGCCGCTCAGCAGACAACTCCCTGGTGCCCCACAGGGCTCATGCCCTGTGCCTGGGACCCCACCGAGGGGATACAGAGAGAAATAAGAGTGGGCTGCTGCCAACCTGAACCTCGCCATTGGGTGGAAGGGAGAGTTTTGTGGACCAACTGCCACAAAGTCATGAAACAACGTAGGTGTGGCTCTACCTGGCAGCAAGTCTCACCAGGAAAGGTTTCCGAAAGAGGGAGGACTGGGGAGAGGGCAGAGTGAAGTCCTCCATGTGCTGGGACCAGGAGCCCGCAGACCACCGGGAGGCCCAGCCAGGGACCACGGGAGATGCAGCTCTGCTGGAGCCACTGCTGAGTGGGTGATGGGTGGGGCCGGAGCAGCGCCGTATGCAATGAGAGAGGCACCAACGACTCCGCAACTAAAGAGCAACTACAGAAAAGAAGCCTGTCTTTTATTTGTGGATTTGTGACTTTATGTCCCTACTTTGTCACAAAAAGAGGATTCTAGGAGGCTTACAAAATTACAAAAATGCATGCAATACAATGTGATTTTTAGTAGGTGAGGAAAACATAAGATGAAGCAGAAGTCAAAATATATGCCCTAAGTCCTCGATGTGTACTGTGTGATGTAGTAGTAAAATTGACTCTGAGTTCCCCGGCAGCCAATGTGAAAAGGAAAACACACCCTGCCATTGAATTTACAAGGAGCGTGGGATAAAACTAACAAGCTGCTGGGAGACACTGGGCTACAGCTACTTCTGAAAAAGAAGAGGAACTTCTTATCAAGATCATGTTGACAGTGTCAGCATGAATAGCAACTGGACAGTGTCCCAGCACACACACAGGGATGCCTCTGGCCCATTTTAATCATAGCATCCCTGGGACAAGAGGTTGGCTCAGGCCCCCTGCAAAGGATAAGCTGAGGTAGAGGGGCCTGCAGCTCTCTGGTGGCTGTGCCTGAAAAGGCTTGAGCACAGCTTTGAGGGTGCGGCATAGTAGAATCCAAACCTTGCAACCCCCATGGGGATGGCGACTTTGCAGAATCCCATAAGATTCTGCAAAGTCCCCATCCCCTGCCACTGCCCTCCTTCCAGTTGGAACTAAGTTACAGAAGCACCCACTTGGAGCCTGGTGCTCAGACTTGGCTGCAAGCTGCAATCACCTGGGAGTTTACAAAGTTACTGGGCGCTGGGTTCCACCCCCAGTTCTGATCTAATCTGTCTGGGGTGCAGTCTGGGCATGAAAAGTTTTTCAGGCTCTCTAGATGATTCTCGTGTGCAGCCAAGTTAGACAACACTGACTCCCGGGGAGGTGGATTACCTGTGCTCCCGGCAAAGCGCAGGACTCGCAGTTTGGCAAGCTTCCAGCAGCAGGGAGTTCGGATGGCTCCGTGGGGAGCCTCACCCCAAGGCGACAACGGGGTGGAGGGTGCCCCCCAACAAGCCGTGGGGCTGAAGGGAAGCCACCCACCTCACAGCAGGGGTTCACCATCAGCCATGGGGGTCCTCACAAAATAATGTGAGTGGTCTCTGCTTCTAAGTGCCAGTTATATAAGTGATCTGGACCTGTAATTTTATTCCTTAGATACGCTTTTCCCCAAGATTGTGTTCCGCACGGCGTTCATTTCACGATGGTGTAAGTCAGTGGCATGCCAGAAGATATTCCATGGCAAAGAGGCTGTGGAGCCCGTGGCACCCAACATTAAGCAGAGATTTTTCACAGCCAAAGATGCTGACTCAGCTATCGTGCCCGGTTCCCCGAACTCTGGGCCATGAAACCCTACTTTCCAGATCTAGTGTTTTTCAGGAGCTGGTTTCATGGCACTGTGTTCTACAGCCCATTCATTAAGAAAGGCTTCTGTAATAATTTCAGCCAAACCCGATTATTAAAAAAAAAAAAAATCATTAATTAAGAAGCTCTAGGGGCCAACAGAAGCAGAACACCAAGCTTTGAATGCAGAGGCTTCCTGGAGGACCCTCGGAGATAAAGTAGTTGAAACATGTACCCGCAGGTAACCCAACGAGTCGAATCAGACTTGTTAGCGCTGCGTTGGCTAAATGTTGAAAGAGGTTTACTAAAAATGACAATTCACATTTTGGAACAATTGAATCTATGCCATTCTTTCTGGCAGTAGTCCAATCCTAGGTCCAATCACCTGTTTAAGGAGATTTTCAGCTGGTGACAAAATAATTCCATTAATAAGACTTAATATTTTTAATATAAGGAAAAAAATACTATAAATCAACAGAAAAGGACAAAGGACAAGAAAAAAAACAATGGAAAAACTAAGAAATACAGGCAGCCAACAGAGGCCTGGTGAATAGGCTGGGTTATGCCACAGTAAAAAGCATCCTCCCCAAAGCTGAGTGACTTAAACCACAATGTCTGTTTCTTGCTCACACTCCGTGGCAAGCGAGAGTCCCGGGCCTTTCTTCCCATCGGTCTAGAGCAGAGGCTTTCGGAGGTTCAATCTCAGCCCGGGCTCTAAGATCGCAGGAGGACCAGGGACCGTGGAAGGAGTGAACATTTACTGGCTCTTAAAGTTCCATCCAGAAGCAACACACACTGCTTTCACTCACACCTCCTTGGTCAAAAAAGTCCCGTGGCCACACCCATCCTCAGAGCTGGTGAGGAGTGCAATCTTACCTGAGCCCTGGAGGAGAAACTAAATTCAGTGGGAACAAAGACGGCCACCTGGAGAAAAAGTGCTCCACCTCATTGCCAAAGAAATGCACATCAGAACAACCAGGAGACACTGTGCAATTGTTTGCCAAAGTTGAAAAAAACAAAAGCAAAAGTGAATGGAACCTTGCCTTTAGGCAGTTTATCTTTTTAGCCTTTTGGTGGAGAGAAGGGAAGAGAGAGGGCTGGGGACCTGGGGAGGAGTGGGGACATCCAGCTCAGCACCAGGGAAAGTGATGTCAGGCACAGGTTAGGGAAGGGCAGGGCAGAACACCTCTGGCTGGCTCTGCTGGAAGGTGACTCATGCACCGTGGTTCTCATTAGGATTAGGATGCAAGCGCCTTAGAAGCACCCTTTGCTTTGCGGGTGCATGTAGCTAATCCTCATGCAGAGACAAAGGCTGAGGGAAGGTCAGGACAAACAGCATATCCTTATCTTCCTCCTGGGGTTTTCCAGTACGGGAAGATAGGACAATAGTCAATAACAGCAGACCAAGAAGCAAAGACCACCTATGCCACGGAAGAAACTTGCAATGTATGAATAAGGAAAGTGGCCATTGCAGGGATTACCCAGCCCAGGGTTCAAGGTGTCTAGGAAGACAGGAGACCTACGTGAGTAAGCGCTGTGGTGGGGTTAGGGAGTGGGGCTGTAGTTTATGAAAATGAGCTTCTGATCAGAGGGGCTTTATCTAGAGAGTCAGCAAGGAAAGGTGAGTTAGAGGCCAGAGTCAGAGCCGCCCTTCAGGGAGGCCCCGAGGAGTCTCAGAGGCTGGGTCCTGGAGCCCAGGTGGGTACATTGCCAGGACCCAGGCGGACAGACACTGAGATGTGTACATTTCAGGGGAGCTGGTCTCAGCTTCTAGACCTGAAGAAAGCCGTCAGCCCTGACCTCACCACCCAGATTCTCACTCTGCCCTGGTACTAGAACATTGACCCAAACACAGACAGAAGAGAAGAGAGAGAGCACTGGGAAGAAGTAGCTAGAGGTGAGAAGGATGGGGGGAAGGTGCTGCCAAGAAAATGAGGCGTTTCTGGAAGGTGGTGCTCTTCATGTCAAAGCCAGCAGAGCCAAGTACAAATTGGGCAAAAGACCCACCTGGGGGTACTCCGCAAGACGGGGCTCCGGGAGTAACCAGGACAAAGTACACAGAATTCCTTATGGCAAGAGCAGTTTTACCGATTTACTAATAGGTCATATTCAACAAGCATTGGCCTGAGCTGGTCATAGGCCATGCACGGAGCTAGGTATTGGGGAAGTGGTTTGTCCACTCGTTCATTCATTTATTCCTTCATTCCATGGGTTTCCTGCGCATCCCCTGTGGACCAGGCGCTGTGGTAGGTGCTTTGGGATGAGGTGGTGAACTGAGCAGATACAGTGTCTGCCGCAGACCCCATTCTCGCAGAGGAGACAGACAGGAAGCACATAAACCCGTAATAAGATAGAAAAATGGGGTACAAGGTGACAGGATGATCAGGGAGTCATAGCGGTTAGTGTTTCCTAAGCACAAACTCAGTATCTTGAATGTGTCAAAGCCATTTTCATCCTCACCGCAGGAGAAAGTTCTGTTATTTCCCCCATTCCACAGAGAGGAGGAAGCTAAGTCACAGAGAGCCAAGGTGACCCGCCCAGGGTCCCACAGCTCATAAGGGGTAGCCTGGGAAGTTGAAGCCAGGCAGGCCAGCTGCAGAAAACCTGCAGGAACCTCAGTGCAAGGCGGTTTTATTGGGGCTGAGGCCTCAAAGCAGGGGAATGTGGCCTCCTGAGACACTCTGGGCGGCCAGGGCCTGCCTGAGGTGGGACCAAGCGTGGCGGCGTGGCTGCAGCCTGGTGGGAAAGGGAAGGAGGGAGAAGGCCTTGGCAGTAGCAGACATGAAAAGCAGGTTGATTTTATTCTACTTGAAACGGGATGCCATTGACGCCGCCTCTCTGTGGTGGAAGCGGACATGGGGTGGCCGGAGCCAGGCGTTCCGGGGTCAAGGCCACGGTGTATTTTAAATGGTCGGAGACGGGTGTATGGCGCGGGTTTCTGGGCCCGCTTCCAGAGATTCTATCTCTGCAGGTCTGGGCAGGGGCTCCGGGGCCGCCTTTGAAACTCTCTCCAATGCACACACACCCGCTGTGAGCCCCTGGACACACTCCTGCCCCCAGGAAACCGAAACTCCCTGTGGATACCAGGGCCCTCCTCCTGGAGGAAGAACAGTTGAGCTGCTCCCTGCTGGAAGAAAGACAGTTCCAGAACACGTGACGGTGAGGACAAGAATTTCAAGCCAGGGGGAAGAGATGAAGGTAGGACCGGAAAGCCGGAGGTGGAAATCGCAGACCAGGGCTGAGCTGGAGGGGGCTTTGGGGTGACTGGATCACAGAGGGTAGAAAGGGGTGAAGCAAGCCTGGGTCATAAGTTGCGGCTCCTTCAAAACAGCCACAGACCCGGGGGGAGAGGCTGTGGGCACAGCTAAGCCCCTCGTTTGGTTGGTGAACTCTGATCCTCCTGAGGCAATCCTAGTAATCATAGCAGCAATACACATTGCATTTTCGGGGTGGGCCAGGCCGGGCACTACACACATTCCTAGCAGTGACTGTATTTGATCTGTTTGGTTTTGTCTGAGACAAAGTCTTGCACTGTCGCCCAGGTTGGAGTGCGGTGGCACAATCACGACTGTCTGAACCTCAACCTCCCAAGCCCAAGCAATCTCCTAGCCTCAGCCTTCCAAGTGTCCGGGACCCCAGGTGTGTGCCACCATGCCCAGCTCATTTCTTTATTTTTTTGTAGAGATGAGGTTTCACTGTGTTCTCCAGGCTGGTTTCAAATTCCTGGGCTCAAGTGATCCTCCTGCCTCAGCCTCCCGAAGTGCTGGGATTATGGGTGTGAGCCACCATGCTGGGCCTCATTTGATCCTTTTAACAGCTCTGTAAGCAGATGCAATGATCACCTCCATTCTATTGGTGGAATAACTGGGGCTCGAGTCAGACCACACGAGCCATCATTAGCAGAGGCTAGGTCTCTTTGGGGACCAAGCTTTCAGATAATAAAAATAGCAGTACGGACAGTAACACAAACCCACCAAAAAGCTCTGAATCCCAGAATTTTCTCATAACTTACTTGGCATCAAAACCTGACCTGGAATTTTTGGCAGCAGAAAAAGTTCCACCGGAACAAATCTTCATTTGTGTTCTTTAGGGTGAACAGCCGTCTGTTTCATGGATTCGAATACGGGACACAGCCCAGCCGCACTGGGAGGGTTGCAATAATAGATGATATTCTCACCCAATTCCCTTTCTAAAATCCACAAAAAGGCCCAGTCTTTTGGCAGAAGGGTGGTCTCTGGCCCTTCTGCAAAGATCCTGCTGTCAGTTGGAGGGAGGTCAGGAGTCCCCATTTCTAGTTCCGGTCCTGCCACTCCTGGTTTCTCTCTGTGGCAGAATGGGAGCGGCTCCTGGGTGAGGCTGCGGGGCAGGTGAGTAAGAAGCTCCTTGAATGAAGCACCCTGCACGAAGGGAAGCTGTCGGCCACCCTGTTTCTGCGACTGATGGCCCTTGAGGAAGGGTTGGTCTTATTGCCCCGTGGGAAGGAGATTTGGGCCCAGGAGACCTGGGTCCTCCTGGTGGAGCTCCCTTCTATAGGTGGAATAATTGGGGCTCATCTTTGGCCTCATTTTTCTCTTTGCAAAGCATGAGGACTGGGAGCAGAGATCAGCAGTCCCCGCGGCTGGGGCCGCCTGGGACGCGCTAAGCCGGACACAAGGCATTTTCTCAGACCCAGCCCCCCAGATCCCCCAGGCCCCCAGGTCCTAGGACGAGCTCTGCGCACCCCGTGCTTTCATTGACAGGTGGGCAGGCCCAGCGTCCTCGCTTTCCATGACTAGTCCTGCTTTTCTGGGTGGAGAGCAGGGGCCTTCCCGGAGCCTCGATTCCCACGGGTGGGGGCCTGGGGGAGGCCGTGGTGGGCGCTGAGCAGGCCCAGGGAGGCCGCGCACCCCCGGCCCCCTCGCCGCCCGCCGTCCAGGCGGCCCCGGAGCCGGCTGCGGGCAGCAAGGGCCGCGGGGCCCCGCGCTCAGTGTCTGCCCCACTCAAACCCCAGGGTGGGGAGGGATTTCCATGGGGCTTACGGTGATTTATAATGGGAAACCTCCGCTTTCCTCACACATTGTTCTCCCTGACAGAGGAAAGAAAGAGGGTACTAAATCTCCTCTCATCATAGTAATGATGAAGCCCGCGGCGTCCCGGCCCCATCCCAATGCCCTCGACGACAACAAAGTGCTCTATTGTGATCTATTACATTTTTCTCAAAAAACCTTCAGCCGCGCACAAGGCCAGCGCCATATCCTGCACTGGCCCTCCCTCATTGTCCTCGCCGAGGGAAACGGAATGTGTCAGTCTGAGTAATGCGCCTTCAATGCTTCTCAGGAGCCGCTGGCTCGGCCGGGATAAAGCAGCCCCCACGCTTTCTCAGGCCCCGGCCCGGGATGAAAGCTGCCCGCGCCGCCGGGCAGCCACCGCGCCACCTGGTCCACGGGCCTGGGCCAGTTCAGCCGGCAGGGCTGATGGCCGGCCCCTTCCCTGCTCTCACCCCCCATCGTGGGCCCGGGAGGGTGAGAATGGGGGCAGAGGGGACTAGGAGAGGGGGAGCAGAGGGTCACGGGGCAACAGGGAGCCGGCCTTCAGGAGCTGGAGGGGAAACTGAGGGACTCAAGAGCTGGGAGGAAGCAGGTATTGGGGGGATGAGCCTGGCCACACTCCTGGGGCGACACTGACCTGCTCTGCGTTGCCCCACCCAGCCCCAGCCCCTGCCCTGCGGGCGACCAAGAGGCAGCAACTCCCACCAGAGTCTGAATTACAAAGCCCTAAACACACCCTTCCCAGGGCTTCCATGTGCATGGCTATCAAAATCAAACCCGGCTACCTACATGGTGTCATTCATTCATTCACTCACATGCATTCATTCCCACTCGGACGGTTGCTTTAATGAGTGGGGAATGGGCGGGTGAAGGTTGGGGGCGGGGGTGAAGGTGGCTCTGCCTGCCCCTTGGGTCCCACCTGACGCCGTGATCCCCAGCAGGACCTGCTGCATCCGCTGCAGGACCCCGTGCCAAGTGAGAATGCAGACCCCTGCGTTTCCCAAAACTGCTGCAGGCTGTTCAGTGGGGACAGCATAGCATTGAACCAAATGCTGACACCTACTGAGGCTGGCCTTGTGTGACCATGCCATCGCCAGCCGTCTGGCCCTGCTCTTCATAACTCTCCATTTCCTCGGCATGCTGGGACTTGGCCCATGCAAGAGCATTGACTCCAGGGTTGGGGGAGTCATCAGCCTGTGACTGAGTCTGGCCTCCCTCTCGCTGGCCGGGTGAGGCTGAGCCTACACACACTTGACAACTCTGGAAAATTGGGGGTTCAACCAGACAAACTCAAAGCCCCATACAGCCCAGCTCCACACACAATGCAGTATTCGCCCCATGACTGCTGTGGACCCCTGCTCTGCAATCGCTCAGCGGTGATTGAGGGTTTGCAGAGGTAAGGGCCTTGAAGGTCACCTCGTCCAACTGCTTTATTGATTAAATGGGGAAACTGAGGCCCAGAGTCCATCTCCAGCCCCCGCATGGCTGCCTGCTTGCCCTCATGAGCCTCCCTGCTGAGGAGCAGCAGGCTGTGAAAGGCAGTCCCCAGTCTCCCCTCCAGCTGGTCTTCAGCAGCTGGACCAGAGCAGAGCTGACCCAGGAGCAAGCCTGGGCCACAGAGTTGCACATGGTCCCCAGACCTCTGCGGTCATCACTCACTGTGCCTGGAGGAAGTACAAGGCCAGTCTTCCAGATAGCCAGGCCCTGGAGGGACCCAAGAAGAAGATCCTGTCTTCAAGGGCCTGCCCTGCTCCAGCGTCCTTTTCCTAGGGAAACCAAGACTCCACATCAGGGCCTCCTGGCCAGTGTGGAGCGTCCGCCTCGGCACCAGGACACAACATTCTTACAGGCCTTTATGCCTGCCCCTGTAGGCCTGGGTATAGACAAACCAGCAAGATGGGCTCTGAGGCTGTGTGCCAGCTGGAGATGCAAGGTGAGAGGGCAGAGGCACTGTGGCAGGTAGGAGCATGCCCCAAGCTGGTACCTTCTCTTGGAAGAATTGAGGGAGCAGACTGAGAACAAACACCCTACCCAGCCATGCCATTTGCAAAGAGACTCTACAGCGTCTCCCATGGAGAATGGGGTTATGTCTCCCCATCTCCCCACCCTGAACCTGGACTTGCTGTGTGACTCACTTTGACCAACAGAATATGGTGGAAGTGTCAGAGTGTTGATGCTAGCCCAGGCCTCCAGGGACCTTGCGTGCTGCCCTGTGGTCTCTCATACCTCCACACAGCCCTGGCAGCCTGCAAGAGAATGACGAATTTGTGGAGCCAAGCCAAGCTGATCCAGATATTCCAGCCAAAGCCCAGAGATGAGAGAGAACCCAGACAATATCAGTGATGCTGCCTACCTGACTTGCCGCTGATGCTGGACACACCAGTGAGCCCAGCCCAAAGCAGAAAACCGCCAAGCTGAGCCCAGCCTCACCTGCCAAGCTAAAGATTCAGACATTGTTTTAAGCCCTGTGTTTTGGGATAGTTTGTAATGCAGAAATTAATTGCATCTACAGTGCCAGGCAGCTAAAAAGGCCACTGTTCACACAGTTGCAGTCTTTCTCTCTTTTCTCCAATATCAATTCTTTCCCTACCCTAGAAGCTCAGCTCAAGTAACCCCTGCCCTGAAGCCTGTCCTGACCATGCCAGCCTGTAGTGTGGAGACAGCAAAGTGTAGCAGAAAGAGCTCTGCAAAAGGGAGTGGAAAGCCCCACTTCACAGCATCATTCACTCATTCCCTAAGATTTGTGCAGAGGAGACCCAGAAAGCAGGGCAAGGAGCCAGCCTTCACATAGCTTCCAGTCGAATGGCAGAGACAGGCTAGGAGACAGACAAAGACCACATGGCCTCTTCCCTGCTCTAGTCAGGTGAGCCCATGGGAATGCAAAAGCTTTCCCAGGAAATCATGGTGCCCAGACCTGAGCCCACGTCCCTGGCTACCTCACTGGCCCACCTCTGACAATTTCCTGTGTCCTGTGGACTCCGGCCCCACTGGATTGGAAGGGCCAGGAAGGCAGACAAGGAGGCACTTCCTCTACATCTCACAGTGCAGACAGGACCCAGGCTAGCGTGCCACCCTCAGAGGTACTTGGAAAACCTTTGCTCAGTTGGACTGGATGAGACTGGGTTGCATTGAATTGAATTCACTGAGTTGAATGGAAATGAACTAAATCAAATCAATAACACCCTTGTCTGGCAGTAACACAGTCTCATCTCCAGCAATGTCTCTAGGGTGGGAACCATGTTTCACCCACTCTGGTCTTCCCCTCCAGATAAGCACAGGGCTGGGAAGTAGGCCAGGGCTCGGGGCTGTTTGGCTGACACAGGTTGACCATATTTGTAAAGATTGCCTCTCCTCTGAACCCAAAAACTCCAGAATAGGAATTGTCTACCCATCTCCTTCATCTGTGTTTATGCCACGATTTTTGGAGGTTACGGGGCTCCTACCATGGGCCAGAGGCTTTGCTGGGTCTTGGAGATGTTAGGGTAAATTACCTTATTTAAGTGATCTTGTTTATGATTTATTATTATTTAATTTGCTTACCTCGCTGCCTCCAGGGCCCAGCAGAATTTGCTGAGCCCCAAAGCTCATGAGCTGGCAGGCGAGGTGAGCACAAAGAAGCCTCAGAGGTGGGGGTGGAGGGAAAGCTGCGCAGGAGCTCTGTGGAAGGCACAAGGGGTGTTCGGGGCACACAAGGGGTGTTCTGCCCCAACAGTGGGGTCCAGGAAGGCTTCATGGATGAGGGGACCCGGGCAAAAATCACACACAGGATTTGTCAGGATGGGCACAGCAGGGTAGTGGTTCTGGAGGAGACAGAAGCCTGAACCCGCGTGTCGGGATGGCACAGCCAGAGGTGGCCAGGGAGGGGTAGGTCCAGGAGGCCTTCCTTGCCTCCTTGAGGAGTTCAGGGTTGTCCCAAAAGCAAGTGAGGAAACCTGGAGGATGGCGTGATGGATGGTGCCACGGTTCCCAGGCCTTCCCACTCCCGGATCCATGCCCTCTGCTGCGTGACTTTGCTGTTCCTCACCTGGACATGGGCACCTCCTGCCCCATAGAGGCTGGGCTCCAGCCAACAAGCCATGGGCAGCAGTGGCGGGAACAGAGGTTTGAGTTGTCCCAGCACAGAGCCAATGCTGAGAGCAGGTGCCCAGCAGCTGCCGACCCCAGGAAGCAGAGAGGCCTTGCGCAGACCCAGAGCCTGAGCCCAGCCCAGCCTCCTGGAACCAGCCTCATCCCCACC
Organism: Pongo pygmaeus; assembly: GCF_028885625.2. Lineage (NCBI taxonomy): Eukaryota > Metazoa > Chordata > Mammalia > Primates > Hominidae > Pongo > Pongo pygmaeus. The sequence continues at coordinate 5,431,254 of NC_072382.2, read as the reverse complement.
CATTGCTTCCCAGGGTCGCTTCCCAAATCAGATGCTGTCTCTGTCAGTTCAGACTGCCAGCACAACACCACAGACTGTGCGGTTTAAATCACAAACATTTATTTCTCACAGTTCTGGAGGCTGGAAGTCCACGACCAAGTCACTGGCAGATTCAATGGCTGTTTGCAGGTGGCCGTCTTCTTGTGGGGTCCTCGTGCAGCAGAGAGCAGAGACAGAGCCGGTTCTCTGGGCCTCTTCTTATCAGGGCACTAATTTCATCACGGGGCCGCACCCTCAGGACTCAACTACATTCCACAGGCCCCTCTCCTAATGCCATCCTGTTGGGAGTTAAGGCTTCAACATATGGATTTAGGGAGGACGCACACATTCGGTCCGTAGGAAGAATTCAGACTCAAACCCTTGCCTCAGGCTCTAATGCACCCAAACCCAGCAGCCACACACTACACACCCTGGAGAGCGTGCAGGGGACTCCTGGGTGAGTGAGGACAGGTTTCAGGGCTCAGGAGCTAGTCCCCGGGTTTGTCTCGTTAGCCTTCACTCGTCCCTTGACCTCAAATGGGCCTCCTGACCCAGAACATGGGGATCGGGGCCTGGGAAGGTTGAGGGAAGCATTAAATGAGGTGGCCCTTTGTCATGTATCTGGCACCCCATAGGTGCTCAAATGGTGCAACGAGGATACCACGGCCCTAACCTGCAAACACGTTTCCACGACTTCAGGCCGGAGGCAGCCAAAACGCTTCCCGGCTCCCCTTCCCTGGGGCCCTCCTGGCAGTCCCTGGAGCCAGCCCCTTGGCTCCTGCCTGGCCCCTCCCGGGCAGCCAGCCTGTCCCAGAGTCCCCACCCTGCCCTGGCTCCGGCAGGCAACAGACGCTTGCTGGTGGGTGGTCGGGAACGCGTGCCCGGGGAGAGGTGCCTCCACACCATTCACTGATCTAATCAATATCCTGCTCCTCCCGAGACCCCGATCACAGGCCCATCCAAGCGGGGGTCTGGCTGTGACCCCTTCTTCACCCCGAACTTTCCCCATGGCCACCACCTCCCCCTTCCCTCTCCCCAGCCTGCCAGGGTGGGCCGCTGGGAGGAAGCCCATCTCTGACGTGGACCCCGCATACAGGGGGTCGTGGGCCTGTCAGATTGGGTCACCCGAATCAAGGGTGATGATAAAACCTGTCCCTCCAAATTAGGCCAGAGCCCCCGGAGCCCTGCTGATTACAGCCTGTGCACCGAGGACAAAGGGTCCCTCGAGGGTCATTAATATGGATTGAGGCCCATTGTTTTCTCAAATTAGGCCACAGGGAGCGCTTCTTGGGGAAGCACATAGGAAGCACATAGCGGGTGAGGGTTCCTGGGTTCCCGCCCAGGGTCCTGAGGGGCCAGGCTGGAGGGCCAGCAAGGAACAGGCCAGACCATTCCCAGGCTGAAGGTTCGGGCTCGGGGGTGAGGCCAGGGCCAGTGGACTTCCCCAGCTCACCTGCAGAATGTTCTGGAGAAATAAAAGGATCCCTCTGAGTACCTGCTGGGATGGAGTGAGCGTTCTTAACTCACACAGAGGGTCTTGCTGTCTGCAAAGCGTTATAGGTTCTCAATGCCTTTCAACCTCCAGCACCTTAGGAATTCCACTCCAATTCTCAGTGTGGGAAAGTGAGGCTCCAAAAGGTCCAAAGGCTGTCTAGCTGGTTCACAAGCCTGAATGCAGGTGTCCCTCCTTCAGCTCGTGACATGCCACATCAGCGTGGGACTCACTGCCCGCGTTCAAGAACAAGGACGGCCCAGATACATCGCATGCACACATCACCGTGACGACAGCCATGGGCTGAGCACATGGAGGCCTTAGATCCTACAGGAGGTTGTCCTCTGCCTCTTCTCATCTGACTCCTAGCCCAGTACTGGGGCTTCGCTGGGTCCTGGACACTTGTTCACGTGCTCACCACACTTTACACTTTATCATGTAACATTGCTCCATTATTTCCTGTGAGCTTTGCAACAGATCATTTTTTCAGGTTGAGTTCAATGACAGCACGGTGTCATCTCTATTCCAGGAGAGAGAAGGTTCCGGGAGCCAAGAGGTCTTCACAGGCTGTCACAACCTGGCTTCCCCACAGGCGTGGGGAAGAGCAGAGGTCAAGGCTGAAGGGATGAAGACCCCGACCCTGTCCTCACCTGGCTGAGGTGTGGTGGGGCAGAAAGACTCGTATCCAGCACCCTGCACCCTGCAGGGCGAAACTGGGTTCCGGAAAGGAATGGGCCCCAAGCCGCCACAGCCTGGGATAGGAGGGTTCCTGCCCAGGACTTTTTAAGGGGCAGGATGTGGGAACAGCAGGGCAGCTACGAGATTCGTGGAGCCCTGTGCAAGATGAAAATGCAAGACCCTCCTTCCAGGACGATCAGAGCATCCAACCATGTGCAGGGCCCTTCTGAGCCCATGGCCTCTGTGGTGGGGATGGGGCGAGGAACGGTTCATTCAATACCTGTCTGACAAGCACCTGTCTGCTTTGTGCCAGGCACTGCCCTGGACAAAATGGGTGCAAGTTCTTTCTCCATGGGTCCGGGAGGGGCTGCTAACAAATGAATAACAAAATGGCTGCAGGTCATGCCGCTGCTCCATAGAAAACAGACTGGGGGTGAGGTAGGATATTGCTGGGGGACCCCTTAGTGGAAAGAATGATCAGAAAAATGGAGGCTCCCAGAGGAAGAGGGCCAGCCCTGTGGAGCAGTAAGACAGGGAACAGCCCAACCAGGGAGTGGATGCTGGAAAGTTGCTGCTTGGTCCTCCATCCTGCTGACTCTCTGCACAGGTACTGAGAGGGATTGGAGTCCCCACCCCTGGGGAGGCCCTGCACCCCCACCTCCACCCCTGTGCTGAGCCCAAGCCTCTGCAAATCCCTGGGGACCTGCCTCCTACACCCTGACCGCCTGCTCCTGTCTTTCCTCACTCACACCTCTGCTCAGGGCTGGGCTGGCGCCTTCCCTCCCCAGATGGATGTGTTTTAATATTTCACAAAGGAATATGTTCCTAAAAAATAGCAATTAGGCCGGGCGAGGTGGCTCATGCCTGTAATCCCAGCATTTGGGAGGCTGAGGTGGGGAGGATCACCCTGGGGTCAGGAGTTTGAGACCAGCCTGGTCAACATGTTTCTACCAAAAAATACAAAAATTAGCCGAGTGTAGTGGCGAGCGCCTGTAATCCCAGCTACTCAGCAGGCTGAGGCAGGAGAATGGCTTAAACCCAGGAGTCGAGGCAGGAGAATCACTTGAACCCAGGAGTCGGAGGCTGTAGCGAGCCGAGATTGTGCCACTGCACTCTAGCCTGGGTGACAGAGTGAGACTCTGTCTCAAAAAAAAAAAAAAAAAAAAAAAAGAAACCAGCAATCAGATGGCAAGATATCATAATATGTTTTTACATGAAAATATAAAGTTACAAAGCAACACTGTGATGTGACTTAGAAAAAATAAGTGTGGGCCGGGTGCGGTGGCTCACGCCTGTAATCCCAGCACTTTGGGAGGCTGAAGCCAGTGTATAACTTGAGGTCAGGAGTTCGAGACCAGCCTGGCCAATGTGACGAAACCCTGTCTCTACTAAAAATACAAAAAAATGACGGGCATAATGGCGGGCACCTGCAATACCAGCTACTCGGGAGGCTGAGGCAGGAGAATCCCTTGAACCCAGGAGGTAGAGGTTGCAGTGAGCCAAGATCTTGCCACTGCCCTCCAGCCTGGGTGACAAAGTGAGACTCTGTCTCAAAAAAAAAAAAGAGAGAGAGGAGAGAGAGAGAAAAGAAAAAACAAGTGGGTGGTATATGTGTGGAAAAGCATAAAAAGGACCAGAAGGAACCACATCTAAGTGTCAGCATGTGAGCTCTGATGGTCTCTGCCGAGGTTGCCTGCGGTGCCCTAACTCTTCTCTGTTTTCTGATTGCTTTTGCAATCAACATGTATTATTCTTATGAGCAGAAAAACGCCCTGTTGTGCACATTTGGGATGAGAGAAGGGTGCTGCAGGTGAGGAGAAGACAAAGAGGTGGAGAGGGCCAGGTTCTCTAGTGTGGCATCTTCTCCTCTCCTCCTTGCCTGGCTGCCTGGAGCCTGAGGGTCACAGCCTCCAGCCTCTTGGCTTGCACTCTCGGCCTCTGCACACAGCCTTATCTTCCCCAGAATGCACACCCACCCTCCACTTCCCTCGGGACCTGCCACCTCCAAACCTCTGCCCATGCTGGGTCCTCCACTGGGCCACCCTCTCCTGCCCAGCTCGGCAGGTGCACGTCTTCCTAGCCTGGGGGGCCTGCTCAGAAGGCAGCTCTTTCAGGAAGCCCCTGGCTGGAGAGACCTCACCTTCCTGCCGCCTCCTCTGGCCTCTCTGGTGAGCTGCCCACTCTCTTCTTTGAGTCAGAGTTCAAGGTGTGGCTGTCTTGCCTGTGAGGGCAAAGTCTACAGCTGACTCGTCTCCCTGGCTGTCAGCTCCACAAGGTGGGCGGGTGCTCAGTAAACATTACTAAACTCATCAGCCCCCTTCGGGCAAACGGGATAGTGGGGCGAGGCCTGGCATGGCTGGAAAAGCAGTCTGGTTGCCCCAATTGCGGCTGGCTCAACGGCTTTATCTGACAGCCGTGGGCACCAAGACAAAGAGGTGTTCCCTGGCTGCCTTGGCCTCCTCTCTCCGAGGGGAAGGCAGGGTGACATAGCATGCCTGGGCCACACAGTGAGCCCAGGCCGGAGCCAGCAGCCGGTTCCCAACACTGGCTAGGGCTCTTCCGCAGGCCTGACCCTGAGCACATCCCAGGACCCCGTCAGCTTCCCAGGGAGAGTTCCCAGGAGTCTGTGCTGGCGTGGAGAGGAGCTGGGGGCCCCTGGGTGTGCGGCTGCAGATGTCACGGGCACCCAGAACCCTGACCAGAGTCAATGTTGTCGTCCCCTTGGCATGCTGGAAAAAAAATTGCTCAGACAGGGCTGGAGGGCTCTCAGACCCTTTGTATCCTCTTCTCTGAGTCTTGGGAATTTGAGAAGTCCTCTGAGAGCTTCCCTTCACCTGACAGTCCCACCCTCAGGATGGAGCTGAGGCGGAGTCTGCACCCCTCAACGCTCTTCTCTGTGAAACAGTTAGGAAAGGTCTGCAGACGTCAGCATCCGGACTCAATTCCTCTTCCCTGCTATGAATCGTGGACCAAAGTGTTCAGGTCACCACAGTGATGACTCTGGCGCTGAGCCGGCACTGGGCGGGATCAGTAGCTTGGATGGAATGCCGGCAGGGGCCCTGCTGACCTCATCGTGCAGAAGAGTTTCGGAGAGGTCAGGAGTTGCCAAGGGCCTGCAGACAACGCGGTGTGATGAGGAGAGTGTGAGGTAGCACAGGCCTCTCTGATTCCCAAGGTTCCCTTGAACCCTCAGGATTCCCAAGGAACCCTCAGATCACCCCAGAGCCACCCAGCCCAGGGACAGAGCCAGGCCTGGGTGCACAGCCCGCTAGCAACTGTGTACTAGGTGCCAGGCACCTACAGTGTGCTGGGCATGGGGCTGAGGTGGGGCTGTGCTGGCAACGCTGTAGACAGCACGTTCACATCAAGCACAGCTGCAAGCCCAGGACCAGCTTCCCTCCTTCCGTCAGAGCAGCTGCTGGGGCAGCCAGTGTTACTAGATTCCCATTTGACACATGAGGAGGCACCAGGAGGCTGTGCCACTCAGCCGATCTAGCGGTCCACACATCAGAGTCCACACTCTGCCACCATTAGAATGGGTCTTGTGATGGCTGCTCTCACTCAGTTCAGGGGTCCCCACCAGAAGATCTCATGCCCCACCCTGGGACCTCAGATATACTCCGGGCAAGTGGCAGGGGACCTGAAAGGTCCAGAGTCCAGCCAACCTCGGATCTCCCAGGCAAAAGGAGATAGACCTCCCACTCACCCCCTCGAACCCAGCAGTCACTCCAAGAGGGCTTCTCTGACAGTCCAGGCTGATGCAGCTCACTGTGGCAAAAGACCTTTCCTGAACCAGGTCCTCACATAGAGGCCCATGAAGCCCTCTGGGAATGCGGAGGCTGGGGGCAGCCATAGACACTGGAGCTCCTTCCCTGTGACAAGTGCCATCCCATGGGGAGGAGCCAAGCCCAGTGAACACCCCAAGGCAAGAGGGAAGAGCTCTGTGGGGCAGAGGGCAGCCTGAGCATCTGCAAATAGAGTGGCTCACAGAGAGGCCCTGGGGACACCTGCAAGAGATCCCTACAGAGGAAGGGCTAGACCAGGCTCCATCCAGCAAGTAAGGTCTCTAACAGCTTTGAGATTGTAAGCCCTTTAAATAGGGAGGGAGGTGGGCGAATGGATGGATGGATGGATGGATGGATGGATGGATGGATGGATGAGTAGATGGATGGGTGGATGATTGAATGGGTGGATGGATGGGTGAGTGGATGGGTGGATGAGTGGACGGATGGATGGGTAGATGAGTAGATGGATGGATGGATGATTGAATGGGTGGATGGATGGATGAGTGGATGAGTTGATGGATGGATGGATGGATGGATGAACGGATGGATGGATAGTAGTGTATTAGTCTATTCTCATGCTGCTAACAAAGACATACCTGAGACTGCGTAATTTATAAAGGAAAGAGGTTTAATGGACTCACAGTTCCACATGGCTAGGGAGGCCTCACAATCATGGCAGAAGGCAAAAGAGAAGCAAAGGCACATCTTACATGGTGGCAGGCAAGAGAGCATGTGCAGGGGAACTCCCATTTATAAAACCATCAGATCTCATGAGACTCATTCACTACCATGAGAACAGTATGGGGTAAACCACCCCCATGATTCAATTATCTCCACCTGGCCCTGCCCTGGACACATGAGTATTATTACAATTTAAGGTGAGATGTGAGTGGGGACACAACCAAACCATATCAAGTAGATGGATGGATGAATGGATGGATGGATGAGTGGATGGATGGACGAGTGGATGGATGAATGGATGGATGGATGGATGCATGGATAGATGGATGAGTGCATGAATGGATGAGTGGATGGATGGATGGATGAGTGGATGGATGATGAGTGGATGGATGGATGAGTGGATCGATGGATGAGTAGGTGGATGGATGAGTAGGTGGATGAATGGATGAGTGGATGGATGGATAAATGGGTGGATGGATGGATGGATGAATGGATGGATGGATGGATAGATGGATGGATGAATGGATGGAAGAAAGGAAGAGAGAGAAGGAAGTTACATTGATTGATTTATATAGTTTGTCATACCAGAAAGTTCTGCAGACTGGATTGCTTACAAACAGATGTTTCTTCTCTCACCATCCTGGAGGCTGGACATCTGAGATCAAGGTGTGGCAGGGTTGGTTCTTCTGCAGTCTCTTTCCTTGGCTTGTAGACAGCATCTTCTCCTCGCATTTTCACAGGGTTGTTCGTCTTACGTGGATCTGTGTCCTAATCTTATGACGAGCCCAGTCATATTGAATTAGGACCCACCCTAGTGACCTCCTTTTAACTTGATTACATCTGTAAAGATCCTGTCTCCAAATAATGTCACATTCCGGGGTCCTGGGGGTTAAGACTTCAACATACAAATTGTGGGGGGATGTGATTCAGCCCATAGCAGTTAAGCTATCACAGACACTTCTGAGGTCCGTGGAAGGAGAGAGTGTGGGTACTCATGACTTCCCAGAGTCCCAGCAATGCTGCCCAGAACAGGTCTGTGCAAGGGAGAGCAGCCATCTGCTTTTCCACAGTCTGGAGTCCCCTTCTTTCTTTCATCAGGACTCCGAGTCCTCTGTCCCATGGACCCCTCTTCCCAGACTTCTCTCTGGCTAGGACTTACACTCTGGAGCCTAGAGCCTGGGGTGGAATTCCACTTCCTCCACTTATTAGCTGTGTGTCTTTGGGCCTCTTACTTAACCTCTCTGGACTTCAGGCTCCTTCTCTATAAAGTAGGATCATGATATGCCCTACCTCATAGGTTTTTATAAGGATAAAATGAGGGACATTCGTGGGATATTGGAACAGTGCTGACCCCTAGCAAGCACTAGGTCAGTGTTTGCTAAATAAATGAAGAATCCATCTCCATGGGTAGGCTGAAGGTAGAATAGCGTCGGGACTTGTCTGTGACCCTGGCTTAGAGGGCTGTGGGCTCAGAGGAGGGGAAGAGCCTACTGTGGTCAGGCCCACGTCCGCAGGGGGCTTTTGCTTAGCAGAGGCTGCTGGCCAGGCAGCCCCAGCCGCACCCCATTTTATGCATATGAGAGAGAAATGCAGGCGTGATGGTCTGCAATTGTCCCGTTTGTTTACAGCATTTGTTGGAGCATATTTCTGGCAAGGAAGCTGACAATAAACCAAGGCCCAGGCCGGCCCGGCTGGCAGGCAGCAAATGAAGACAGCTGCCGAGGCGGGTGCCTCCCGGTGGGCTGGGGCCGGAAACCAGGGGCTCCGTCTCAGGCGCTTCAAAGAAGAGCTTTGTCTAAGGCAACCGAGCCAAGGGCCCCATGGGGGCAGGCGGGCTGGGGCTCTGGGTGATGCCTGACTCACTCCACGACCTCACACGGGCAGCTCCCGCTCCCCAGGCCTCAGGTTCCCAACTGCGAAGTAAAGGGGAACTAGGGCCCTATGTACCTGCTGTGAGCCCTGCGTCAGCTCCGGAGAAGGGAGGGTGCTCTTGCGGTGCCCCCTCACTCCTTCGAACCTGCGTTCTGCAGCTTCGAGATAGAGAGCGACCTCAGAACACTCAGCCAAGAGACAGACAGGCCAGGGCATGGGAGAAGGAGAGTCAGGGCCGCCTGGTGAGAGGACACAGAGGCTCTGTGGGAGAAGGGAGGGACAGTCCCAGCACGGGTGCACACAGAACCTGGCAGGAGGGTCTTCTAATGGCCACTGGGCCTGCACCCTTGCTGTGGGCCCAGACCCTCATGCACCTGCTTCTTGTCCACCTCCAGAAGGGTGTTGCCTTCTGCACATACTTGTTGAATGATGTCCCAAGGGGAGCCCTGAGATGTCACAACTTCAGGTGACTCCCCTGCCTCCCAAGGACAGTTACAGAGGTGTTTTCACAAAGGACGCCTCACAAAGGCACAGCTTTTAAGGACCTCTAGTGTGAAATGGGAATGTTTCAGGCACTAGAAAAGGCCTGGCAGTTTCTGCAAGGAGAAGAGGACACCCCTCTGACTCCACCAAGTGGGTTGGCCCTGTGTCGCGCTGGCCCACGCAGCTGCTGAGCCCAGCCATTGGGCAGCAATCAGCGATGGGTGGCCATGGGCAGGTTCCCTGGGCTCCTGGGGCCTCATCTTCAGTCTGTGCTTTGCACTGTCCTCCTCTTGCTGGGTCAAACCCTGCGCTCAGGATCATCTGCAGGTCACCTCTTCCCTGAAGCCGTCCACAGCACCAGAGGCTTCACTAGAGAATCTTCTAGTGTATGTGATTTACAGTGATTTGTGTCCTAGTCTTATCTGCTACGGCTGACCAGTAGTTTGACACAAGTGGGCTGTGCTCAAATCTCTGGACCACCCAACCACCCGCCACCACCGCTCGCCCCACACCTTGTCCTGAGCTCAGCATGTCACTGCGTATGTGAAGTGGGGGTGGGGGGAGTTCATGGCCAGATCCTCCAGGTCAGGTGCTTTGCATGCTAAATCTTACTTGACCTCCAAGCAATTGGGTGATGTAGTGCCCGGGCCACAGATGAGGATCCAGAGAGTCGGAGAGGCAAAGGGTTTTCCCCCAGGAACAGGATGGAGCCAGGAGTTGGACCCAGACCCTTAGGGTTCCAAGGTCTTCTCATCCCCTCTCAGTCAAGGTCAGCCGGAGGGGAGAATAAATGTGCTGGGGGCTCAGGAGTTCTTGGAGTCAGGGTTGATGATGCCACTGACCTCGCTGGACTTAACATTCATTCAACAAATATTTGTCAGAAGAACCAGAGGAAGCTCCGCCCCTAGCCCCAGGTGCCTGCCTAGGCACAGGCAACACTGCCGATGAGGTGGGACCCTCTCGTGGGTGTGTGGGCTAGAAGGGCAGGCATTGGCCGTAGGCTCTGGCTTGCTGCAGAGGTGCCTTTTGTCTGGTGAGGGGAGCACAGGTGGGGGATGGGGCTGGCCCCAGCCAGGACATCGTCTGTGTCACTCAGCAGCAGACTGACCGGCGCCTGCTGCCTGGCCAGCAATGCTGACCCCTCTGCCTGCCCTAGCCAATATTTGAGGTCAGGAGGCAAGTACAGCATCTGTGGGCAGACCACAGGGCCAATGGGGTTCTCCTCCAAGCCTTCTGCTGCCACTCTGCTTCCTGAAGCCAGAAGGCCCAGTTCAGGAGCTCTGCCAGGGCTCCCGTGGTCCTGCCTGCAGGGGTGAGGTAGCAGGACCCCCTTGTTTAGCCTCTCCTGCATCCTTAACTGCAGCAGGAGCCTGCCAGGCAGGTGTGCGGTGGGTATCTCTCGCCAAGGCCCCCTAGGCACTCTTGTGTCAGGGTGGTGCTGTCTGAGCTCCTGGAGGCATCTCAAATGGGGACCCTTTCTTAACCACAGACAGGCAGGACAGTGATGTCTTCCTGCATGACAGAAGGGGAAACTGAGGCCCAGAGTGATGCAGCCCGGGACCTCCCAGGACAAGGTCCAAGCTCTTACCTCAGGTACGGAGTTTCCATGATAACCGTGGGTCACTGCAGCCCCACTGCCGGGCCTGGGGTCTGCACTGTTACCAGCATCCCCAGGGACTCGAGGGATGGCACAGCTTTGGGAAGAAATCCTGCCCGTGGAGGGGTCTGTGCCCTGCCCCACTCAGACCATCTCAGCACTAGATATTAGCTTGCTGTGGGCCATCTGGGGGAGCGTCTGAGAGCCGGGCCTCGAAACTTGGCTAGAGTTTGGTCAGCACCACGAGATCCACCTGCCCACTGGGGCCTCCACATTCATCTCCCCAGGTGCTGCCTGAGCTTGGCTTGTGATTCCAAAACCAGGTGAAGGTGCAAAAGCCGTGTCTCTGCCGCGAGGGGCCCATGGGCCCAGGAACGCTCAGAACTGAGCTTGCTCCAGAGAAGACACGCAGGGCCAGGGAAGCTGGAGGAGCAATCGCCCTGCCCTCGCTGTCCTGGGGGGTCTTCCTGAGGGAGGTGCCATCTGCTCAGAGACTGAGGATGAGGAGAGAGGGGACAGCCTATGGGGACCGGGAAGGAGCCTCTCCCAGTCCCAGGGGTCATCTTCCATGAAGACCCAGCCCGTCTGAGGAGCTCCATCAGCCCCCGAGATGGGTGGCAGGGCTGGGGCTCTGTGGCAGGGCTTTGAACTCCCAGCCAGCCCCAGGACGGCTGCCTGGCTGTGTTGCTGGCCCTGCTCCTGGCCCTGCCCCACTGTCCCCGAACTGGATCCAGGCAGACAGGGAAATGTGGATGTCAGCTCTGAACCACCACATTCCTGAGGTCCCCTCTGGGCCCGGAGCTGCACGGCCTCCTCTTTCACGTTAACCCAAAAAGCCGTGCTGGGGGGTCCTGGCCCCCCCTACTCTGCCGCCTCTGCATTCCCTGCCCCTGCCAGCGCCGCCCAGCCAAGGCTTGCAAGCGCATTCCCAGGGGGCCTGGGGCGGCTGCCGCCTCCTGCAGGCGGAGTATTTTGGGGGTGTCCCCTAAATGAAAACAGGGCAGGAATGCTGGAGGCCACACCGTGTCCCCAAGGCTTGGGTGCGGTGCTTGGAGCTGGCACAGAAGAGAGCAGCAGGAGGGAGGAGGAGAGCAGAGGATGGGAGGAGAGAGGGGCCTGGAAAGCCCAAGAGAGCCAGCTGGACAGGGTGGGACGGCATGGGAAGGAGAGGGAGCCCCGTGAGGGCTGCAGGCCACCAGGGGCCTTGAAAAATCACTCGCGGGAACAAGGGTGGAAATCCTGTCTGCCATGACGCTCACCCTCTCTGTGGTCCATTTTCTCATCTGTGAGTTGGGGGATGATGTTCTGAGGTCCCCACAGGGCAGGGCCCGAGTAAGGGCTGAGGGGGAGCTAGGCTTGGCCTCCGCCCTGTCCTCAGGAAGGGGCCGTGTGGTGTCCACGTGTGCTGGCCCTGGTGGTCCCCTTGGGGTCCTGTTCCCCATCAGTCATGGCACTGGGCCTCCCTGTGGCTGATTTCTTGTGGGTCGTGGAATTTCTAGTTTTAAGGGGACCAGTGTGGCACAGCAGGGAGCTCCTTAGCAGCAGCAGGGCGCTCCCCAGGCAGGTGTGGGTGGGCGTCACTTATGCAGGCCCCCGAGGCACTCCTGAGTCCAGGTGGTGCTGTCTGAGGTCCTGGAGGCACGTCCTGGCTCAGGCAGAAATCTTGTTCAAAGGGAATCTTGTCAGATGCCTCCTACCCTGACATCCCCATCTGCTTCCCCACAGTGATAGCCTGGTAACCGGCTGTGCCTCTTTGTCCCTTGTCCTCCCAGGTCCCTACACGGATCAAGATGGGAGCCGCCTTAGAGATCTCTATTCTGCAGAGGAGGAAACTGAGGCACAGACATGGATGGAGGGAATTTGGCCAAGGCCCTTCGGCCTTCCGGGCCAGGACTCCAGCCCCAGCCCAGTGGCAGGAAGAGGGTCTCATGCCACCCCTCAACCCTGATAATCCTGCATGCACGGCACAGGCCTGGAACCGCCTCTCCCCTGGCCTGGTCCCACCCTAGTGGGCCCGGCAGTGGGACCTTCCATCCTGCCTCTGTCACTGCCACAGAAGAACATCATGATGCATCCCAGGCCTCTGTCCTTCAGGCCATGGGGTGCTTCCCTGAGCACAGCCACTCACCACATCCCTGGCTCTGGATCCCACACAAGAACTGGCCTGGGCCCCTGGACGAGGGTAAGAGGGAGACACAGCAAGGCCCAGAGAGGTTGACCGACTGCCCAGGGTTTCTGGCCAATGGGCAATGGAGCCGTTTTGACACCCAGGTCTGGCCTCTTTGGCCTGTGGCAGGCAGTGTTGGGAAGCAGGCTTGGGCCCCCTCCAGCCACCCCCGCTGCTCCTTTGAGCCCCCGAGGTGGGCACCAGACCCAGGCCTCTCCCACGGCAACAGGAGGGTACAGAGAAGGAGCCTTTGTCCAGCCCTGGAGAAGGCCCTGCTGGGCAGGGGCAGTTAATGGACCGGCCCGGGGTGGGCCCCACACAATGGAACGTTGTGCCGCCTGTCGGGGGTGATCACCATGCTTGCCCGTCAGGGCCCCGTCGCGGGGACACACAGCTCATGGGTGCGGACACACAGTGGCTGCCCAGGATCCAGGCCCTCCAGTCTGAGAACACAATGGCCATCAGTCACCAGCACGGCATGGGGCCCTAGGCATGGGGAATCGGCAGGAAAGGGCCGATGTGAGTGCCAGGGGCACCACCAAGATGCCCAGGCTTGGGAGGGTGAGGCCAGCCTGGCCCAGCCCTGCACAGCTGTAGCCTTGACATGCGCCTCTCCTTCCTGAGCCTTGGTTTTGCATTTCCACAGCTGGGCCAAAGCCCCCTCTGCCACGCCTGCCAAACTGTGGGAGAGATGATGGGAAATCAAGGAAGAAAAGGCTCATGGGAAAGAAAGTGTGCAGATAAGGCTTCAGAAAGGTAATGGGAAGCTACGCCTTGGTCTAAGAAGCCCATTCAGGACCTGCACACCACGGCTGTGGCCCCCAAACGCCCCTCAGATGGGGGAGAGCTGGACTAGGCGTCACATGCCAGGGAGCAGTCCAGGGGTCTCCCCACTGCAGACCACACCGAGACCCCGGGTGCCCTCTGGTCTCTCCACCGCAGACCACACCGAGACCCCGGGTGCCCACTGGTCTCTCCACCGCAGACCACACTGTGACCCTGGGCACCTGCTCCCCACTTGGAGCTGGTTTCTCCGAAACTGAAAAGAGGGAGTTCAAGACTCCCAGGCCGTTCCTTCTGCCTCCCTGGACACCAGAGGTGGCTGCCGTTGGGTGCTGAGGACCCCTGACACAGAGGGGCCCCAACATGGGCTGAGAGGGGGCCTGGGCAGTGCAGGCCACAGTGCCCTGCCTGCCCCGGCAGCATGCAGGGACCCCAAACCTCCAGCGCAAAATCACTAAAATAGCCAGCGGCAGCTTTCCCACAGGCCTCCCATGTGGTATTTTTAGCCCTGGAGCCAGAGGCTTGGCTTGTTAAGAATAGCCTGGGGCAGTGGGAACGTGCTTCGGCCACAGGCGGGCTGCAGACTCCCATGCACCAGTAGTGGGTGCTCCAAGGGCCGAAAGGCATCCATAGGCCATAGGCTCCCCCGCAGGAACAGGGGCAGGTCTCACTTGCAAAATCAAAAAGGCAGAATCCAATGCAACAGGCTTCTGTGACCACAGTCAAGAAAGAGGGTGGCTGTCCTCACAGAGAACCCCATGGCTGAGCCTCCCTGGGGCTGGCAGGCTGGATTTGGACTTCCACGTTGCCCTCTGTAGCCCCAGCCCGACACTCTCAGTGGGTGATGAGGGTGAGCTTCCAGGGTCAGGCTGGGTGAGTGGTTCCAGCCTCAGGGGTGAGGGTGCCACTCCCAGGTCACCCAGCCAGGACCTCATGCACTGGGTCAGCTCCTGCACCCTGGAGGGTCTGATAATTCTTCCCCAAAGAGATGCTCCACCACAGTGTAGGTCAGAAAGGGGCCTGGAGTTTTGTTGGGGGAGCCCTTGGCCCCTCAACACCCCAGCCAAGGAGGAGCACCCCAGCCCCTCATACATGCTCCTTGGAGATTTAGTCCAGGCCCCAGGGATGGAGTGAAGCTGTCCCACCATCATCCCAGGCACATCTGGGGCAAGAGACCCATCCCTAGTCGGCCCTGTTCTGCCGAATGGGCTGTTGTCCGAAGCTGCAGTCTCTGTAGGGCAGAGCGGTAAGGCTGGCAGGACTGCCGAGGCTTGGGATCCGGGGCCTACACAGCCAACCGTCAGTGCTGTGAAGACAAAGAACCTGAAAAGTCAAGGGTTTCCAAGAGTGACAGGGATAGCCTTTCATCCAGTTCTTCTTGACTCTGAAACCTTCTATGGCTCCCCAGTTCCTGTAGCAGCTAGAAATACAATTCACCGATGAATCCTTGTTTCCTTCCAGATACAAACTCATCTGGAAGCATTAAAACAATGGAAGCAGGTGAGAGCAGAGAGATCCCGAGCGCAGGTGAGGTGGGGTCCCTGAGGCGGGCTCAAAAGCTGCTTCCCAAAGAAGGGGGGCCCCTGTGTGCCCTCTGAGAGCACAGCCTGCAGACAGAGTCCAGACATCTCAGGCAGGCCTTTGAGGCCTTCGTGTTGAAGTCCAGTTCTACCACTTCCTAGGGTTATACTTTCGGCCCGGTGGGAGTCGCTGGTCCCCAGTTGACGGTGTCATTGGGAAAGTCCAGTGGTAGACCCCGGCACAGCAGGCGCTCAGCAGTGCAGCAGTATCATTGCTTAGCCCCACCTCCCATTCCAGACTCCGCACCCCTCCTCAGGCTCAGAGCAAAGGCCTCCCCCTGCCCCTCCACCCCCCCTCTCCTCACTTATCCCTGCAACTCTGCCCAAGCAAGACCTCCCCCTGGAATTCATTCATTTATCAACTCACTATGCAGCCAGCCAGCCATCGTTTCTTTTTTATCCACGTTTTCTGAGGGCCTGCTGTGCGCCAGCTGCTGGAGACATGAAGACATCGAAGACCCCAGGCCTTGACCTCCAAGAGCCCCCAGTTTGGTGGAAGAAACAAACAAGGAGACTGCAAAACACACCCTGTGATGGGGAGGGTTGAGGTGACCAGTGGGAGAGGCGAGCTGGCAGGGTTCAGTGGTGAGGGTGAAGGTGTGGGAGCAGGGACACAGCATGAAGGAGGAGATGGCCAGGTTGAGCTTTGCAGGCTCCAGAGGGAGGATAAAGAGCCGACACCTGGAACGTGCTCGGAGCACAGGAGGTGCTCGGTCAGTGCAGCCAGGACCATCCCGTCCTGCATCCCCACCATGAGCCTGGACTTTCTGGAAGGATCTTGCTTATCCCAGCATCCACACATCCTTGACCAGACCTGGTCAACATTTGTTTAGTAAGTGAATCAATGAATAGTTTGCTCCAAAAGGCTCTTCAGTAATGGAGTTAGCCTATGGGAAGCTGTGGGGTGAGGGAGGAGAGAGAGGATTCTGACCTCCCGAGGAGCTGGGCTGTGGTCTCCTGCTCTGCCTGACCCAGCCCTGGGCCCTTGGCATGAAAACCCTGTGGATATGCCAGCCCAGTGTTCTGTATCTTCCTTCTCTGTTGAGGCCTCTGCCAGCCTCCTCTCACCCATTCCTGCATGTGCTGCACCAATCTGTGTGGAGCGCCCACTCCAGCCAGGCCCTGCTCTATCAGCAAAGTCAGCGGGCAGAAACCTTGCCCCATGGCGCTGCTTCAGCCTGGTGAGACAGGCAACGAGATCGGGAGCAAGAGGGCAGTGTGGTCTGCTAGAAGTCGCAAGTGATGGGGAGTGGAGTGGGGGCATTTGGAGCACAGTGGACAGGGATTACGGAGGTACAGGGCAAGGCAGCCCAGGAGGAGGGAGCGGCCAGTGCAAAGGCCCCGAGGCAGGAGGGTGCAGAGGCCCGTGGGGTGGAGCAGAGGGAACTGGGAGGATGGGCAGATGGGGTTGGACCTCATCGGCCACTGGAAGGATTTTGATTTTCCTCGAAGACAGGAACTAGTGGGAGGCTTGGTCTCACATTTTCCCAGGAACCACCTGACTGCTGGGGTGAGAAGAGACTGGAGAGAGACTATGATGGAAGCCAGGAGGCCAACGAGGAGCCGGGGTGGTCCTCCGGGGAGACATGATGTGGCTTCAGCCCCAGTGGTGATGGCGGGGTAGAGCCAGCAGGGTTCTGAACTGAGTGGATGTGAAATGAGGGAAAGAGGGATGCTGTGGTCGGCAGATTCATGCCTCCCGCAAAGATGCCCCATCCTAACCCGTCACCCTTGACAGTGTGACCTCCACCACAAAGGGGACTTTGCAGGCATGAAGGTTAAGGACCCTGAGATGCGGAGATGGCCCTGGATTGTCTGGTGGGCCCAGCGTCATCACAAGGATGCTTATAAGCAGAGGAGGAGGCGGGGGAGCCGGGCAGATGTGAGGATAGAAGCAGAGGTCGGAGGGACGTGCTGTTGGCTTGAGATGGAGGAGGACCTATGAGCCAAGGAGCATGGGCGGCCTCTGGAAGCCGGAAAGGGCAAGGGCTCTTCCCGGAGCCTCCGGCAGAACCCAGCCCCGCTGCCACCTCGACTTCAGAACGGTGACACGGTGTCCAATTCCCGACCTCCAGAACTGTGAGATAACACGTGTGTTGTTTGAAGCCACTGCAATTGTGGTGTTTGTCACTGCAGCCATAAGAAACTATACAGGAGTTAAAGATGACCTGCTGACCTCTGAGCTCACACTAAAGCCTCCTGGAATGCTGTGGGTTGTGAGCAGGGATGAGAACGCAGCATGGAGATGAAGGACGCATCCACCCGGGAAGGCCCACTGGTATCGCAATCTCAGGGAAGATTCCCAGGCTGAAAAAAGAGAAAGTGGCCGGGGTGGCGTTGAATGCCCCATGTCAAACAAATGGCACCCAAGCAGTCCGTCAGTCCCTCACCTGCCACACAGACAGCACCTTGGACCCAGCAAGATGTCACTCACCACACTGATGCTGTCCACAGGCATCGCCTTGCTTTTGCAGTTCTGTGTGAGATTTGTCAACTTGGTTTGGTTCTGGGGCTGTATTAGAGCTGTCAGCCTAGGAGCCTACCCTAGTTTTGTGTCTGCACTATTTCCAAAGCATTGGAATAAAAGGCATTTTAACTAACACCAGGAACCCATGGGAATCTTTTCAAAGGATCTGCATCAGATCAGCCTAAGGAACACTGTTGTCGGTGATGAAATCTGTTGAGGATTCGAAGCTGGCGTGTGGTACACGCAAATTTCCTTTTTTTTAAAAAAAAATCAGTGATTAGAGGATTCCTTAGAGCAGTTTTAGGTTCACTGCAAAACTGAACAGAAAGTGCAGAGTTCCCATATCCCACCTTCCCAAACACACACACAGTTTCCTCCATGACTAACATCTTGTGGTACATTTGTTACAATTGAGGAACCAATATTGACCCATTATTATAAAGTCAGTAGTTGACATAAGCAGTCACTGTTGGTGTGGTGATTCTGTGGCTTTGGATAAATGTATAATGACATATATCCGCCATTACCGTATCACGCAGAATAGCTTCACTGCCCTCAATATCCTCCGTCCTCCATCCACTCACTCCTTACCTCCCCCAGCCCCTGGCAACCACTGATCCTTTCCTGTCTCCACAGTTTTGCCTTTTCTGTATGTCACAGGGTTGGAATCATACAGCTTGTAGCCTTTTCAGATCGGCTTCTTTCACTGAGTAATGTGCAGTTAATTACTCTTCTTGTCTTTCAGCGACTTAAGAGCTCATTTCTGTTTAGCACTGAATAATAATATTCTGCTATCTGGACGTACCGCAGTTTATTTATCATCCGCTTCGTGAAGGGCACCTGGGTTGCTTCCAAGTTTGGGCAGTTATGAAGAAAGCGACGAAAACATGCCGAAAACCTGGCTCATGCACTGTGGCGCGTGGAGGGGTCGCTTCAACCATCAAAGGAAGTTTGGAAAGAGGCGGAGTTTGGTGGCCTTGGGGCCCCTGGGGCAGCACGACTCCAGGGGGTGGGAGAGCTTTCTGGAAGGTGAGCTGTCCAGCAGTGTGGGGACTAGGGCAGCTAGGACATCTCAAGAAGTCCTTCCCTGACACGTTGCCTCCCCCGCCAGGTTTAAGCGGAGGCCGGGAAGAACTGACAGGGATGTGTTCTGCTCTGCGAGAAGACTTGGCACCGCTACGCCCCGGGACTCTGGGCCTGGGCAGCTCTTCCCTTGGGAGAGGGCACTGCTCTCCTGCTGCCGCCGTCACCTGCTTGCCATCACCACGAGGGGCAGCCTGAGGGCAGGGCGTGAGAACCTTTCATCTCTATCCCTGCTCCCCATCTCAGGACCTGCAGGTGCCCCTAGCCACACCTGAGCCATTAGTGCTTTGCCATCTGACCCCAGCAGTGCACAGGAAGAAGCAGGAGATGGCACAGATGGGCATGGAGCCAGAGCCACCCCAGCCCTGCTGCAGGACCACCCCTCAGCCACGTTATCAGTGCCCATCTAAGTCAACTGCTCACAAAAACAGGAAGACTGGGACAAGATCTTTCACCTTCCTTCGATTGTCATCATCCAATTGTTCTTCCCGCGGTGACGCCATCCGGCAGTTTCACCGATATTCCTCTCTGGCATGACAGGGCCAGGTCCACCCCCCACAGAGGAGACAATGGGGCGGAGAAGCCAGCCTTTCTGCAGGGCACAGACAAAGGGCTGTGTGGTTGCCAGATGCACAGAAAGACCCTCGACCACAACCTGGGCTTTCAGGGCAAACCCAAGGGGCTTTTCATGACTATGCTGGGGGCATGGAAATGACTCCTCAAAATGCAGCACTTGCAGCAACAGGGGAGCAGCCCTGCCAGAGAGGCCCAAGTCCTGGGCTCAAGTGCCTGCTGCGTGGCAGGTGGTCCCGGACAGTGAGGGCCCACTCAGAGGAAAACATGGTGAGACCTGGCATCTGGGCTTTGACAACTGGCCAGTAAGATAAGGCTGGCAGGGTTGTGGGCACAATTGGCCACAGCAACCACTGCACTCCTGGAAGGGCTGCATGAGGAGTAGGTGGCTTCCCCAGAGTCCCCACCTCCAGCAGGAAAGCATAGACAGGAACCAGAGGGGCTGGAACCTCTGGAGACCTGGTAGGGAAAGGCCACCCAACCCCGGTGCTTCTAGGAAGATTTTTCAATGTATGATTGTGACCAGCGAGAAGTTGCCACAAACCCCTGGGGCGGGGAGAAGCCATGCACCAGGATAGCAGGTCTTAAGTGAGGAGGGCAAGGACAAAGATGCCCCAGGATGCCCGCCCAGAGCCTAGAAGGTGGAAGAAACTGCCCTCGCTTCACCAGCCCCCACTAGATACTCACACGCTCACACACACGGGTGTGCAGGTGCACAAACGCACGCACACACATACACATAGGGGCTGCTGGGAAGTGAGTGGGTCCTTGCTCCCCGTGGAATATGTGAAGCCACTTGGGGCCACCTGAGCTTCGCCACATCATTCCCACCTGTGAAAGAGGCCTCTGAGGTCCTGGTGCCACCTGGATAATTCAAAGTCCATCCAGCCTGGGGTTGTCCCCCCACCAGGATCTTCCCCAGGGCTTTGGAGGCCTCACCCTTCCTGGCCTCCAGGGGCTCCATTCATGTCCAGCATAAACAGGTGGCCAGGAGGGGAGGCTGGCTTTGCTGATCCCAGGGCCCAAACGTTCACAAAGGCAACTGGGAACTTGAAGGGCGTGGGGTCGAGTCCCAGCTCCTACACCTCTGTCCTCACCTCTGCACCAGGCCTAAGATCCCTGGTCCTAAGTACCTCCTGGGGATGACGTGAGCTCCGGGAAGAAAAGAGGAGGCAGGGCTTGGTGACAGGAGCTCCTGGGGCAGGTGGGGCAGCTAGGATGACAATGCTGGTGGCAGACTGTGAGGGGTACAGGATGCCTTGCTCTCCTCCACCCCCAGCACTTTAACAATATGCAGCAAGCTCAGCTGGGTTTGGGAAGCCATGGCAGCCCATCCCCTGCAGCAGCTGCGCATGTTTTTCCTAACCAAGATCGGCTGGGAAGAGACAGCAGCGTGCCATCGGGTGAAGAAGGTGGGCTGGTCCAGAATGTTTCAGCTACAAGCGACAGAACACCAATTTAAACTGGTTACAGCCAAAAGGAGAGGGTTAATTGATGTAGAACAGTTTCAGGCATAGTTGGTTCCAGGAGTCTGTCATCGGAACTTGGGGTCTCCATCCCTCCTTCTCTAGCACTGCTTTCCCGTGTTGGTGTCACTCACAGGCAGACTCGTCCTTCTGTCTTTTCCTTCTAGTCCAAGACGGGCATGGGGCCAGAGCCATCCTGGTCCTGGGTGGCCGCCTCACCAGCTGCAGAACCAGCTTCCGGCAGCGTTATCAGTGCTTTCCTGAGTTGACGAGCACCATGCACTCAGGGGAGCTCTACCTTGCTTTGAGGGTGGTTTGGATGTTCTCTCTTTCCTCTCTTTTCTTTCTGCCCCCAACAGAGAGACAGTTGTGGGGACAACTGAAGGGTCTTGGTACTGGCATCTGGAGGGCAGAGGCCAGAGATGCTGCTAAATACCCTACAGGGCCCAGGACAGTCCCCACAGCAGAGAATTATCCGGCAGCACTGTAGGATAGAGAAATTCTGGGACAAGTGGCTGTGGACGTCCAGGTGTGGTCATTCCTCCAGCCACAGCGGGCTTTCAGAGGTTGTTCTGAGACTGCAATGCAGGGGGGCACTGTCCTCAGGAGCAGGGTTGTCCCCACCTGGGCTGAGGACAGATCTTTGGGAGGCAGCAGTGGCCTGAGCCCTGGACCAGGAGGCAGGGGTCCTGGCTCTCATTCCCCCTCATTCCCCCACTGCTCAAATGTGTCACTCCCACCTTGCCACCCCCATTTACTTGTCTGAGGCAGGAGCTGATCTAGGAGCCGGGGAACCACTCACAGGTCTTGGGCAAAGGTTAGTGCCTGCATAGACTTGGCCAGCACAGTGTGCTTGAGCCCAGCATCTCAGCCTCCTCACCACGGGGATCGTGCGGCCAGGGAAGTGCTGGCTTGCTTCCAGGTTGGTTTGGGTGTTCTCTATTTCCTCTCTTCTCGTGGCCCCCACCCCTGCCCCGCCCCGCCCCAGGTTCCCATTGAAATACCGGCCAAACGGACAGCTACAGAGGCAGTTCCAGACCGCAGCCTTCCGGGGCCCTGCTCTGAGCAGCTGCCTGAGAGTCCCAGGCCGGGCGTACATTGTTCCATTTTTGGAATTCTTCGGGAGTGAGAGCAGCCTCGGCTGTCAACAGTGCTCTGTTCACAGAGGCCGGCCCGGCAAAGGAGAGAGGGCGAGCTATTGTCCAGGGCTGGGCTGCGGGCCGCAGGAATGTGCTGGAATGCCGGCCCGCATGGCACAGCCCCAGAGCGGGGCCTTTGTGTGCAAACACCACTAGGCAGCAGGGCCATCCCATAAATAACGATGAGCTCACCCCCAGATATCAGGCTCTGTGGTGGGATGGGGTGGGTGGGGGGCCGGCCCCCAGAAAGGAGACCACAGGGGAGGTGCACCCTTCCCCACACACAGGGCACTGCAGCAGCCTCTGTGCAGGAATACCAGCCAGAGCGGGGCTGGGGTGGATGCCTGCCCCTGGAAGCAGGCTGCATTTACTGTCTGGGACCAACTGATACCCCACAGTGCCTGAGACCTTGGCATCAGGACTCAGAGCCTCAACTCCAAAGGGTCCTGATGAAAATGCTGGTATAGGTATAGGCCAGTTTAGATACAGGTGCAGAGGTGCAGGCATGGGCATGTGCAAGTTGCAGATATAGGCTGAGGGGTG
The DNA here is from genome assembly GCF_028885625.2 of Pongo pygmaeus. Lineage (NCBI taxonomy): Eukaryota > Metazoa > Chordata > Mammalia > Primates > Hominidae > Pongo > Pongo pygmaeus. Next base: position 5,408,847 of record NC_072382.2, on the reverse strand, counting down.
CAGGCATAGGCGGAGGGGTGCAGGTATAGGCAGAGGGGTGCAGGTATAGGCAGAGGGGTGTAGGTATAGGTGGAGTACTGCAGGTGTAGGCGGAGGGGTGCAGGTATAGGCAGAGGGGTGAAAGTGTAGGTGGAGGGGTGCAGGTATAAGTGAAGGGGTGCAGGTATAGGTGGAGGGGTGCAGGTACAGGTGAAGGGGTGCAGGTATAGGTGGAGGACTGCAGGTATAGGTGAAGGGGTGCAGGTACAGGTGGAGGGGTGCAGGTGAAGGTATGTGCAAGTGTGGGTATGAGAGATGGAGGTATAGGTATGTACAAATGTGAGTATAGGTGGAGGGGTGCAGGTGCAGGTGGAGGGGTGCAGGTGCAGGTGGAGGGGTGCAGGTACAGGTGGAGGGATGCAGGTACAGGTGGAGGGGTGCAGGTATAGGTGGAGGTGTGCAGGTATAGGTGGACGGGTGCAGGTACAGGTATATGCAAGTGCAGGTGTAGGCAGAAGGATAGCGAGCCCTAGATACATCCCTGGGTGATGAGGCCCACTCCGCCTCCTCCAGGCATGTCACCTCTGTGAGCTGCTGTACCTCCTTCCTCAGTAGAAAGGGGACCACAGAGATAAGTCATGCCTTCAGCGCGTGCCAGCGGCAGGTGTGATGAGAAGAAGGGTGTTTTCCCTCTGTGGTCTTCCTTCCCAAACCCCATAACCCAGTCCAACTACGAGATCAACTAAAGGGGATTCTGTGAAATCCTCAAAACCAGTCCTCAAAACTGGTCAGGACGTCACAAGCAAGCAAAGAGAGAAGCTGCCACAGCCCAGGGAGTCTCAGGAAATGGGGTGACCCAGTGTCACGTGGGGCCCTGGATGGGGCTCTGGGACAGAAAAGGGTATTGTGGGAAAGCCGAATAAACTACAGACCTTAATTAACAAGAATGCATTGACATGAGTTCATTAACTCTGACAAGCACACCATACTAATATTAGATGTTCACAGTAGGGGAAGCTGGCTGTAGGGCACGCGAGAGCTCTTGCTGTGTCCGTAACTTCTCCGTGAAGCTGCAGCTGTTCTAAAGTGGAAGGTGTGTAAAACCAAATGGTTAAGAATCCAGCTCACCCTGGGACATGCAGCAGGTGCCCAGCCAGGGGCAGCCCTGACCATGAGACCAGCCCACCCCTTTCACTCTATCTACTCAGAGGAGCCTCTTTGCTGTAACCCACACAGTGGATGGAACTGTACAGACTTCATCATGAGGAGCAAGTGCAAGCGGGAGGTAGGAGTGCATTGGGGGGAACCTGCAGAGACTGGGCGAGTCCCTGTTCTGTCCCTTCCTGACTCCAGAGCTTGGGTGAGCGACACCACCTGCTTCTTGGGGCTGCTGTGGGGCAACGAGAAGACCCAGTGGGATTTGCAATGTAGGGCACACCTGCTCCACACTGCGACCAGAGACCTTTCAACTCAGACCGAATCCGGAGGCGTCTCTGAGCCTGCTTTGCTGGCCCCAGCTCTCCTTTCTCCAGCACCTTCCTGGCCAACCTCAAAGGAGGGCCCTCGAGGCCTAGCAGAGACGCTCCCACCAGGCAGCATGTTATACCACACCACGTTGCCTTCCTGCGCCTCCGGCAGCACTGCGATGGAAGCTCAAGGGAACAATTTGCAGTGTCCGGGGCTGAGGCCTGCTTAGGGCCCAGCTGCTGCCACCAGCATGCAGGCTCTCACACAGCAGGGGCTGCTGCCCCACTTGGCAGGGCAGGGCGCTGAGGACCAGAGGGGCAAACCATTTGCCCAAGGTCATTGTCAGGATTTAAACCTGCAAGCTGGAACCTGTGCTTTCAATCATAGTGTCCAGTGGGCCAAATCAGGTCCCCTAAGAGGGAAGGGGCTGCCCCAAGGCCACACAGCTCACAGGCACTGATACAGGGCCCTGTCCTCCCTGCAGTCTGGGAGGCTCCGTCCGTGCAGCCCCAGAAGACAAATCCTCCAGCCTGGCAGGCAGGAAACTGCTTGGAGCCAGGAAGTTCAGGCAGGCACCTGGCGCCCCAGAGTGCTGCATTCTAGCTTCCACTCTGCACCTGCCCCAGACCCTGAGCAGCCCCACACAGGGCCTGAGCAGTGCATGCATCTGTGCAAACTGGCCAGACAGCAGGTGCAGGGGGTATGCTGTCTTTGTGGGCCAGGTCCCTGCTTCCTGCACACGTGTGTGTCAAGGCACCTGCACCTCCTTATCTCTCCTAGGTGTGTCCAACCTCACAGCCCACCCTCCTGGCCCTGCCTCTGACCTTTGCTCCAACCAGTCCGCCCGTGCACCCCTCTCGCTTCCCACCCATGGTTCAACCTGTTTGCTCTGCTGGAGACATGTCACACTCCCACCCCTGGCCACCCACCAGCTCCTGCTCATCCCCTTCCCTTGGGGTGGGGTGTTCCTCCTCACCCAAACCTGGGCCAGGCACTCCTCCTCTGGGCTCCATGGCACCCAGGCAGGCATCACCCTGCAGGGAAAGTTCACACTGCCTTGTCTGTCTGTCCAAGTAGACTGTGGGCAAATCGAGGCCAAGGCTGGGTCTGAATCATCTTGGCACCCCAGGGTCTGACACCGCCTGGTGCTCAGCCAGAACCTGCTGGACGGAAAGAAAGGAGGGAGGGCGAGGAAGGAGGGAGGGAAAGCAGATGCATGGAGGGAGATAAGGAAGGAGAGAAAGATAGACTAGTGAAAAAATGGATAGTTAGGAAACGTGTCCAGAAATGGAGAGATGGAAAGGAGAGAGGGGGGAAACAAGGCATGAAGAAGGAAGAAAGGAAGGAAGAGAGGGAGGGAGGGAGAGAGGTTAGATATGCATGAAAGGATGGAAGGAAGGATGGAAAGATAGAAAAATCCGTAGTTGAGGAAGTGCTGGAGGATTGGTGAATGAAGGGAGAGATGGATAGAAGAGAGAGGGAGGAAGGGAGGGAGGGAGAGAGGAAAAGGAGTGGGGAGGGCTGAAAGGAGGAAGATGGAAGGAAGAATGGGTAGATGGAGGAAAGGAGGGCTGGAGGAGTAGATGTGGGTAGACGGATGGGTTTGTTGGGTTTGGGAAGGTGGGGTTGGGCAGAAACTCTTTACAATCTACTCAGGCTGTGTCCTCCCTTTGATGAACAAGGGGATCTCCAGTGACCTACCAAGCCCAGGGCACGTGTTTCCCTGAATTGGTAAATGGGGCAGAGTGGGGATGGTGAAGATGTCATAAGAACCCACTGGCCCCCAGGTGAGGTTGGCAGCACGGGCACCTGGGGTCGCCAAAACAAGACAGGTGCGTGCCCAGGCATGCCAAAATCCCCTGCAAGTGTGGAAAGCACCAGAATCCTGGGGATTTTTCTAGCATGGATTTTATTTTGCCAATGAAAATAATCACAATCACATACAAGTGGCCAGAGGAGGAAGCCCAGCGCCGAGATGACCTGCTGAATAGAGAGCTCCTTCCAACCCCTTGGGCTGGCCATGGACGTGACCACCCAACTTAGCTGTCCAGCCCCACCACCCAGCAGAGGCCCCGTCCCCGACATGAGTGCCACCCAGGGGCACACTCGGCACCAGAACGGCCCTCACCAGGAGGCTTCAGCATCCCCCATGGCCTGCCTGTCCATGGACCTTCAACGTGGCCGCCTGGGGGATGCTGCCTCTGGCGCTCAATCACAAGGGACCTGAGAGAGTGCAGCGAGGACACGGCCCGACCCCTCGTCTCCATCCCTGTCTTCACCTCTGTGTGCCACTCCACAAGCCTTCTTTTCTTGGCTCGGGCCCCAGAGTCTGGGGTGAGAGATATGAGCTTTGTGCTCCTCCTCCACCACATTGAAACAGGACGATCAGGAAGTGTGTATGCTGTTAAGTGGGGATGAGAGGCTGCTAGATCACGTGTACGATAGAATGCCGATTTTGCAAACCTACATCCACACGCAGAGAAACAGACTGAAAGACCACAGATAGCAGGACTCCTAACCAGCCCCACCTGGCTGGCCTCCACCAAGCTGTCTCTAAGCCAACCGGCCCCATTAACCCACACAAGCTGCCTAACCAGGCCCACCTAGCTGGTCTCCACCAAGCTGACCTCCAAGTAGCCAACCAACCGCATTAACTCACACAACCCACTCTGGCTGCAGAGCTCCACTGATGCCCACATGGAGCTGGCAGCCCCAGCTGGCACCTGCTTCCTGGCACCCTGCCCGCCTATTCCCAGCTGCATCTGCCCACTGAGGTCAGTGAGTTCACGCATCTGCTAATACCTCTGCACTTCTAATCACAACTACGGTCATCCCTTGGAACCTAAGGAGGATTGATTCCAGGATCCCCGAGGAGACCAAAATCCACAAATGCTCCACTTCCTTATATACAATGCTGTAGTGTTTGCATAGAACCCAGGCACATCTTCCTGCATACTTTAAATCTAGATTACTTATAATACCTAACAAAATGTGGCGTAATATTATGGGGGAGGCGGTCTTGTCATCTCAGGGTTGGCAGAGTTGGAAGAAAATCCACATGTAAGTGGACCCTCATAGTAAAATATAATATGCCACATTTTATTGGGCACCATAAGTAATCTAGATTTAAAGTAATTGTGATACTATGCAAACAGCTATTATTCTGTATTTTTTGTTTCATTGTTGTGTTATTTTTATTGTTGCATTTTTAATTGAATTTTTCCTTAAATCATTTTGATCCAAGATTGGGTAAATATGTTGATGCAGAACCAATGGATACGGGAGGCTGACCATACATCACTTAATCTATTTTGTAAACTAGTACATAAACCTACCTATGAAATCCAAGTGCAAAAAGATGGTTATTAATTCTATGAAAATGAAGCTTTACACTTTAGAAAATGATACTGATAACTTGCTTTAAAAAAAAAAAAGAAGCTTCCACCTACTAAAGGGTGAGGAAGCTGGAAACAATTGTGATGCCCGTTCATATCATTCTAGAAAAATCCTGAATTCAGACTGTATCAGGTGTCTGTAAGCTTCCACTTCACCTTAAAGAAATTGAAACTGAGAATGAGCGTGGTCTGTGCTTAGGAGAAGACGTGGAACTCCAGGCAACAATTTCATCAAATCAATGTACAGCTGACCCTCAAACAGCCCGGGTTTGAACTGGAGGGTCTTTCCACTTCTACCTGGGTTTTCTTCCGCCTCTGTCACCCGGGAGATGGCAAGACCAAGCCCCACCCCTCCTTTTCCTCCTCCTCTTCCTCAGCCTACACAACATGAAGACGACAAAGATGGAGACCTTTACTATGATCCACTTCCACTGAATAGTAAATACATTTCTCTTCCTTATGATTTTCTTAGTAACATGTTCTTTTCTCTAGCTTACTTTATGTCGTGAATAGTCTATACCATACAAAATATGTGTTAATTGACTTTGTATGTTATAGACAAGGCTTCCACTCAACAGTAGGCTATTAGTAGTTAAGTTTTGGGGGAGTCAAAAGTTGTACGTGGATTTTTCATCTGCAGGGGCTTGGTCTCCTACTCTCCATGTTGTTTAAGGGTCCACTGCACAGTTATGCTATTTGAGATTAAAATACAACATGAGGCATGAGCGTGTATCATGTTGCTGCTCTCCCCACTGCTTCAAATGATTTTTACTTTCTTCTTTGGATTTTTCTGTGTTCTTCAAATTTTTTTCCAACAAGCATGCATCACTTTTATCACCCAAAAGAATAATGGCTATGTCTTTAGCCGGTGTCAATGCAGTGGGAAAATTGCTGTGCTCGGACAACTTCTGCAGGGGTCTGTGCTTCGTCCCTCCCTGGGGTAGGATCGGGGTTTCTCAGCCAGGGTCTGGCCTCGTCCTTCCCTGGGACAGGATCGAGGTGTCTCAGCCACAGTGTCATCCTTTGTTGAGGGGAGGAGTGGAGGCTCTTCTGTGCTCCTCATCCCCGGCCTCCAACCACAAGAGGCCAGAAGCATCCCCTCCAGTTGTGACAAGGGAGTGTCTCCAGATCCCGTCAAATGCCCGTGGGGACAAAATCACTGCAGGCTGAGAAACTTGTACAGATTTTTAAAACCCCATTTGGGGACCCCAGCCTCCACCCTGCTTCCGACCGTGTCCTCATCACACTGAACGTTAGATGGGTGAAACTTAAAATGCTCTCAACTATCTGGCTGTGCCGGCTTCACAGAGCCAAACCCTGCACCACTGGAAAATAGTGCATGTCTAAACTCCATCTTTGGATGTTCACCGCTGCTTCTGCAGGGAGAGGGCCCGGCTCTGTCGCTCCCTAGAAGGCTATCACCAAAGCGGATGGAGCCCTGGGCAGGTCCCCTTCCCCTACAAGGAACCAAAAAACCAACAGGCAGTCCGCTCCTCGGAGGCAGCTCTCTTTTCAAGCTTTCTTCCTGGCTTTCCATTCCTAAAAGGACGCTGCCTTTCTCTGAGCCTGTAAGAGCCCTCAAAGGGTCCAGCAGAGGCCAGAAGGCTGAGCAGGGGCCTCCCTGGACGGGGTGGGGAGTGGGGGTCGGGTAGACGCTGCAGGCACGCCCTGCACCCACCCACCTCCCAGCCGTGTGCCCTGGGTGAGGCCTTTGCAGGGACTCTGACCCCTCTGCTTCCCACAAAGTGTTAGGTGTTGGTCTTGGGGAGCCTGGCTGGTGGATTAGTTCCTTCTCACGCTGCTATAAAGAAACACCTGAGGCTGGGTAATTAATAAAGAACAAAGGTTTAACTGGCTAACAGTTCCACAGGCTGTGCAGGAAGCATAGCGGCTTCTGGGGAGGCCTCAGGAAGCTGATGATCATGGTACAAGGTGAAGGAGAAGCAGGCACGTCTTACACAACCTGAGGAGGAGTAAGAGAGAGAGGGCAGGGAGGTGCCACACACTTTTAAAAACAACCAGATCTCATGAGAACTCATTCACTATCACAAGAACCGCACCAAAGGGGGAAATCTGTATCCAGGATCCAATCACCTCCCACCAGGACCCACCTCCAACACTGGGGAGTATAATTCCACTGAGATTTGGGTGGGGACACAGATCCAAACCATATCCATTGGTTTAGCCACAAGTGAGCCCCTCCTGCCATATGCTGGGCATCCAGGGCAGCTACCCAGGATGCCTCTGCCATCAGGGCCCGTCACTGTGAACCCAGGCGAGGCCATTGATGGAGGTGGGTGGGTGAGGCTTAAGGTAAATGAAGGCAGGGCACAAGGTGGGAAGGTTCTGGAACATCTGGGCATCCTTCCCCATGGGGTGTACACCAGGAGGCACAGAGGGCAGCCCACATCACCGAGGGCCTCCAGTGGCTGGCTGAGTTTGGGCTGAGTCAGCAGACCACACACCCAAGAGTGACAAGGCCAGTCACTGGGGGCGGAAGAAATGCTAGACATTTATTCTTATTTTCTCAGACCTTTTTAAAAATAACAGCGTTATTCACCAAGAATACCATACAATTCATCCATTTCCAGTGTAAATTCGGTGGTTTCGAGTATCTTCACAGTTGTGCAACCATCACCACTACCTAATTTTAGAACATTTTTATCACCCCCGAGAAACCCCACACCATTAGCAGCCACCCCACATCCGCCGCTCCACTTCAGTCCCAGCAACCGCAAATCCACGTTCTGGCTCGGTGGATTGACTGCTTCTGGACATTTCATATAAATGGAACATACACTGCATGTGGCTTTGGTGACTGGCTGCTTTCAGGGTTCATCCGTGTTGTAGTGTGTGTCAATGCAAACCTTCTTTTATGGTTGAATAGCACCCTGTTGTTTGGGCACAGTACAGGCTATTTATCCATCCTTCAGTTGATGAGTTTTTGGGTTGTTTCGTTTTTTGGCTGTTATTGCACTGCTGGGAATGTTCACGTCCAAGTGCTACCGTTTCTCTTGGGAAGATATCTAGGAGTGGAGTTGCTGGGTCACACAGTAACTCTACGTTTAACATTCCGAGGAATTGCCAGGTTATATCTTTTTACATTCCCACCACAAGGAATGAGGTTCCAGTTTCTCCACATCCTCACCAACACCTAACACCGTCTGCCTTTTTAATTTTAGCTATCCTAGTGGCTGTGGAGTGCCATCCCAGTCTGCTCTGGATTTGTGATTCCCTAATGACTAATAACGTTGAGCATCTTTTCATGGACTTATTGACCATTTGCATGTTTTCTTTGGAGAAATGTCTATTCAAGCCCTTTGCCCATTTCTATTTGGGTTGTCTTTTTATTGTTGAATCATAAGAGTCCTCTATATGTTCTGGATACTAGACCTTTATCAGATATGACATTCACAAATATTTTCTCCCATTCTGTGGGTTGCCTTTTCACTTTCTTGATTGTCTCCCTTGAAATACACGAGTTTTTGATTTTTTTTTTTTTTTTGAGACAGAATCTCACTCTGTCCTTCAGGCTGGAGTGCCATGGCTCAATCTCAGCTCATTGCAACCTCTGCCTCCTGGGTTCAAGTGATTCTCCTCCCTCGGCCTCCCAAGTAGCTGGTATTATAGGTGCCTGTCATCATTTCTGCTAATTTTTGTATTTTTAGTAGAGACAGGGTTTCACCACATTGGCAAGGCTGGTCTTGAACTCCTGACATCAGGTGATCCACCCACCTTGGCCTCCCAAAGTGCTGGAATTACAGACATGAGCCACCATAGCCAGCCAAGTTTTTAATTTTGATGAAATTAATCTATTATTTTTTGAATTGGATGAAATCCAATTCATCTAATTTTGATGAAATCTAATTCATCTATTTTCATATATTTATGAATTGGATGAATACATCCAATTCATTTATTCTAGATCTTTTCTTTTTGTTTCGTTACTTGTTTTTTGATTTTTTTTTTTTTTTGGTGTCATATGTAAGAATGCAAGGTCATAAAGACTTAAACTCACATTTTCTTCTACAGGTTTTACAGTTTTCTTCCATTTAGGTCTTTGATCTATTTTGAGTTAATTTTTGTATTCAGTATGGGGTAGAGGTCCAATTGCATCTTCTACATGTGGATACCCAGTTGCTCCAGCACCATTTGTTGAAAAGACATTCCTTGTTAAATGGCCTTGATGTTTTTTGCAAAATTCAGTTGACTATAGATACATGAGTTTATATTTGATTTGTTCATTGCTAGTGTATAGAAATAAAAGGAATTTTTGTATATTGATCTTATATCCTGCAACCATACCTAACTCATCTATTAATTCTAATAGTTTTTTATTTAATTTCTTAGGATTTTCTACGTGTAAGATCACCTGCAAATGGAAATAGCTTTACTTTTTCCTTTCCATCTTGATGCCTTTTATTTCTTTTTCTTGCCTAATTGCCCCCTCTAGAACCTCCAGGACAGCCTAGAAGTGGTAAGAATGGACATCTTACCATGTCCCTTATCTTAGGGGAAAGTCTAGTCTCTCAGTATTAAGTCGAATATTAGATATGGGGTTGTTTGGTTTGGTTTCAATGTCCTTTATCAGATACAGGAAGTACCTGTCTTCATACATTTTTACTGAGGTATAATTTGCATACAGTGAAATTGACAAATCGTAAGTGTATAAAAAAATCTTAAGCTTGATGAATTTTTATATGTGTGTGTGTACACCCGTGAAACCACCACCACCAAGATCTGGCTATAGGACGTTTCGTTTCACATACCCAGAGAGTCCCCATTAGGTTTGCAAAATGCAGCAAAACAAAACAAAACAAAACAAAACAAAACAAAAAAACCCAAATAGGACGCCCAGTAATGCTTACAATGAGGGATAAACAAATAAAGTTTTAGTGTAAGTATGTCTTGTGAAATATTTGGGACATATCCTGGGACATACTTACACACACACGAAAAAACTATTGATCATTTATCTGAAACACAAATTGTAACTGGGTATTTTGCATTTGACCACACTGCCATGAATGAGTTTTCCCCATCCTTGAACCTCATACAGCTGAAATCATAGTGCATGAACCTTGTTTCCTGTCCTAATGTTTTTGAGATCCATCCATGTTATTGCCTCTGTCAGAACCACTCTTCTTCACTCCTGAGAAGTGTTCCATTGCCCAAGGTCTATGTTTGTTTTCCTGTTGACGCCTGAGCTGTTTCCACTTTGAGGCTCTTCTAAATGGAGCTGCCATGTGTGCTCTGGTGGGTGTCTTGCTATACACACATGCACTTATTTCTCTTGGGTAAATACTTAGAAGTGGAATTGCTGGGTCCCAGGTGGGCACATATTAGCTCTGTTAGAAACTAATTTCTTTTCTGCATACATGTAAAAAATACATTAGTTCTTCACGCGCCTAAACACACACACACACACACACAAACACAATGGTAACTATGTGAGGTGATGGGTGTGTTAATTAATTTGATTGTGATAATCATTTCACAGTCTATATGTATATCAGATTCTCATGGTGTACACCTTGACTATAAGCAATTTCAATTTGTTGGTTATTCCTCAATAATGCTGGGGAGAAAAGAGTAAAACAAAATCAAGACCACTCCATGCTTAGAGTAAAATCAACAAGGTAACACTCTAAAAAAATAATAAAAATGTGAGTACAATAGTATGTGGGGTGTACAGTAGGAGGATCTTGATTGATGGGGGTTGTGATCTAAAGAGTTGAGGAATTCTGCAGATTGGGGACACTGGTGGTTTGGGGGCAGGAAGGGGAGGTGATCAGAGGCACACTTTAGGGAGGAAGTCTGACTCATGTTTGTGCTGGGTGCCGAACCCATAGGGATGGTGCTTCCAGAAAGTCCATAGGACTCCAGATAAACAGCAAACCACTTGTTGGTATAAGTATGTATCAATGTATGTCCCCGAGAACGCACAGGACACACTGACAAAATAGTATTCCTTATTCATTTGAAAATGAAGTGAATGTACATGAAATCTAAACTTAATTGGCCGTCCTGTATTTCTATGTGCTAAATCCAGCAGGTCCACACAGGTGTGCCCACAGAGCATGGGGAGGCACGGTCGCCATGGCACAGGTGAGGAAGGACTCGCTCTGGGCAGCCACCTCCTCACCACTGGGCACCTGACACCTGGGTCCAGGCTGGCTGGGCAGGGGCAGGTGTGGTGCCTGCTGAGCCCCTCAGACCACAGCTCAGACCAACTGACACAGCCAGGCCCCTGGCCAGCACCTGCAGGCACCAGAGCCCAGGCCTGGCTCTCTGCAGGGCTCTGGAGTTCAGGCTCCCCACAGAGACCAGCTGGTACTGCCTTCCCACCCCCCACCGACTACCACCACCAGCAGGCATCCCGACTGAGAGAAGAAGGCCTTGAGAACAGAGGGGACTCTTCAGCAGGGTGTGTCCTGGGGGCAGCAAAGATGACTACTGCTCTTCCCTCCTAAGGATTTGGTACCCAAGATGGTATCGCTCCTACCCATTCCCAGGGATAACAGCGCCCAGTTCAGCCCTGACTGAAGTCCAGGCCTCCTGGCAGGGGGATGCGGGATGTGGAGCGGTTTCTGCACAAAAACATCAAGGATTTGAGCAGAGCTCGTGGCCAGCTCAACGAGCCTGGCACCGGCACATCCATTCATTTGTTCAGTACTTGTGTGTTCAGTACTTGTGTATTCACAGCCGGCCACGTGCCAGGCTCTGGACACCCAGCGGGACACAGTGCTTCTATGTGCTAAATCCAGCACGTAGAAACTGGGAGAAGTCTGGGTGGGGGTCCTGCCAGCATCCTGAGTCCTGGTGGAGATGGTCGGCATGGTCAGCCCCGGCCACTCATGTCAGCTCCCTCCCACGGCACCACGTTGCCCACACCTACAAGGAACCCAAATAGCCTGACAGGCCAGCCTCTCCAGGTAGCCCACACGTAACGTATCATGCCACTCAGAATACCCAAATGAGAGATTCCAGTTTTCAACTTGCTTCTCAAAGTTCTGCCTTCCTCATCTGAGCATGTCCAGCGGCCTGTCCTTGCCCGACTGCAGTGGCTGGTCCCCAAGCTAAGACCCCGGGGAACTTCTTCAGGAGCGTATTTACCATCTGGGAACAGGGTATCTGGCAAGCCCCCAGGAGAGAGCCAACAATCTCATTCCGCAGATGGGAAGATGGAGATTGGGAGATGAAAAGGGTAGTCTGGAGGCCAGGTCTGCAGACTGAGCCTAGAGCTGCTCCCACAGCCCCTGCTGGATCTGGCACACCCGTGCTCGAGCCCCTCCCTGTAGGTCACACCCACTTCTGACTCAGGCCCCAACAAGGCCTTGCTAGCCCAGTTTCCCCCTCCTCCCCAGGCAGTACAGGCTTCTGCATCCCCTGCCTCTGGGATGTGAGACAGAATCCAGAGACCCAGGCCTGGGGGCTGTTTCAGTGGGTATGAGCATCTACCTACAGGAAAGTAGGTGCTTCCAGAAACCTGTGATCACCTTGACCTGCACACCTGTATACCAACAAGCCCCAGAGGGAGGTAGGAGCCACCCGACCTGGTCAGCATCCCACTGGGACAGACTGCATGTGAATCCAAAGATCCTGGACCGAAGCTCAGGTCTGTCTGGGTCACTGAGTTCCTTAAGACCCCACCCTCTGGGGGACTCTATAAAGCCTGACTGTGGCCACTGAGTGGGTGATATCAGGATAGATGGGGTGACTAGAGGCTCCAACTCACACCCATCTCCAGCCCGGCTTCCTGGAAGGTCTGGGCATGACAACTTCTCTTCTCTGAGGATGCATCTCCGTCTGCTGGCGGGCCTGGCATCTTCTGGGGGTGCTTCTGGCGTCTTCTAACAGGTCTGTGCTTCTCAGTGAGGCAGCTTGGCCACTTGGAAATGGCCACGCTGGGTCAGTAAGGACAAAGGAAGCCTTGGGGTCCAAACGGTGACTGGGCTCTGCTCACAAGAAAGCGGGGATCCCTTGAACTTCAAAAATTAGCAGTTCTGCCCACAGGGAGGAGTGGCCGAGGCAGAAGATCTGAAACTCATCGACTCTGGGCCTGGATGGGGCAGCATGTCAGCAAACCTTTCAGAGGTGCAGGTCTGTAGGGAGCTACACAGGACAGTGGTTCATGCCCACAGCCCCAGGCTCCAGCTTGGTTTTCTGGCCCTCTAGCAAGACACTACACAAACAGTGCAGGACGCTATGCCGAGGGTGGGGTCCATCTCCTTTCACACAGGAAATAAATCAAATCCTTCAAGTCAGAGTTTGATGGAAATATTTCAATCCTTCATTGGTAATGCCCATCATTCTAAACGTTTTGTGGTAACGTGCAGTGGAAATGACTGCAACGTGACGTTGTTATTCCGTATTCTGAGCCAAACTCCTGAGGTCAGTCTTGTTTGCATCACATGTGGCCGGGGAATCGTCCCTTGAGGGCTTCTGTCTGCTTCTTGCCAAGCAGCTGAATGGATCGATGACGGAGGCATCTCCCAATTGCCACAGGGCTGCTCGTCCCTGCTCAGTGTGCCAACCAGAAAGCCCAATGCGGGAGGGGGATGCATCTGTTTGGAAACAGCGCATCATTGCCATCCTGTTGTGGGGTGTGCCGTGAACCTAGTAGTCACACCGGGGGTTCTGAATGCGGTCCAAGCAACCAGTGGATGCCGGAGGAAGCATTTGCTTTCCTCTAATCCTTCCTACAGCCCCACCAGACTCCCGCACTATGATTGTTGTCCTGTCACTAATTTTCCAAGGGTCATTTCCCCCCATCCAGAGGAAAGTGATGTTTAGAATTCCAAGTCGCTCGCCCCTTCCATTGGAACTGGAAAGTGAGGATGCCTGCCCACCTGTCCAGGGTCGATCCTTGGCCCTTGGCTGTCAGTGCACAGTGGAGAGATGGAGGTCTAGGGGCCAGCAGAAGGGATGCCGTCAGTTTGGCTGCTGCTGCAAGCCCACTCAGCTGTGCACCTGGAGGGTGACATTCATTCGGCCAGGGTGGGGCAAGGGGATCTTGCCTTCTCAGCCCAGGGCCTGGTCTCATGAGTGGGAGTACTTGGGGTCCATGCAGAAACAACAGGGGAGATGGGGGTGGCCCTCCAAAGTTGCTGTCAGCACACCCTCGGCTCAGGCTTTGAAGCATGTTTCCTGGTGGAGCTCCAGGTGCACAGGTGCACGCACCTAGCCAGCCACTGAAAGGAGCGAGACCCCAGGGCCATGGTTGGTGCTGATAGGTGCACCTCTGAGTGGCCGTGGCTTCCATTTTGACTGGATGGTCAAAACTGGGGCATCTTTAATCTGCCTGGCAGCCTCCCAGGTACCCTGAGGGTTCCAGAAGCTGGTGGGACTCACTGTGTGGGCAGGGTTGCAAGAGTCCCCGAGATCACCCTGAAGTGCGGGGACAGATCTGGGCACATGGGGAAGTGGAGACAGGTGGAGACTTTGCGGTGACTTGGTCCCAAGTGGGACATTTTCTCCAGCATCTGGGCTCGCAAGCTGCCAGTGACAGTGTCCTGCCCTCGGGCCAGGGCCCCTTTGCCTTCGGGATGAAACTCCTCTGCCCAACACAACCCAAGATAGAAAGTGTCGTTCAACTGCCAAGTTGTCCTGAATGCCATGACGCTCAGAACCAGAAACTGAACCCAAGACATTGACCTGCTTGTGGGATGCAGCAGGAGGCCCCTCCGTGCCCACCAGTCCTTCCTGAGAGTGCAAGTATGTCAGAGCTCGGCCTTGGCCTTCACCCGCCAACTCTCCGGGGTCAGTGGAGGGGCCGCCCTCTCACTGTTGCTGTCCCGTTCCCTGGCCAGGTCACACTGGAGGCCTCTCCCTCCTCCCTGACTCCTGAGCTCCTGAGGGCTCCCAGCCTGCAGGATGACCTTCCCGAGTTTCCACACCCTCCCCCGCATGGGGCCTGGGCCTTGTTGCTGCAGTGTCTGTCAGTGTCCTGCACACAGATGGCATCCAGGGCCGGGAAGAGGGGCTCATCTGTCAGTGTCCTGCACACGGATGGCATCCAGGACTGGGAAGACGGGCTCATCTGTCAGTGTCCTGCACACGGATGGCATCCAGGGCCGGGAAGACGGGCTCACCTCCTTCTCCTATCTGGCCTGGGTGAACAGGGACAGTGGGGAGACAACTGAGGTGGCCTCCACAAGACCCATCCCCCACAACCTGGTGACCGCGGGCGTACAGCACTTCCTGCCACACGGAAGTCAGCTTCCATCAGCCTCCACGAAGGGAGAATGTTAGGGTCTTTCTCCTGGGCGCCAGATTCCCCCTTCTCTCCCTCCCTTCTTTTCTCCCTCCCTGCTTCCCATCTTCCCTTTTTCCTTTCCTTCCTTCTCACCTTCCTCTCTTCCTCCGTCTCCTTCTTTCCTTCGCTCCCTCTCATCCTCCTCCCTCTTTCCCTCCTCCTGGGGAGAGCTGTGATGACTCTCTCCTTACATAGAAGGGGGTGAGCCAGGCATGAGGAGGAGCTTGAATAGCCCTGGGGATGGGGAGTTCACTCCCTCTGCAGACTGTGTCCACACCATCTGGAGATCTTGCCTCAAGCTGAAAGTTCAGTGCTGGTGTCCCCGGCCCGGGTCCCCTTCCCGTCCATGGGAAGCGAGGGAGACCTGCAGGCCCAGAGCCTCTTCCTTGGCTTTTTCTCCAGCCCCACCTCTTGGCTTCTCTGCAACTCTCCATTGCATCTCTTTAGGCCCCAAACAGCCACCCAGGCCCCAAGAAGCCCGTCAAACCCCAGATGTTTGCCGACACCATGAGAGGCCCCGGATGTTCTAGAACACTTGGAGGCCTGGAAGCACTGTGTGGAAGGAACACCTGGTGGACAGGCTGCTGAATGGCTTTCTGTAGATGCCGGACAATGGACAAAACAGCCTCCTACAGGTGACAGAGCCACAGGGGCCTCAGAAGGAGGGGTGACTCCCTCCACCTCTGTCCCACTCTTCCCCAGGCACCCAGGCTCTGCCTCCTGGTGTCACAAAGTTCCACCAAGACTCATGCATTAGGCCAGGCACAGTGGCTCACGCCTGTAATCCCAGCACTTTGGGAGGCCGAGACAGGTGGATCACTTGAAGCCAGGAGTTCAAGACCAGCCTGGCCAACATGATGAAATCCCGTCTCTACTAAAAATACAAAAATTAGCTGGGCATGATCGCATGTGCCTGTAATCCCAGCTACTTGGGAGGTGGAGGCAAGATAATTGCTTGAACCTGGGAGGCGGAGCTTGCAGTGAGCTGAGATCGTGCCACTGCACTCCAGCCTGGGTGACAGAGTGAGACTCCATCTCAAAAAAAAAAAAAAAAAAAAAAAAAAAAAAAAGCCTCATGCATTGAGGAATGTCCCAGTAGAAAGGATTTCAGGCAAAATAAATAAATAAATAAAAAATAAGAACCAAAAAAGTGGTAAAGGGACAAATGTCTGCCACAACTTTGTCCTGTCCTCACAACACACTCTGTGTAGGAGGATGCGGGTGTTCTCAGCTGGTGTTGAAAGTGCAGTGTGACTGGGGCTTTGGTGGCTGCCAGAGTCGAAGGAAGGGCATCTCCACTCCACAGATCAATTCCAGGAGCCCAGCGAGGAAGGCAGAGGCCCTGATGCTTCTTGCTTCACAGAGGAGCAAACTGGTGCTCAGAGAGGTTGTGCTACTTGCCTAGGAACACACAGCCCAGCAGCAGAAGAGCCAGGACTAGACACTGAGTCTCACAATCCCACAGCATGGCTCTAGCATTGAATGTGCCCAAGAGAGCTGGACCTGCCGTGGCCCCACATGGAGACAGGGAAACGTCCACACAGGACAACGTCTTCCATGATGAAGATGTTTGGATGGTTCGGATCTCACCCAAACCTCCTGTTGAACTGAAATCCCCAGTGTTGAAGGTGGGGCCTGGTGGGAGCTGACTGGATCATGGGGGTGGAGATCTTGTGAGTGGTTTAGCACCATCCCCCCTTGGTCCTACATAGTGAATGAGTTCTCCCCAGAGCTGTTTTTTTAAAAGTATGTGGCACCCCCAGCTCCCCACATGGTGACTTCAGGCAGCTCCACTGAGTACTCCATACAGGAGACCTGCACAGGTGCCCTGAGCTGGCATGACTCCGCCCATGCCCTCTGGGATCCTGTTTACCTAAAATCCACAGTAACCAGAGCTCTCAGTCATCCTGACCTTGGGCCTGCAGATCCATCTCTGCAAATCAGGTCAAATAAACCAGTTGTTTAATTTAGGGGAAACAAGAGGCACGCCTGAGCTTCCAGGTGTCTCCACCCCAGGAGTGATCCTCTAGCAGACGGCCCTGTGGCTGCCGCCTGCCCAAAGGCTTCCGGCTGGGCTTGCTCTTCCTGGACACTCGGTGCTGTGGTCTGTGTGTTTCTCACCTCCGAAACTCGTGTTGAAATGTAATCCTCGACGTAGCAGGATGGAGGGGTAGGGCCTTTAAGCGGTGATTGGGTCGTGACACCTCTGCCCTCATGAATGGATTAAGACATTCATAGATGAGTGAATTAATAGGTTAATGGATTGATGAGGTTGTCATGGGAGTGGAACTGAAGGCTTTATAAAAAGAGGGAGATCTGAGCCAGCACACTCAGCCCCGGCCATGTGTATTCAGCAGTTTCACATCAATATAAAGACATTCCTAAGGCTGTGAAATGTTTAAAGGAAAGAGGTTTAATTGGCTCACAGTTCTGCAGGCTGTGCAGGAAGCATGGTGCCCACATCTGCTTGGCTTCTGGTGAGGCCTCAGGGAGCTTTTACTCATGATGAAAAGCCAAGTGGGAGCACGTATCACATGGTTAAAGTGGAAGCAAGAGAAAGAAGGGGGAGGGCCACACACTTTTAAGCAACCAGATATCAAGAGAACTTACTCACTATCTTGAGGACAGCACCAAGCTATTCATGAGGAGTCCTCCCCATGATCCAAACACTTTCCACCAGGCCCCACCTCCAACATTGGGGATTATGTTTCAATGTGAGATTTGGAGAGGACAAACATCCAAACCATATCACCATGTGATTTCTTGCACTGCCTTGAGACTTGGCAGAGAGTCCCCAGCAGCAAGAAGGCCCTTGCCAGATGCAGCCCCTCGATCTGGACTTCTCAGCCTTCAGAACTGTAGGAAACAAATTTCTTTTCTTTATAGATTACCTAGTTTCAGGTATTCTGTTATAAGCAATAGAAAATGGGCGGCCGGGCGCGGTGGCTCACGCTTGTAATCCCAGCACTTTGGGAGGCCGAGGCGGGTGGATCACGAGGTCAGGAGATTGAGACCATCCTGGCTAACACGGTGAAACCCCGTCTCTACTAAAAATACAAAAAATTAGACGGGCGTGGTGGCAGGTGCCTGTAGTCCCAGCTACTCGGGAGGCTGAGGCAGGAGAATGGCGTGAACCCAGGAGGCGGAGCTTGCAGTGAGCAGAGATCGCGCCACTGCACTCCAGCCTGGGCAAAAGAGCAAGACTCCGTCTCAAAAAAAAAAAAAAAGAAAATGGGCAGAGACATCTAGCGCCTCTTGGTCTAGTCACAGCTGACAGCAGAGACATAGATGAGGGATCCTGGCTTCTAACCAGGTGGAGGAGGAGGAGAGGGTGCCAGAAGCTTCCTCTAAACTGCAGCAGTTGTGCCAGGTCCTGAGGGCAGGAGTGAGCTGCTCCCGTGCTGGGAAGAGCTTGGCTCAGGTCCATGGGAACATGGCGGCATTGAGGCCATCTTTCTGGAAGGCCACTCGTGTGAGTCACCCACCTGCTTAAAACTCTTCAGCAGCTGAAGGTGATAAAAAGTCATGATTAAACATGATGCTGAGTCAAAGAAGGGTCGGGAAGGACCACATGTTGTGTGATTCCCCTCCCGTGAAGGTCTGGAGCAGGGAAATCCTCACCAGAAACCCACAGTCAGCCCAGCACCTCCTGTCCTCACTTCCACACTCCCTCTGTCCACTGGCACTGTCCACTTCACCTCCTGCACCTCCTCTGAGCTGCCCCCTCCTGCCGCCTGCATTGCCATTGCCTTAGCCCGTCTTCCCCGTATGGCTCCATCAGCCTTCCCTAACCCTCCATTTGCAGCCCTCCAGTCCATTCTCTAGTCCTGCCAAGCCCTGTAGGACTTTCCCCCTCTTCCCCTCCAGCCTTGCCCACTGGCCCTGGCCCTGTCAGCTGCTCTCCACTGACCTAGGCTCCTGCGCTCTGTCCACCCCGTGCTTCTTCCTACAGCAGGGCCTTGGCATATCTAATCCATTCCCATCCGTCCCCAGAGCTCAGCTAAACCATCCGTCTCTCTGGGAAGACTGAGACCCTGACCTCCTTGGATGGTCAACTCCGCCCACGTGTGCCTCCTTTGCAGAACTCACCACAATTGTAATTTTACATTTTTCCCTCTCTTCCGTGAGGACATGAATTCCATGACAACAGAAATTGCATCTATTTTTTTGTTTTGTTTTGTTTTGTTTTGTTTTGCCACTGCACCCTAGGCCACCCAGCATAGAGATGAATACTCGCTGAATTTTAGGAAGAAACATCATTTGCACCTCAACCCCCAACCCCACTGCTCCCCCAGTCATGGCACTGCCTGATTAGCTTAAGGCGGGGTGGGCTGTTCCTCAGTGCGGCTTCATCTTCCCCTTGGTGAAATGCAGCGTTTCCACCAGGCAGTCCTAAGACCTCTGCACGATCTTAAATTCTGCAGCCATTTCCCTGATGTCTTCTTGCACCTGGTATGGCTGAGAGATTCATGCCCATCAGATTCTCATTTCCTTGAATGTGACCTGTTTTCACCCTTGGAAGCTTTTAGGAGTTTCTATCTATACTATCTTGAAATTTCACCCAACTAAATATTTATTGTGTGTGGGTGGGGCAGGGCGGGGTGTATGGGAGATGTAGATCAAAGGATACCAAGTTGCAATTACATAAGATGAATAAATCCAGAGATCCAGAGACCTACAGTACAGCATGAGAACTCTAGCTAATAATATTGCATTGTATAATGAAAAGTTTTCTAAGAGTGGATTTTAGGTGCTCTTACCACACACAAAAAGGTAACTATGTTAGATGAAGAATATGTTAAATTGCTTACCTGTAGTAATCATTTCACTGTGCATTTGTATATTAAAACATCACACTGTACACTTTAAATTTATACAGTAAATTTTTAAAAATCTTTAATGTGAATCATCTTCCAGATTTCTTTTAGAAACTTCTCCTCTTTCACAACTGTTCTGCCTTATATGGAGTAGATCCCAGCAACCTAAGACTCATATCCTGCCCCCACTGGGGAAAACGTCTACCACGATGATACGGTTTGGGTCTCACCCAAACCTCATGTTGAAATGCAATCCCCAGTGTCGGAGGTGGGGCCTGGTGGCAGGTGACTGGATCGTGGGGGCAGAGTTCTCATGAATGTTTTAACACCAGCCCTTCTTGGTACTGTATAGTGAGTGAGTTTTCACAAGATCTGGTTTGTTTAAAAAGTGCGTGACACCTCCCATTCTCTCTCTTCCTCCTGCTCCTGCCTGTAAGATGCCTGCTCCTCGTTTGCCTTCTGCCATGATCCTGAGGCCTCCCCAGAAGCAGATGCTGCCATGCTTCCTGTACAGCCTGAAGAACCGTGAGCCAAAATAAACCTCTTTTCTTTATAAATCACCCAGGCTTGGGTATTTCTTTATAGCAGTGTGAGAACAGACTAATACACACAACTTCTTCCATCATTACTTCATCTTTGTTTGCACTTTTAATTCTTTCTGGAAATTCCATCTGCGGTTGTGGGAACATCTGGATCGTCCTCTTGGTTCATTCCTTCTGGGCACTGGGAGAATTCTTCAGCTTGGAATTCCAGCTCATGAATTTGTTCTTCAGCTGTCTCCATTATGGTATTTATCCCATCAATTGATTTTTATTTTCTTTTTGACAATCAAATGTGTAATTCCCAAGCTCTGCAACTGCTTCTGTTTTGGACGTCCTCAGCATTCCCTGAAGATAGTAATGTTTATGAGTGTGTATATTTTAAATCTCTTCCCTTTGCTGTTTAATTTTATTTCTGCAGCATTTGTTTTTCTGTTGTCGGGTCTGGTCTTCTTGTTACTCAAAGTCCTGGGGATCCCCGGTTGCCAGATCAGTGCTATAGCCAGAACTACTTGTTCCTCTGCCCCCTGGTCTGAAGCCACCCCCGACAATGGTGTGGGGGCAAGGAGGGGACCAAGCTCTTGTTCTTCCAGGGCCCTGCCCCCCTGGGTGCAGCACTTACTCTCATAGATGGTGAGAGACCAAATGTCTCTGCTGCCCACGGCCTGAGGAAAACCACCATGCTGGGGTCAGGGACCCCGACCTGTGCCATACCTGCCCACTTTTCAGCCACCTGCCTCTGAACTTGTCTCCCCTGCTCTCTAGGCAGCCTTCTACAAATGCTTCAGAGCTGTGGCTGTTTTCCTGTAGCTATTCCTGTCTACTTCCCACCTTCCAAGAATCCCAGATGTTTTTAAGTCACTAAAGATGATGTTTCTTATGACACATTCACAGCACCTCTTTGGACATCTCACGTGATTTTTCAAGGGTGTAGCCTTGTGTGTGCTGACTGCCACCTTGATCGGATCTTTCCAAGGGAATTAGTGAGAACCCACGAGACACAATCCCCACCCCACAGAGGGCACTTCAGACTACTCGATGGTGGCCAGGGACAGAAAGTTCTCCCTCGGCTGATGGGTCCCTTCAGTGGAAAGGTGTGAGGAGCACAGCTGACTTGTTTACCCTTTACCGCAGGACTTACTAACATTCAGTATTCCCATTTCCACATGTATCAGGCTGTTCTTGATACAAAGAAATACCAGCTGGGCACAATGGCTCATGCCTGTAATCCCGGCACTTTGGAAGGCCAAGCTGGGAGGATCACTTGAGTCCAAGAGTTGCAGACCAGCCTGGGGAACATGGTGAAAGCTCATCGGTACAAAAAATACAAAAAAAAAAAAAAAAAAAAAAAAAGCTGGGCATGGTAGCATGTGCCACCAGTAGTCCTAGCTACTTGGGGGGCTGAGATGGGAGGACCACCTGAGCCTGGGAGGTTGATGCTTCAGTGAGCCATAATTGAACCACAGGACTCCAGCCTGGGTGACAGAGTAAGACCCTGTCTTTTTTTTTTTTTTTTCTTAAAAAAAAAAAAAAGGAAGAAGAAAGAAAGAAAAGAAAAGAAAAAGGAATATGCAAGGTTGGGTAATTTATAATGAAAAGAGGTTTAATTGGCTCATGGTTCTGCGGGCTTAACAGGAAGCATGGTGCTGGCATCTGCTCTGCTTCTGGTGAAGACCAAGGAAGCTTTCAATTGTGGCAGAAGGCTAAGGGAGAGCAGGCATTTCACATGGCAAAAGCAGGAAGAAGAGAGACAGAGAGAGAGAGTGGGGGGTTGCCACATACTTTGAAATGACCAGATCTCATGAAAATTCACTTTCACAAAGAAAGCACTAAGCCTTGAGGGATCCACCCCCATGACCCAAACACCTCCCTCCAGGCCCCACTTCCAGCATTGAGGACTACAATTCAATACAAGATTTGGGTGGGGACAAAGGTCCAAACTATGTCATTCCACCCCTGGCTCCTCCCAAATCTCTTTCCACTCTATCTCTTCCTCCTGTTCCTGCCATGTAAGCAGGAGCATCATGAGGGGAGGAGATGTCATTCTTACATTGCAAAATACAATCATGCCTTCTCAACAGTCCCCTAAAGTCTTGACTCATTCCAGCATTAACTCAAAAGTCCAAAGTCTCATCTGAGACAAGGCAAATCCCTTTCACTTATGAGCCTGTAAAATCAAAAACAAGTTAGTTACCCCCAAGATACAATGGGGGTATAGGCAGTGGATAAACATCTCCATTCCAAAAGGGAGAAATTGGCTAAAAGAAAGAGGTTATAGCCCCCATGCAAGTTCAAAACCCAGCAGGGCAGTCATTAAATCCTACAGTTCCAAAATAATCTCCTTTGACTTCACATCCTGCATCCAGGGCATGCCGATGCAAGGGGCAGCTTCCAAGGCCTTGGGGAGCTCTGCCTCTGTGGATTCACAGGGTTCAGCCCCACAGCTGCTTTCATGGGCTGGTGTTGAGTGCCTATAGCTCTTGCAGGTGCAGGGTGCAAGCTGCCAAAAAATCTACCATTCTTGAGTCTGGAGGATGGTGGCCCCCTTCTCACAGCTGCACTAGTCAGTTCCCCAGTAGATACTCTGTGTGGGAGCTCCAACCCCACATTTCCTCCCCAGACTGCACTAGTTGAGTTTCTCTGTGAAGGCTCCACCCCTGCAGCAGGCTCCTGCCTGGATAACCAGCCTTTTCCATGCATCTTCTGAAATCTAGGCAGAAACGGCCAAACCTCTTTCACTGTTGCACTGTTCTGTGCACCTGCAGGCTTAACACCATGTGGAAGCCACCAAGGTTTACAGCTTGCATTCTCCAAAGTAGCAGCTTGAGCTATACCTGGACACCTTTGAGCCCCAGCTGGAGCTGGAGCAGCCTGGATGCAAGAAGCAATGTCCTGAGGCTGCACAGGGCAGGAAGGCCCTGGATTTGGGCCCTGAAACCAATCTTCCCTTCTAGGTCTCTGGGCCTGTGATGGGAGGGGCTGCCGTGAAGGTCTCTGAAATGCCTTTGAGGTCTTTTCCCATTGTCTTGGATAGTAGCACTTGGCTTCCTTTTAGTTATGCAAACATCTCTAGCAAATGGTTGCTCCAGAGCCTGCTTGAATTCCTCTCCTGAATAAAAGCATTTTCTTTTTTTGTCACTTGGCCAGGGTGCAAATTTTCCAAACTTTTATGCTCTGCTTCCTATTTAAATACAAATTCCAACTTTAAGTCATTTATTTCCCCCCAACATCTGAGCATAGGCTGCTAGAAGCCGCCAGGCCACATTTTGAACACTTTGCTGCTTAGAAATATTTTTCTACCACATGCCCTAGGTAATCACTCTGAAGCTCAAACTTCCACAGACCCCTAGGGCATGACCACAATGCAACCGAATTCTTTACTAAGGCATAACACATGTGATCTTTGTTCCAGTTCCCAATAAGTTTCTCATTTCCATCTGAGACTTTGGCAGCCTAAACTTCACTGTCCATATCACTATCAGCATTTTGGTCACAATCATTTAACCAGTCTCTAAGAGGTTCCAAACCCTCTCTCATCTTCATGTCTTCTTCTGAGCCCTCCAAACTCTTCTAAACTCTGCTCCTTACCCAGTTCCAAAGCTGCTTCCACATTTTCAGGTATCTTCATATTAATACCTCCATACCCCACGCTTAGTACCAATTTTCTACATTAGGCCATTGTTGTATTGCTATAAAGAAATACCCGAGACTGAG
Organism: Pongo pygmaeus; assembly: GCF_028885625.2. Taxonomy (NCBI): domain Eukaryota; kingdom Metazoa; phylum Chordata; class Mammalia; order Primates; family Hominidae; genus Pongo; species Pongo pygmaeus. Next base: position 5,384,678 of record NC_072382.2, on the reverse strand, counting down.
TTATTTATTTTATTTTTATTTTTATTTTTATTTTTATTTTTTGAGATGGAGTCTCACTCTGTCACCCAGGCTGGAGTGCAGTGGCACGATCTCGGCTCACTGCAAGTTCCGCTTCCTGGGTTCATGCCATTCTTCTGCCTCAGCCTCCTGAGTAGCTGGGACTACAGGCACCTGTCACGACACCCGGCTAATTTTTTGTATTTTTAGTAGAGACGGGGTTTCACCATGTTAGCCAGGATGGTCTTGATCTCCTGACCTCGTGATCCACCCACCTTGGCCTCCCAAAGTGCTGGGATTACAGGCATGAGCCACCGCGCCCAGCCAAGACTGAGTAATTTATAAAGAAAAAGCTTTAATTGGCTCACAGTTCTGCAGGCTTTACACAAATCATGGAGCTGGCATCTTCTCAGCTTCTGGGGAGACCTAGGGAAGCTTACAATCATGGCGGAAGGTGAAGCAGGAGCAAGAGAGAGAGAGTGAAGGGGGTGCCAGATAAAAAACCATATCTCACAAGAACTCACTATCACAAAGACAGCACCAAGCCATGAGGGATCTGCCTCCATGACCCAGACACTTCCCAGCAGGCCTGACCTCCAGCATTGAGGATTACAGTTCAACACAAGATGTGGGCAAGGACAAATATCTGAACTATGTCACCACAGAACTCAGGAAGTTCAATTAAGTCTCCTGGTCATAAGTGGTAGCTGCAGGACCCTAATCCAAGTATTCTTTTTCCAAAACCTCAGCTTATCTGGGATGCTCACAATCTATAAGGACTCCATTATCAGCATAACCTACCATCCCCGATTCTAGAACATTTCTATTCCAATCCCTCCCTCCTCAATTCACAGCCTCCTTGGAGTCAAGGCTAATCATGTCTACTGACAGGCCTCTGGAGTCTGGAAGAACCCTCTCTGCAGCTCACTTGCTGAGGACAGTGAACAGACTACCTGATTTCACTGTGCCCATATCCTGATCTGCACAAGGGCATTATGGCTGTTGTGAGCACAGGTGAGGTGGCACAGGCAAAAGAGGTTAGTGTACAGTAGAAGAGAATAAATGTGCATTTCCCTGCTCTGTTTTTCTCAAAGCTGTGCTTGTAGAAGGGCACTGCCACTTTGGAGCCACATTCAGAGCCCAGATTCCAGGTCATCCCAGAAGGTTGAATGGATGGCCCCAGCCCAGAGACTGGATGGCTTAGAGTCTGATGGCAGGAGCTGATCCCATAGTAGGTTTAGATCTCCCCAGACTGCCCATGTATGACAGCTAGATGGTTTCTGAAGGGTCCACCCCACTCCAAATTGCAAAAGTGGCCTCTGTTTGGTCTAAGATAATCACGATCATCTTAACCCCCTTGCCAGAGTAACTCCTTTAGGGATCAAAAATAACTCAACTGATCAGCAAGCACACAGCAATTCCCTGGCCACAGTGATTAACTCAGGTTGGTCTAACCAGAACAAGGCTCAAGACTTCTGTTAGATTAAGACCTCTCTCTTGCTCTGACCACTAAGGGGTGCAGATACAAAGCCTGGAGCTACTGCAGCTACTTTGTTGCCATAAGGTAACCCAGCCTGATGACAGCACCAATAAGAAGCAGACACAGCAAGAGAACTGCTGAACTCTGAAGCCAGAGCCCTGGTTAAACTGCACCAGAGGCCTACCTGCCACCACCCTTCCCAACTGGGTGGGCCGCTTTGGGGTGGGTTTTCTGCCTCCCATTGCAAAACAGCCCAAACTGACAGAGAAGCCCAGGATAGGTTGCTACCAGTTCCACTATCCATTCAAGAGCTGAGCCTGATGATGTGGAATGAGGTTCCTCTACTAAGCATCCCAAGGTTTGGTCTGGGAAATCGTTTTTCTTCTGTGTCTTCCATATGGTCTGAACCAGTCAATAATGGCTCCTGAGTGGTTTTCCACCTAGGAACCAGGACACCAGGGCCAGAAAGAAGCACAAACTTGTCTAATGTCACCCAGCTCGTGAATGCCAAATCCAGGACTCGAACCCAGGCCTTCTGGACTCCAGGCCATATGCCGTTCCTGAATAGAAATTCAACCAGCTGGCCTGCCCCGCCTGACCAATTGAACTAGTTGCTAAATTGATACTTTGCAAAATATGCATGTTTCCAATTGCAGAGCGTTGCTGTGACTTTGAAGCAGCGTGTAGCCTTCCCCTGATGTGGTGAAGGACGGAGGTGGCTGGCCTGGTATGGAGAGGGATCTTAGGAAACTCTCCGCAGAAGCCCCAGGGCACCCACTCGCTGGAAAGAGATCAGAAAGCAGCCTCTCTCCCCAGGCCGCAGGCAGCCAGCTCCCCACTTAAAAAGGACCCGGTATCAATTTCACTTTTTTTGTCCTTATTGGAGCCTCCCTAATGAGATGATGTTAGAGTTGGAAATAAAGAGATGAGTTGCTGGGTAAATAGATAAATAGATAAATAAAGCCTGGGCTTCTTCCAGGAATGCAGCCCTCTTTCTCCTGGGGGCTGGAGGAGGTGTGGGTGTCGCCTGACAGCGGCCCAACTTCTTGCCAAGGCGCTGGGGAGTGGGGGCCCTGAGGACACAGCTATCGGCCACCACTTCCTGCACACCTACCAGCTGCCGGCCTCTGCCTTGCTTGCCGTCTCTCCTTTAGTCTTTGCAATGACTCATGAAATAGGCAGGCGTCACCCCTCAAGTTCAGACAAAACAGTGGAGACCGAGAAAGGAAAGTGACCAGAACCAAGTCGTGGCTTGCAAGTCACAGGGCAGAGATTTCAGGTCAGGTCTGTCTGTGTCCAAAGATAAACATCACTGCCATCATGGAAGCCCCAAGGAGCTCACGGTCCCCTCGGGGACAAATGGCTCCCTCGGGAAATGACAGCAAAACACCCAAGATGGAGAATTTTCATCACCCTGCGTGGTGTGATGAGGGGCTTGGGGGGAGCTGGGGCTGGAGGTACCAGGGGGCCTGAAAGGAGAGCCTGCACAGGTAGAGAGGTGCCCTGGAGGGCCACCGCGGGACCTGCTCCCTGGGCCTGCCCCTGCCCTCGTGTCTGGCTGCCCCGTCCCCACACTTGCCCCCTCTGCCCTCGTCCCTGCCCTCCCCTTCCCCATGCTTGCCTCCATGGTCCTCTCCTCACACAGGAGGAGGGGCTTTTCCTGCCCCACGCCTCCGGTGGCCATCCTCTCACTCAGCATGACAGCTGCTGGTCTGTGGTGCTCAGGGGTGGCTGCGCAGGCTGTTAGAATGTGTCCCTACATCCACAGTGGTCAGCATGCACTGCTCTCCGAGGAGCCGCCAGACTTCCCCATAATCTGGCAACTAAAGGGTTGGCACTTGGCAAGGGAAGTGGGGACTCCAGAACCTGCTTCAGGGTCTGGTTGTGGTGCCCCACCTGTTAAACATTTTGGAACTTACCCTCGAGTGGAGTAGAACTCAGGGTCCCTGCTGGAGCCCACCACATCCTCAGAGCCAGCCTCCTGGGGCCTCTCCCCTGCCCCGCTCCAGCCAGGGCCTCGTTGCTGTTTCTCAGGAACGCCAAGCAAAAGTGCACCCAGGACGCCTGCACCTGCAGATCCTACTGCGGGAACTCACTGCCCCCTACCCCCTCAGCCTCTGTGCAGCATCGCCCTACTGGGGGTCCCCACCGCCCTGTATCAAAGAGCAGCACCAGCAACCCCCAGCACTCCCTTCTCCTCCACCCCATTTTACCTCTTCCCAGCTTCTCTGTCCTCAGACTCATATTACTAAGGACTGAGTTACCCTTGTCGAATCCTCTTGCCAACTAGGAGAGCCCATGCAGGCCACGCCTTGTTCCCTGTCACACCCGTGCCTGGCACAGGCAAGGCACACTGGGGTGCTGAGCTGAGTGATTGAATGAACAAATAAATAGATGTTTCCACTCGCCTTTTCTGAGCCCTACTGTGTGCACTACTCTGCACTCCAGGCTATGGGGCAGCCAGGCGGGGGTGCCGAGCTGTGCACACAGTAGGGCTGCTGATTTCCAGAACTCCTGAGAATGAGTGGGGTTAAAGCAGGAGGGGCACAAGGGAAGAGCTGAGGGGTCAGCATGAGCCCAGGAGAGTGGAGGGAGACAGAGTGTCCTGAGCACACGCCCTATGGGAAGGAAGAGGCCCAGAGCACATGCCGGGACCAGAGCAGGGCCCCAGCTTTGGAGCGAGTCAGGTTTCTGTGTCCTGACCTCCAGCAAAGGAGAGAAGACTCCGAGTGTCCCAGGCCCCGCAAGAGGTTTGCTCAAGGGAGCCCTGGGCATCAGTCCTTAGAAATGGGCCCCTGCACATGTGTGTGCTGTCGGGAGCCCAGATTTTCTTGAAAGGAAGACTCAGCCACTGTGCCCCTTTCTTAATTTAAAAACACTCTCTTGGCAGGCTGTGGGGGCTCACACCTGTAATCCCAGCACTTTGGAAGGCCAAGGTGGGTGGATTGCTGCACCTGGGAGTCTGAGACGAGCCTGGGCAACATGATGAAACCTCGCCTCTACAAAAAATACCAAAATTAGCCAGGTGTGGTGGCGCACTCCTGTAGTCCCAGCTGAGACGAGAGGATGGTTTGAGCCCAGAAGTTCGAGGCTGCAGGGAGCCATGATCGTGCCACTGCACTCCAGTCTGGGCGAGAGAGTAAAATCCTGTCTCAACAAAAAAATAAAAATGAACATAAAATAAAATAAAAACACCCCCAGATAGTTCTGTTTTGGGTGATGTTTATTTCTTTTTGAAAGTTTTTAGTATTTTCCAAGTTGTCCAGAAAATTGTAACCAGAAAAAATAAGCCAAAATTGCTGTTAAATGTTTTTGTTTTTGTTTTTTTTTGAGACGGAGTCTCGCTCTGTCACCCAGGCTGGAGTGCAGTGGCGCAATCTCAGTTCACTGCAATCTCCGCCTCCCGGGTTCAAACGATTCTTCTACCTTAGCCTCCCGAGTAGCTGGGACTACAGGTGTGTGCCACCATGCCAGGCTAATTTTTTGTATTTTTAGTACAGACGAGGTTTCACCACGTTAGCCAGGATGGTCTCGATCTCCTGACCTCGTTATCTGCCTGCCTTGGCCTCCCAAAGTGCTGAGATTACAGGCATGAGCCGTGCTGTCCTGTTAAATGTTTTTAAAATAAAACACTACAGAAAGGAATAATCACTTGTGTTAATAAATTCATACAATGGAATTTTACAGAATCTTTAAAATATTTATGAATTGATTTTAATGCCATGAAAAATATATAGTGGGAAAAAATCTAGATACTGAATTGTTGGCTCTGAGCAACATAAAATTGTATGTACATAGTAGGCTGGGTGTGGTGGCTCACGCCTGCAATCCCAGCACTTTGGGAGGCCGAGGCTTCAACAGCAGCCTGACCAACATGGTGAAATTCCATCTCTACAAAAATACAAAAATTACCCAGGCATGATGGCGGGTACCTGTAATCCCAGCTACTCAAGAGGCTGAGGCATGAGAATGGTTTGAACTCGTTAGGTGGAGTTTGGAGTGAGCAGAGATCGAGCCACTGCACTCCAGCCTGGGCAACAGAGAGAGACTCCACCTCAAAAAAAAAAAAAAAAAAAAAAAAGCGTGTATACATATATTTATATGCATGGGCATGTGTGTGTACACATACATATATACACATACAGAGTGTGCACACACATGCACACACAAGCAGGCACACACACCCAAACCAACATCTGGAAGGGAAAATGCCAACAAGTATTGGTGATGTCTGGGTGGTGGCATTCTGGATTTATTTGCCTTTTTAATTGTTTTCTATACTTTCCACATTTCTCTCAACTATAAAATAGTTATCTATATCTATATCTATTTATAGTTAACTATAAAAATGTTAACATCAAGGCTGGGCAGCATAGCACGACCGTCTAAAAAAAATTTAAAAATTAGCCAGGCATGGTGGCACACATCTGTAGTCCCTGCTACTCAGGAGGCTGAGGTGGGAGGGATCACTTGAGCCTGAAAGGTGGAGGTTGCGGCGAGCCATGATTGCACCGCTGCACTCCAGCTTGAGTGACAGAGTGAGACCCTGTCTCAAAAATAATTAATCCACTGAATGTTATTCTCAGAAAGCATTTTTATTTCAAATAAGGGTTGAAGTGTAGACATCAGAGAGAAAAGCACCCACCTCTCTTGTTTATTTGTCCAACCAACAGGACAGCCCTTGAACAGGACACGCAGGTGCCCAAGGAGACCCGTGCCACACTGTTTGACCTCATAATCCCATGCTTAAGAAGCCGTAAGACAATAATTCCACAGAAAATAACAACTATACAATCTGCTAATGTGTGGATCGCAGAGCTATGGATAAAGGGGTGGGGCGGGGAGGGGGGCGAGGAGTGAAACTGACCTAGTACCAGCCAAATACTGTTTGGAGAGATGACGGCTTTGGAGAAGTCAGGGGCATTTGGGAGGTGGCTACAAATTCGGCTGTCACGAAGCACTGTGAGATCTCAAAACATAAAAAATATTTTGTGTTGGCTGGGCGCGGTGGCTCACGCCTGTAATCCTAGCACTTTGGGAGGCCGAGGTGGGAGAACAGCCTGAAGTCAGGAGTTCGAGACCATCCTGGCCAACACGGTGAAACCCCATCTCTACTAAAAATACAAAAATCAGCCGGGTGTGGTGGTGCACGCCTGTAGTCCCAGGTACTCAGGAGGTGGAGGCAGGAGAATCACTTGAACCCGGGAGGTGGAGGTTGCAGTGAGCCGAGATCATGCCACTGCACTCCAGCCTGGGTGACTGAGTGAGACTCCATCTCTCTCTCTCTCTCTCTCTCTCTCTCTCTCTCTCTATATATATATATATATATATATATATAGTGTTAAGGGTGAAGTGAATATAGTGAAAAGGTGTAGGTGGGCCCTGACACCCAAGCTCTGTCACCATAGGAGAGTGTGGACCAGGACCCAGGCGCCAAATCCTCTCACTGAGCATCCTACAACCCTGTGATGTGGCTCCAACACGTCTGACTGCGCCCAGTGAGGCTCCAGGCAGAGAAGACAGCAGTGAGTAGAACAGACGGGCCCGGCTCTCATGGAGTTTATCTTCTGCGGGGGTTGGGAGGCTTGACAGACGGTCCATAAATACCTAATCAGTCCCATGGCACAGGCACCGGGGGAAAGCTAAGGCAGGTGGGGCCATGTGCCGCCCATCTCCTGGGGGTGCCGCCGGCCCCCGTCTCCCTGCTTTCTGCAGTCACCTGTAGCCAACAGAAGAGAAGTGCAGTGATACACCTCCTGTCCAGGCTCGGCCCATCGAGACCTCCCCTGTGCAATTCTTTCTCTCTTCTGCTGACTGCTGTCCAACGTAGGGAAACCAGGAGAGGACTCCAGGACCTTGGGGAAATGGAGCCACAGATGGAAGATGCCTGGGTTCCTGAGTTGCTGCTCAGAAGCAAGCTGCTCACTGGTCAAGGTCACCCATGTGGGTTGGATAAGGAACAAATGTGTATTGTGTTGAGTTAGCGTATGTTTGGGGGGGTCTTTGGTGCAGCAGCTCACCTGCCTAATGGAGGGGCTAGGAAGTGTTTGCAGGCAGTGAGAAGGAGGCGTTGCCCTTGAGAGAGAATGATCAGGAAGTCAGGCCCTGCGGCCCAAGAGGACGTAAGAACCGAGATTGGGAGGAAATGGAGAGCAAACCATGGGGCTAGCTGAAGGGAACCCACCCCAAGCAGAGGGCATGAGTGTGCCCAGAAGGGTCCACGAAGGAGGAGGAGGCCTCTGGGGAGGGGGTGGGGGCAGGGCAACAGAGCGAGGAGTGGAAAGAGATGAGGTTACACAGGCCTGGAAACCAGAGACACAGAGCCTGGCAGGTGTGTTCGGAGCTCAGCGCCGACTCTGGGTGACACAGAAGCCACGGCCAAGGAGTTCATGATCCAATCAACTTTCTAAAGAATCCGAAGGCATCGCTCTGTGTTATCGAGGACGCACTGCAGGAGGCGCTGCACAGAGCTTGTGGGAGACCTGAGGGTGGAACACAACAGGCAGAAAGAAGCACCCAGGACGCCCCAGGCTGCAGCCTAAGTCAGTGGGGACAGGGCTGCCACAGGGTCAGCTGGGGAGATGGAGAGATGAGCTGTCCTGTGTGGCTTTGGACTCAGGACACTGCCAGGAGGTCTCCTAGACGGTTGGGTCTCTGAGTTTGGAGTCCAGGAGGGAGGTCAGGCTGGAATTACAAAGCGGAGCCTTCAGAGTACAGCAGGTGATGGAAACGAAGAGAGACGCTGACCTGGGGAGGAGAGAAAGAAGGGCTGAGGCTGGGGACCCCCTGCGGCTCACGGGTCTGGAGCCTCCGAAGGTGGGTCAGAGAAGTGGAGGGAGTGAGCAGGCCACAGTGACCCACCGGCCAGGCCAAATCAGCCCTGAGGGCTGACCCTTAGGTCTGGTGACATGAGAGCCATGGGGGAGGGCCGGGGGTGAGGTGCAGCTTCTCCCCAAGAGGCGGGAGAGAGGGCAGCCGGGGTGTCCACGTGGTCAGAAGTGCTGTTGGAAAGAGGAACAGAGGAGGGCAGTGGCCGGAAGGAGAAGCAGCGTCTAGTGAGGTTTGACTTATTTTTAAGGTGAAGGCGTGCTTATAAGCTGATGGAATCACCCAGCCAAGAGGCAAGGCTGGGGCTGGTGAGGATCTGGGCCCAGCACGGAGGGGGCTCCTGAGCCAGGAGAGGGGGCACAGCACATATGGGCAGCAGGTGGGGTCCTGGAGGCTGGCAGAGGGCAGAGAAGGTGGGAAGTCCAAGTCGGGGAGAGGAGACGTCGGATGCCAAGGTCAGTTGGCCGGTCGGTGGTGGGAATTTCAGGTGACAGTTCTGTGCCCAGGTGCAGCAGGGCGAAGACAGAAGCCACAGAAGGGCGTGAGAAGGGAAATCCCAGGACGTGAGAAGGGAAATCCCAGTGCAGAGGTGAGGGGAGCGGGGCAGTGACTGTGTGGATGAGAGGGACAGGCGAGGTGGGATCTGGAGGTTGAGGTGCTGGAGGGGGTGCTTGAAATTGAGATGGGGAGATGATAACGAGAAGGGAGGGGAGGGGAGGGGAGGAGAGAAGAGGAGGAGGTGAAGGTTCTGGGAGGCTGGGACCACTCACAGGGATGTTCAAGAACTGGGCAGGAGTGATGTGGGGAAGTGACTGTGAATCTGGGGTTAAAATCTTCCAGGAGTGAGGGACGATCTGGGATTCGTAGATGACTCCAGAGTAAAAGGCAGAGTCTGAAGGTCCCAACTCAAAGCCTGGGTAGGAGGGAGGTAGAACATTGTGGAAAGAAAGTGAGGAGTGAGAGGACACCTCCCCCCTCCCCAGCACCAAGGGAAACAGAACCTGTGGGTGAGTTGCAGTGCAGGAAGCTTCAGGCAGAGCAAGAAGGTGAGGGGACCCTTGCAGGAGATGAGAGGAGGCGGCACCAGCGCCACGGCGTCCCCTCTGCCCGTCTGCACCTGTCTGGGGCAGCTGCCTTCTCTGCTCCTCTGCCTAGGGTATCTCCATCTCAGACCCCTAGAGTTGTTCTGTTCAGCACCTGAGAGGAGACCCTCAGCAGCCAGGAGAGGAATCCGTCGGGGAGAACCCCATGTCCCAGCCTCCCCACCTTCTGGGGGACCAAGGGTCTCCAGTGGAATGGACCCCGGGTTCCCATTAAGGTTACCTGCTCATCAAAACACACACCTTGGGCTTTTCTCTCTGTCTCACCCGAGCTTCCTGGGACCACCTCCCCTGTCCCTATGTCTTTAGCTCAGGGTCAGCCTTGGGAGGAACGCTAACCAAGCCCAGGGACTCTCTGGACGCTGGATATTAGCTGCAAAGGCCACCGCGGGAACGTTGTGGGTGAGGATTAGGATAGAGGAGCCAAAAAGGTAAGATCTCACCTAGTGGGAGGCAGGTGAACACCCAGTGCCCCAGGCTCCCTTGTGGGCAGGGTTGGGGGGATGTGATGGGGAGAGGGGGCTTAGAGGGCTTTGTCCTACGGTCCAGCTGTCAGGAGGGGCTTCCCCTCATTCATGCCAATGGCAGCGCCAGGTGTTCAGGGAGCTCTTGCGTTCAAACCATGAAGAAGACGCAGTTTAATCTCATCCCACTCAGATAAAGAGTAAATCCTTTTCTTCTATTTCAGAATGTCGTATTCATTTTTTACATCTAACAAAACCATTTTTTTAGAAAGCTAAACACAGCCTCACCAAATATGCAATGTAGCAATTATGCTCCTCACCTTTATCCAAAGGAGTTGAGACGTCCGCACTAAAACCTGCACACCGATGTGTACAGCGGCCTTATTCATAATGACCAAAACTTGGAAGCAACCCACAAGTCCTTCAGTAGGTGAAGGATTGAGCCGTGGTGCATCCAGACCGTGCAATATTATTCAGTGCTAAAAAGACAGGAGCTATCAAGGCCGGAAAAGACATGGAGGAAACTTCCATGATATTAAGTAGGTGAGAGAAGCTCATCTGAAAAGGCTGCACACCGTATGAGTCCAACTCTTTGACATTCTAGAAAGGGCAAAACTACAGAGAAAGTAAAATAATCAGCGGTTGCCAGGAATTTGAAGAGTGCGGTGAACAGGTGGAGACAAATTTTTAGGGCAGTGAAACTCATTGTATGATGTTATAACGGGGATACAGGGCATTAGACATTTGGTAAAACCCAGAGAATTTACAATAGAAGGCCGGGCGTGGTGGCTCACGCCTGTAATCCCAGCACTTTGGGAGGCAGAGGCAGGTGGATCACCTGAGGTCAGGAGTTTGAGACCAGTCTGGCCAACATGGTGAAACCCCGTCTACACTAAAAATACAAAAATTAGCCAGATGTGGTGGTGGGCACCTGTAATCCCAGCTATTTGGGAGGCTGAGGCAGGAGAATCGCTTGAACCCAGCAGGTTGCAGTGAGCCAAGATCATGCCACTGTACGCCAACCTGGGTGACAGAGTGAGATTTTTGTCTCAAAAAAAATAAAAAAGAGAGAAAGAGAATTTACAATAGAAAATTAGAGTGAACCCTGATGTAAACTATGGCCTTTAGTTAATAATAATGTATCAACACTGCTCATCAATTGTAAAAATGTGCCACATTAATGCATGATGTTAATACCAGGGGGAACTGTGCTGGGGAGGAGAGGGTGATATGATTTGGATCTGCGTCCCCACCAAATCTCATATTGAATTGTAATTCCCAATTTTTTTTCTTTTTTTTTTTGAGACAGAGCCTTGCCCTGTTGCCTGGTGCCATCACAGCTCACTGCAACCTCCACCCCCCAGGCTCAAGTGATCCTCCCACTCCAGCCACCCGAGTAGCTGGGACTACAGGCGTGCGCCACCATGCCCAGCTAATTTTTTTGTATTTTTGGTAGAGATAGGGTTTCTTGATGTTGCCCCCAGGCTGCTCTCGAACTCCTGGGCTCAGGTGATCTGCCCACCTGGACCTCCGAAAGTGCTGGGATTACAGGTGTGAGCCACGGTGCCTGGCCCAGCCGTGTGAGAATGAATGAGTACAGGGGGGTGTATGGGAATTCTCTGGACTTTCTGCTCAATATTATTGTAAACCTAAAGCTTCTCTAAGAAATAAAGGCTATCAAGTCGAAACAAAAACAAAAACAAGAAAAGCTCTAAACCCGGATTTCACAGGAGCCACGCTTGCTGGCAACCGCAGCAGGTAGGGAACCCTGCTTTGCTGAGGCTGACGTACCTCTCCTTGGTCAGAACCCCGCCCTCGTCCTACCCACCCCCACTCAGCCCCTTCCAGCCATTCCGGAGGCCGGGAAACCAAAGCAGGGAGAGCCGGGACCCCTCACCGCCTTCCCTACACCCTTGCCAGGGCCAGGCAGCAGTCAGGGCGGTGGTGGCAGCAGTCAGGGCGGTGGTGGCAGCCGCCAGCCAATGTCTGGTCCAGGAGTCCCTGGCCAACCCCAGAGATGAGGCTGTGGCCCTGCCAAGCTTCCTGGGCTGCACCTCCTGAAGGGGGACCCCATCCCATTGTCTATGTCTGAGCCACACCTGGACAAACGTGTTCTGTCTCTGAGCCCTAAAGCTCCATTTCCTCTGGTGCGAGAATAAGATCAGGAAGTCCTTACACACAGTGTCCCTGCCCCGGCCACCCTGGAGTAGGAACAAAGCCTCCCCTTTCATGGGGTCTTTCTGAGACTCAGTGACATTCCCATGAGACCTATGGCTACGGTCCGGGCTCCCTGTTCAAACGCAAGTTGTCAGTGACCTGACCCAAGGGACATGCCAGTCTGATACCAGCCAGCAGCCGGTGTGGTGGAGGCTTATCAGAGCTGCTCGGGTTACCCCGGGGAGTGCCGCCCTGGCCCCGGCCCCACTGGTGCACCTGGCCGTGCCCAGCCTCTAATCCAGCCGGACGGTGGGCTGCTTCCTGGAGGCCTGGGGTTCTGTGAACGTGACCAGCAACTACCTGCAGAGTGGGGTCGCTGTGTGGGAGGGACTCAGGCCCCTGAGTTCCTTTATAACTGTTCCCTTAGGACACCCCGTAGGGCTTTTTGGAAAAATGACACTGGCTACAACACAGATGGACCCTGAGGATATTGTGCTGAGTGAAATAAGCCCGTCACAAAAGAACAAATGCTCTGGGGTCCCACTTCCATGAGCTCCCTAGAGCAGTCACACCCACAGAGATGTGGCCAGGCGCAGTGGCTCACGCCTGGAATCCCAGCACATTGGGAGGCCAAGGCAGTAGGATCACCTGAGGTCAGGAGTTTGAGACCAGCCTTGTCAACATGGAGAAACCCCATCTCTACTAAAAATACAAAAAATTAGCCAGGCATGGTGGCACGTGCCTGTAATCCCAACTACTCAGGAGGCTGAGACAGGAGAATCACTTGAACCCGGGAGGTGGAAGTTGCAGCGACTGAGATTATGCCATTGCACTCCAGCCTGGGTAACAAGAATGAAACTCCATCTCAAACAAACAAACAAACAACAACAAAAAATCCACAGAGATGTAAAGGGAGAGTGGTGGGGTCAGGAGCTGGGGGATGGGAGGGGGAGTGAGTGTTTAATGAGGGCAGAGTTTTAAGTCTGGGAAGACAAGAATGTTCTAGAGATGATGGTGGTAATGATTGTATAACCATGTGAATGTATGGTTGAAATGGTGAACTGTTACTACAAGCATAAAATAAAACACAAATGCTGCTCACCCCAAACTCTAGAATAGGAAATAATATTTTTTTCCTTCAAAATGTAGATGAGAGAGGTGCTGCCAAAAATTCTGTAAGACCTCTTCTTCTAAGCTTTGCACAAGAAACTTGCACAATAATTCATCAAAGTACTTGAAATATAAAAAATGAAAATGTTTGGGCCGGGTGCGGTGGTTCTTGCCTGTAATCCCAGTGCTTTGGGAGGCTGAGGCGGGAGGATCGGTTGAGGCCAGGAGTTCAAGACTAGCCTGGGCAAAATAGCGAAACCTTGTCCCTACAAAACATTAAATTAAAAAAAAATGAAAAAGAAAAAAATGACTCTACTAATAAAATATTATGATTATTATTAGAGATAGGGTCTCACTCTGTCACCCAGGCTGGGGCAGTGGCATGATCATAGTTCACTGTAGCCCGGAGCTCCTGGGCTCCAGTGATCCTCCCACCACAGCCTCCCAAGTAGCTGTGACTACAGGCAAGCGCCACCACACCCAGCTAATTTTTTTGTATTTTTTAGAGAACGAGTCTCGCTATGTATGATGCCCAGGCTGTTCTTGAACTTCTCTGGGGCTAAGTGATTCTCCCGTATCAGCCTCCCAAAGTGTTGGGAATTACAGACAGGAGCCACCATGCCTGGCATAAAATACATTTTTTAAGAGTATGAAAATCACTTCTGTTTCACCCTCTAAAACAATGCAAGAATGTTCCAGAGTCTGAAGGAGCTGCTTGTGGCATCCCACAGTCCCTTGTCACCCATAAGAAAAGTCCGTGCCCTTCCACAGCATCTGGCCCTCCTGCTGCCTGGCCCCGCTGCTCTACAGAGCCCCCACACTCACCCCAGGGTTCCAGCCTGCCCAGACCACTTCTTGCCTGGTCCTAGCTAGCATCCCCCTCCTCGGCCCAGGCCCCTCCCTCCCCTCATGCCTGTCATGCCCCATCCATCCCCAGCACCCTAGTCCTCTTTCCAGAAGCCCCTGCCTGCAGGCTCTGCCATAGCCACATCCTGTCTGCTCACTGAGCCCATTCCCCACCAGCAGCACCAGTCTTGTGAGAAGCTCCTCGGGCCCTGCCCCCTGTCTCCTTGAACTGGGATGAACTGAACTATGTCTCCTGGAATAGACTGAACTGTGTCTTTCCCATGCTCCTATGAGGACATCCTCATCCCCAGAGTGAAGGTATTTGGAGACAGGGCCTTTGGGAGGTGACTATGGTTAGGGAAGGTCTGAGAGTGGGACCCTATAATGGAATTAGTGCCCTTATGAGAAGCAACACCAGAGAAAGAGCCCTTGCGAGCTTTCTCTCCACCCCCACTGTGTGAACACAGAGCGGATGCAGCCCTGCACGCCGGGAAGGCAGGGAGCCCTCACCAGGAACTGAATCAGCCATCACCTTGATCCTGGACCCCAGCCTCCAGGTGGGTCAGGGGCACTGAATCAGTGAATGAATGAAGGGCTGGTTCCTGTACCCATGTCAGCACATGTCCTCCCTCTGCCCGGGCATCTCCTGGAGCCTGGTGTAGGCAGACTCCAGCAGGACCCGTGCTGCACGCCGAAACTCCCCAGGCCCCTCCCTTCACTCGTTTAGAAATGCACTGGAAATATTGTAGGCGCCATTTTCACCAATCGAGTGTGCGGAAGCTTTTAGTAAACACGGGTTACTTTGATGCTAATTACATTTAAATAACATGTGTGTCTACAATTATATAATTATACATATATGCAAATATAGAAAAAAATACCAAAAAATAATGAACTATTCCCAGGCAGGGGTCTTCTGAAGGTTATGGGATCATTTTGACTTGCTCTTCTTTATACCCTTGAGTATTCTCCAACTTGCTTACAATGAGCACGGATTCTTTTTTTAATAAGCAGAAAAAAATGTTGCTTTTAACATTTAGGAAGCTGTCTTGAGTATCTGGCACACTAAAGGCAGCTTGCTGGGCACCGTGGGATTCATTGGTAGGTAAGAAGGAGAGGCAGAGTCCCTGAACTCCATCAGCCTCCAGTCTGGACAAGACCAGACACCCACGCGCAAAGTGGAGCCAGGTGGTGCCCTGTGGGAAGCCAACGCATGCTGGGAACCTGGAGAAGGAGCCAGAGCTGGGTCTGGGCTGATGGAGGGGAGACCCACAGGCTACGTGGAGAGGAGAAGCACGTCTGGCAATGGAGGGCATGCGGCCGGAGGGGCTGAGGGGATGCATGAGAAAATGAGTTTGGGCTTCACATATGGATGTCACCAAATGCCAGCACAGGGCCTCAGACTGGACACACGGCCCGTGGGTCACCCGGTGCCTGAAAAGGGGCACCATGCACTCACGTGTTTCTTCCGAAATGTCTCTGGCTGCTGGGGAAACGCCGTGTGTGTGCTGCAGTCACATTGCGTCCCCTGCCTGGACACAAGAGCAGGTCCCACTGTGCTTCATCTTCAAAACACTACAGCACGGAGCCCCCAGAAGCAGGGGTGCCCCTCGGGTGTCCCCCTAAGTCAAGAGGCCATGGTAAGCGGAAAGTCACACTTTTTTCTCTCTGAATGCTGCAAATCAATAGAAAAAAATAGAGATTGTCTGAGGACGCTTTCTTCAAACACTACAGAACATTGTCCACACTGAATGTTCTGTTCACGTTTGAGGGCTGTGTAGAGGGGATTGATGGAGACGGTGGGGCTGCGAAGGCCCTCATATGTCCCAGAGCTTGAGGCACGGGCCCAGAACCCAGTGGGTGCCCGGTGTGATTGCAAAGCCTTCTGAACGGCGCTGTGTGGGTCATGGGGGCACTTGACCCATCCCAACCAGAGGACGGCCATGTTGGGGGATGTGGCTCCAGAGCCCCCAGTGCCCAGCCCCTACTAGGCTTCTTCCAGAGCTGATTTCCGAGGGCATAAATCTGCTTCGTTCCCGCCCCTCACTCCTCTAAAGAAAGGCCTCCTGCATCCCTGGATCCCTTGATTTCATCTTTGAGGCCACCAAAAAGTCACTTCCTCCTTCCTTGCTCTAGACGGTCCTGACCCCAGCAGAGTAGGGACTCGGCAGGGCCACTGCTCAGGGAACACTGAGAGCAAAGGGGCTGCTTTCAGCCGGTGGTTCTCAAAGTCAAGGCTTGATGAAGACACGTGCGGAAAGGAGATGGGCTGGAACTGGGGGGGCCTCAACTCTGCAGTTGGGGAACCTGACCCAAGTTGACCAAAGCTGGGGGACACAGGCAGAGTCTGGCTCTGGCACCTCCAGGTGAGCCACAACAGAGTGTCCTCAGCTGTAAAGCAGGGACCCAGGGACCAGCAGCCACAAGGCAGCGTTGCTGGGAGGGGCCATGAGCTGAGCAGCTCCGAGGCTACACCCCAACTGTGTCTGATTAAGTCCTTTCTGTTACTCTTTAGGACTCGCCCCCAATGCCAACCCTCCTGACCTTGTCCCCAAGTCTCCCCTGGCTGGTTTCTTACATTGTCCTGGGTCTTTATCACTGACAGTTGACATAGCTGTCCCCCATCCCCAATCGTCCTCCCCCAGGACAAGTGACATGTCATAGTCAATGCTGGCTCTCTCCAGCACCCACTCGGTGGAGCCACTCGGGGCCAGTTAGTTCAAGGAAGGAAGGAAGGAAGGAAGGAAAGAAGGAAGGAAGGAAAGAAGGGAGGGAGGGAGGAAGCAATGCTTCTGTTGGAAATGTACCCAAGCTGCGTTTTCCTCCCAGGCATCAGGGCCCGAAGCAGGGTTGGAGAGGGCAGGGGGAAGCCCCCAGCAGGACATGCCCAGCTCCTCTCATGTGGATGGCAGCTGTCCAGCAAGAGAATGTGGGCAGAGGAGGTGGATTGGTCAGGGCTCCACTTCAAGCCAGACTCCTGCCTGTGGGCCAGGCTGGGGGACTGAGGCCTTGGGTGAGGACCCGAGGCTCTGAGCTACAGTGGACCCAAAACCCAGACCTCTGCTTTCGCCAGTAAGCGGAATAGCATCGGGGATGATGGGCCCTGGCTCACAGGCCACCTGCTGCTGAGAACGTGGTGGGGACTGAGCCAGGGGCTTCAGGCCAGCTGCAGTGAGAGGATGGGAAGGGCTGCCTCCAACTTGCCTGGTGCTAGCACCTGCAGCCCATAGTGCTCCCAGCCTTCCCAACCAGGCCCCGCCATCAGATCCAGCAGCAGGCCCCTGGATCCCCTGATTTCATCTTTGAGGCCACCAAAAAGTCACTTTCTCTTTCTTGTCAGGCACCTACTCAACAAAGCCGCCCAGAGCCAGTTAGTCGGAAGGAAGGAAGGAAGGAAGGTAGGAAGGAAGGAAGGAAGGAAGGAAAGAGGGAAGGGAAGGGAAGGGAAGGGAAGGGAAGGAAGAGAGGATGGGAGGGAGAGAGAAAGAGACGGGAAGGAAGGGACACCTCTCAGGCCCCAGAGTTCTGGAAAGCTCCAAGAACCTGGTTAGACCGTGGCATGAAGAAGCAACGTGCCTAACAGGGAGGCAGCATTTGCCACAGCAGGATATAGAAGGGAGAGGTAAGACGGCGTGTGCCGGTGTCCACAGCCTGTCAGCCACAGGGGACCGAGGGAGCTGTGGCTTCCCTTCATTGCCTACTTTTAGGTTTTGTAACCACGTGAATGCCTCATCCACTGAAAAAATTAAACTTACAAACTTGCCAGAATTTGCCCCCGAGGGCCTGAAGCCCCCCTGGGTGAGGACGCTGCAGCTGTGCATGTGAGTAAGACCCTGTATCTGCAGGGCCACCCCTCTACCACCCATCTCGGCACCCACACCCCTCAACGCCCCAGGCTCCTCCGCAGAACTGAGGCCCCTCCCCTCCACGGAGGCATTTCCCTGTCTCAGAAGGGAGGAAGTCTCTGCTCGAGTGCCACCTGACTGGAATCTCACAGGAGGAATTGAAAATCAGCGTCACACGCCCCGCTCCTGGCCTCCACCCCCAGCCCGGCTTAAAGCAGAAAATCAACACATAGAAGGAGATGGCTATTTTGAGTGCTGGGAGCCAGTTTCTCTCCCTTTTCTCCCTCTTCTTCCTCCCCCTTTCCAAGGGCCCGGCCCCTCCTGGGAAGGCAGGGAAAGGACAAAGACCCTGGGAGAGGGACGCGCCTGCCACTGCCCAGCCTGGGCTGCAGAGCGACACAGGCGCCGGAACTCACCCTGGCATTGGCCTGGCAGGAAGGCCCAGCTGCCCGCTGGCCCGGCTCCTCCTGGGCAGCTCCGTGGGAATTCCCTGGGGGCAGAGTGTATTACAGGAAGCGGCCGCTGGGTGCAGGGCGGGCTTCTCTGGTTCCCATAGACCATCCCCTCCCCATGAACTGGAGCAGGCTTCCCGTGCAAGCCCATTTGGCCTGGAAGTAGGAAAAATACCGCTCCTATGGTTCTGTGTTCTGCTGGAGAAAAGTCTCTGGGGCCGGGCCCCACCCCTATCCCCGCTTCTTACCCACCCCACCTACCCTGGCCGTCACTCCACTTTCTCCTTACTTCCCCCCACTCAACCACACTCCACAGGGTCGTGGCTGCTTTCTCTGAGCTGACAATGCTGGTGCCACCGCACACAGGACCACCTTCTGCACCCCTAAGGGGACAATGGCCGGTTGCTGGGCTTGGTGATGGTTCAGGGTCTTGAAAACCTTTTCTCTGCCCCCGCTCCACCCACTGCAGACTGTGACAGCAATCCCAGGGCCTCCATGGGAGAGGAGAAGAGTGTCCCAGGACACCACACACCAGAGCAGCTCAAGCCACCAAGCCAATCCCTGCCCTGGTTCCACACCCCGGCCCCCACTGAAACCCCGGAGGCAAAGCCTTGCTCTAGCTCTTATTCTTAGCATCGAACTTGCTCCCACTACGGTGGGAATAAGGTAGCTGGCGCCGGTGCATGTAACAATGGGCCGGGGGCTCAGGCGGTGGGTTCATTCTGAGAACCCTCCACCTCCTTTAGACATTTCTTGAGGACTTGGGTTTAAGATGAGTGAGTCACGGAGCCACATAATTAGAGATAGGAAAGGCAGCTTTGCCAGGGCCTCGACTTGGACCAGAACATTCTACTTTTAGATTCATGGAACAATCACATCTCACTGGACCTGAGACAAGTGAGGAAACTGAGCCCCAGAGAGGCAACTGGGACTCTTGGTGGAGTATACGGGGAGCAGGGACAAGGTGAATGGGGGTCCCGCATCTCCAGAGGTCAGGTGCTCTGTCTAATGCATGGCATCAGAAGTACCAGCAGCTGTAGGAAGGGAGGCTGCATCTCCAGCCCCCTAGGAGGGCATGGGGCCAGTCCAGTCTGAAGAAGGAGCTGGGGGCAACCCCAAGGGTCAGCTCAGGCCTCAGAGCAGAGGACAGCTGGGATCATGATTGGTTTTTTTCAATCTCAGCCTCAGATCTATGCTCCAAGAACAGGAGCCTAAAGGAAGCCAGGCTACAAGATCTGACACTTGCACCTGCTCCTGGAAGCCAGCCTGGCCTCTGGAGGCCTGAGGACCTGGTGCCACTGTGAGGACCTCATGCCACTGTGGGGACCTGGTGCCACTGTGAGGACCTCATGCCACTGTGAGGACCTGGTGCCAGTGTGAGGACCTGGTGCCACTGGGCTCTTGCTCTGGGCTTTTCCTTTCAGTTATCAGTCTGCAGCGGAGACTGGTTTCCGCTGCCAGGGCAAGGATGTTTGGACACCATGAGAACCCTCTCGAAATTCCAGGGTTTTGAATTTCAAGCTGAGCTGGGTCCCAGTAGTATTCAGGTTCACTGGAAGTTGGCAGAAATCAGCCTCCTGCTTTTGATGGGCAGTGGGGAGGGGGTCAAGGAAAGCCTCTTAGGAGGTCCCAAGGAAATCTCAGACACCAGCGAGTGCTTGTGACACATACTGCTGAATGAAGTCTGGGTGAATCAGAAACACCAGGCTGCATTTCCCTTGGAATACACTCGGGGTTAATAATTACACGAGAAATCACTTGGCAAATCCATGTGGGGTGTTGCTGAACCCAAAACGTTCAAGAAGATGTTTGACTAATCCCATCCCTGGGCGTGGCCCATCCTCTCCAAGAGGGCAGGGGATGGCTTTAAACAATTATGGGCCACATGCTTGCAACCCACAATGCCTGGCTGCTTTCAAAGAGTGTTTCTCTGCCCTTGAACATCCAGGAATTGAGTTCACCTGGGGAGAGGGGAATTTTTCCCAAGTGATTCTATGGGAATTGATTCCCTGATTCTCTGGTTCTAAAACTTCAACAGCATCTACTGGGAAAGTGAGGTGGGGGGAACACGGGGCGGGGGACGGGGGGAGGTGAGGTGGGCGGTGGCTCCTGGGGGACTTGTTAAGAAATATTTTGGATGATTCAATGACTCTCCGGACTAGAAGACTTTTGATTTTGATTAACCACCAAAAAAACTCCACCAGCAACAGTGAGATCATTGTGTGAGTGGGGCTGCTTCGTATTGTCATGAGAGTTCCATGAAGGCCCCAAGGGCACTCCGAAATATCACAGCGGCTTCCAGGAAATTCTCTGCCAGCATCTGCAGGCGGGAGACAAAGTGTTGCCTTGGTCCCATTTCTGGGGCAAAGGCGACACTCCGCACCCTGCACTTGGCGCTCTGTGCTCCGCACTCTGCAGTCCATAGTCTGCACTCCGCAGTCCCCAGCCCACACCTCACACTCTGCACTCCTTACTCCGCAGTCCACACTGGGCCCTCCGCAGTCCACACTGGGCCCTCCGCAGTCCACACTCCGCAGTCTGCACTCTGCACTCCACACTCCGCAGTCCTCACTCCCGCAGTCCACACTCCGCAGTCCGCACTCCCTCAGTCCACACTCTGCAGTCTGCACTCCTCCGGCTGCTGGCAGGGCCCTGCGTATCTTTGCTGAGAACTTTCCTTCCCGGAGCCTCAGCTCTTCCGGCTGCCTGGGTGGCCTCAGAGGGTCTAAACAGCTTTCCATGCTCCTTTGCACCATACCTCTGGGCTCGGGGCACGATTGCTGCCACATTCTGTGCCACGTGGTCACTAGCACTGCGCGGCCAGATTTCCACAGGCGTCCACGCCGCAGATGTGCGCTAAGGGTCTACTGTGTGGCAGAGACGCCTAGACAAAGAAGACACAGCTCATGGCCTTGCGTGACTTACCGGTGGGGGGACCCACCCACCTGGTCATGGCAAACCCCTGAGAGAAGCAGAATGCGCTGCCTTGTCCATCCCCCGCCACCCATCCATCCATTCATTCATTCCATGAATATGTGTTGGGACAGGTAAGATGTGCTTTCATCCCCTGTAGCTGCTATGACAAAGTCCCACAAACTGGGTGTCTTAAAACAATAGACATTTA
Organism: Pongo pygmaeus; assembly: GCF_028885625.2. Classification (NCBI taxonomy): domain Eukaryota; kingdom Metazoa; phylum Chordata; class Mammalia; order Primates; family Hominidae; genus Pongo; species Pongo pygmaeus. The sequence goes on along the minus strand of NC_072382.2, from coordinate 5,363,275 downwards.
CTCCCTCAGAGTTTCAGAGGCCAGCGATCCAGAATCAAAATGTCAGCAGGGACAATGCGATATGGTTTAACTCTGTTCCCCAAAAGTTCATGTGTTGGAAACATGGTTCCCAGTGCAGCCATCTTGAGAGGTGGGACCTTCAGGAAGTTGCTGGGCCATGAGGATCCTGCCCTCATGAGTGGATTAATCCATTCAGGGGATAATGGATTCATGGCTTCTGGAGGGAGTGGGGTAGTTATCACGAGAGTGGGTCTATGATGAAACTCACTTCAGCCATATCTCATGAGCCCCCGGGCATCTGAGGCCCTGTGCCTCCTCGGGACTCTGCAGAGAGTCCCTGCCAGCAAGAAGCCCCACATCAGAGGCACCCCTCAACCTGGGACTTCCCAGCCTCTAGAACTATGAGAGATAAATATCTTTTCTTCATAAATCACCCAGGTAATTAGTTATAACAACAGAAAATGGACTAACATGGCCACACTGTCTCTGAAAGCTCCGGGGAGGATCGTACCTTGCCTTGTCTGGCTTCTGGTGGTTGGTGGCACCCTTGGCATTGCTTGGCTCATGGCCGAATAGTCTCACCTCCAGTAGTCACGTGGCCTCCTCCTGTCTCCGTCCCTGTAATCAAATGTCCTTCTTCTTCAAAGGATCCATTGGATTTAGGGCCCACCCCACTCCGTTCTGACCTCGTGCTAGCTTATTACATCTTCTTCTATCTGCACCCACCCTATTTCCATGGGAGAACCCTGAGGTCCTAAAAGGCCATGGACTCTGTGGGGTCACCTTCCAGCCCAGCACAAGCGTGTTCCAGGAGCAGGCACTGTTCCAGTCCCTGCCGTCATGTACCTTGCATTTCTGGTAAGGGAGATGGGTTTGAAAGGCGTAATCCACAGGTAACAGAATGCCCGGTGGAGCACAGTTCTATGGAGAGAACGAAGCAGGCGCAAAGGCTCCAGGGTGATGGGGACACCCTTGTCTGCAGGGCAGCCCAGGAAGACCGCTGTGAGGAGATTACAACTGCAGGGAGGTAGTGGGACTCCCCAGGGGAGGACTGCTCCGGGCACAGAAAGCAGTCAGTGCCACGGGCTTCAATGAGAAGTGTGCCCGATTTCCCAAGGCCCAGCAAGGAGGCAGAGTGGTGGCTGTGGAGGGACTGAAGGAGGAGGAGAGGCAGGCAGGGCGGCCACTGCCAAGGCCCAGAGCAAGGCATCTCTCCCGAGCATGGTGCTAAGGATGTGGGAGTTGAACTGTGGGCTTGGGGGAGCCTTGGGGGAGCCTTAAAAGAGAAGTGGCCTGGACAGAGTCTGTGCCAGGCCTGCCCTGGCCAAGATGGGGAGAGCCAGGTGAGGGAAAGTGGAGAGGAGGAAGAGCAGCCACGGAGAGGCCAGCAGCACCACAGGGCGAGGCTGAAGGGGGGGCGATGCGGGGTTCTGGACGCAGGTCTCAGTCATGCTGACGGACATCACCGAGCTGCAGCATGGAACCAAAAGAGCAACACCACAGGCAACTACGAGGTTTGGGGTCTGAGCACCTGCAAGGTGGCCGTCCTGATGGCTGATGGGAGAGTAATCAAGCTGCAGATAAAATGCTCTGTGGTCAGCTGGGCGCAGTGGCTCACGCCTGTAATCCCAGCACTTTGGGAGGCCGAGGGAGGCGGATCATGAGGTCAGGAGATCGAGACCATCCTGGCTAACACGGTGAAACCCCGTCTCTACTAAAAATACAAAAACAAAATTAGCCAGGCGTGGTGGTGGGCGCTTGTATTCCCAGCTACTTGGGAGGCTGAGGCGGGAGAATGGTGTGAACCTGGGAGGTGGAGCTTTCAGTGAGCCAAGATCGTGCCACTGCACTCCAGCCTGGGTGACAGAGCGAGACTCTGTCTCAAAAAAAAAAAAAAAACAACAATGCTCTGTGGTCACAGCGGAAACTGAGAGGAAACCTGCCTAGATTCAACATTCAGAGAAGGGGATTTCTGAGCTGGGTTTTGAAGGATGACTAGGAGCACCCCACTGTGCCCAAAGTGAGCAGGTCCTTCAGGGGAGGGGTCAGTATGCCCCTGTGTCAAAGCCTCTGATGAAGGCAGTTTCTGTCTCCTCTCCTAAGCCTCCAGCCCCTCCTCTCCTGAGCCTCCAGCCCTTGAGGCAGGTCCTGCGTCACCGTCACCAGGAGCAGCAGCAGGCAGGAAGAAAGGGGCAACTGTGACGTTTGCAGCCCGGCCCCCACTCTTAGCTGGCAGCATTCCTTTGGGCCTTGTATGAGGTTGGATTATGTCCCCATAAAACGTTATGTCCACATCCTAACCCCCATGCCTCTGAATGCACCCTTCTTTGGACATAAGGTCTTGACAGATGTAGTCAAGTGAAGATGAGGTCGTTCTGGGTTAGGGTAGGCCCCAGGTGCAAGGCCTGGCATTATTCTAAGGAGAGGGAGATTCGGAGGCACATGGACACACCGAGGGAAGAAGGCCAGTGAAGACGGAGGAGGAGATTGGGGGGATGAACACTGAAGACTGCCCACAGCCTCCCGTAGCCCCTCAGAGCCTCCAGGAGGAACCAACCTGGCCGACACCTTGATTTTGGACTTCTGGCTTTCACAACTGTGAGAGAAGGAAACTCTGTTGCTTTCAGCCCTGCTGTGTGTGGAACCTTGTTTCAGCAGCCCAGGACACTCACACAAGCCCCAGTGCCATCCTCTAGAAGACAGGCACAGCGCCCGCCACTCAGCCTCAGGCACTGTTCCACGGGGCAGCGTCCAGGGCTCCACCAGCACAGCTGACACTTGTCTTAGTCAGGGGCCTCTGGAGCGGGGCCACTCAAAACGTGGTCAAGCGACCAGCCACACTGACATCACCTGGAAGCTTGTTAGACTGGCCCACTTGGACCCAGTGAGCCAGAATGAGCAGTGTGATAGGATCCCCTAATCTCCCCTGCACCGCATGCTTTGAGAAGCTCTGCTCTAGGATGCGGAGCCTGAGGCCAGGACGTTGGTGCCGACCCTGGCTGAGGGAGGGGTCAGCCAAGGTGGAGGAGTGAGGAAGACGGCCATGGAGAAGGCACAGGCACGGCGACACAAGGGAACCAGAGGGGTCCTGGGCAGAAGCACCCGAGGTGTCCCAGCAGGAGCTGCACCTCCAAGTGGCCCACAGAGAGGAAGGAGGAGGGGGTTTGTCAGCTTGGCTGCCCGTCACTCCTCTCCCACTGTTAAAAGTTTACCCCATGGTAGAGGGTGGCAGAGGATGAGGAGCAACTCCTCAATGGCTCCAGGGCTTTTGGGGTGAGGACAATGTTTTAGATCTTGAGGGAGGTGGTGGTTGCACAACCCATTAATGTACTAAATACCACTGAGTTGTTCACTTGAAAATGATTAATCGATGTTAAATGAATCTCACCTCCGTTTTTTTAAAAGTTTATCTGTGAGATGCTAACCTCTCCTGCACTTCCGGGCACTTCTCAGAACACCAGGTCCTGCACGCAGAGTCATGGCGTCTGGGTACCATCGAGGAGGCAGAGGTGGAGGACAAGAAGACAATGGCAGAGCCGTGTGTGGTGACTACTTTCTCATTATTGTCACCATCCTTTCCAAAAGTTGAATCAGTTTCATAGCACATCTGGCAAGGCTCAGGCACCCGGGAGCATCCTCACCAGCCTACAGCCAAGAATGGAGCCACCCTGAGAAAAAAGCATGGAAGAAAAGAACTGTGCAACCGAGAGAACGGTGCTGCACATAGTGGTGCTTCCAGGAGCACCAGGGTGCGATTTATCGCATTTGTCATTCAACTCCAGGTGACTTGTGTGTCATAGGATTGCGGCTCAGGCGTGCGCCACGCCACCCTAAGTCAAAGGGAAGCTTGGGCAAGTCACTCGGCCTTTCTGAGTTTCAGTTTTCTTATCTGTAAAATGGAAGTGATATCCACCTACTCAGAGCTGTTGGGAGCAATGAAAGTAGATGCCACTTCAAACCTAGCCCCGAAAACTTCCTATAGATAAAGCTTTATGGAAAATTAGTAGCTCACAGCCAAAAATTGCAACACATTAGAATAAATCTAGCAGAAGTAAGAGGCAGCAAAATCAAACCCACTAAGAGTTCAAAATTGAAATTATCAAACATAAAAAATAATATAAATATGTTTAATATGTTTAAAGAAAAAAAAGTGAAACTTAAAACATGATCAAGGGATCCATAAAAAATGACCAACCAGTTTTGAAAAAAGACAGAATTTCTAGAAATGAAAAATGTAATTACTAAAATTAAAAACTCGCTGTGTGTTGAGTAGCTCTATTAATTTCAGACAAAGTTGACTTTGGAGCAAAGAAAAGCTCCAGAATAAAAAGGGGCATTACATTCTGCTAAAAAGGATCAGGCCAGGCGTGGTGGTTCATGCCTATAATCCCAGCACTTTGGGAGGCCGAGGCGGGTGGATCACGAGGTCAAGAGATCGAGACCAGCCTGACCAACATGGTGAAACCCTGTCTTTACTAAAAATACAAAAATTAGCCAGGCGTGGTCATGCCCACCTGTAATCCCAGCTTCTCAGGAGGCTAAGGCAGGAGAATCACTTGAACCCGGAAGGCGGAGGTTGCAGTGAGCCGAGATTGCGCCACTGCACTCCAGCCTGGGTGACAGAGCGAGACTCCGTCTCCAAAAAAAAAAGAATCAATTCATTACTGACACCACAAAACCCCCAAATGTGTATCACCTAAGAGCAGAGCTTCAAAAGACATAAAGCTTACAGATTGACAGAACTGAAAAAAGAAATAGATAAATCCATAGTTAATAGTTGGAAACTTCAACACTCCTCCCTCAATAACAGAACTAATAGAAAATCATCAAGGATAGAGAAGAACCTAACAATACTATTATCATCTGGATCTATGAGACATTTAGAACATTCTGCCAACCAGGGTGGTGGCTCTTGCCTGCAATCCCAGCACTTTGGGCGGCTGAGGAGGGTGGATCGCTTGAGCCCAAGAGTTTGAGGCTGCAGTGAGCTATGATCACATCACTTCAACAGAGTGAGACCCTGCCTCAAAAAAAAAAAAAAAAAAAAAAAAAGAGCATTCTACCCAAAAAATCATAAAACATATTTTTCAAGTGCACATGGAGTATTCAGCAAGACAGACTATATTATGTCATAAAACAAACATTAACAAAGTTAAGGGAATTTAAATTATACAAAATATGTCCTATAATGCAGTTAAACTACAAATTAATAACAGAAAAATAAGAGAAAAATATTCAAGCACTTGGAAGTTAAACACCACACTTTGAAATAATGTATGACTCAAAGTCTCAAGAGAAACTTAAAAACATTTTGAACTAAACATAAATGAAAATACAACATGTCAAAATGTATGAAAAGCAGCTACAGCAGTGCTTAGAGGGAAATTTACAGTATTAAATGCTATTATAAAGAAGAAACGTCTCAAATCAATGCTAAGCTTTTATTCTTAAGAAACTAGAAAAGGAAGAGCAAAATAAATCCAAAGTAAACCGAAGGAAGGAAATAATAAAGACGAGAACAGAAATCAATGACGTTGAAATCAGAAAAACCAAAGAGAAAAATCAATAAAACCAAAATACGGCTCTTTAAAAAGATCGATAACATTGATGAAGCTTTAGCAAACTAACAAAGAGAAAAGAATACCTCACAGATGTCAATAATGATTGAAAGGAATCCTATGAACAATTCTATGTACCTAAATTCTACATCTTAGACAAAATGAATGAATTTCTTGGACACAAACTACCAAAATTCATCCAAGATTAAATAAATAACTTGAATACTCCTATAACTATTAAACACGTTTAATGCATAGTTTTCTATTTGTTTTCAAAAAATAAATATCCAGTCCCACATGGTTTCACTGGCTAATTCTACCAAACATTGAAAGAAGAAATAACATTGATTGCTACCCAGGAAATAAAAGATTAAAGACTACTTCATGACACATTATATGAGCATTGCCTCAAAACTAGAAAAAGACTGTACCAAAAAGGAAAACTATAGACCAGATTCCTACATAAACACAAACACAAAAGTCCTCAGCAAAATATCAGTAAATAAAGTCCAGCATTATATGAAATACACCACCACCCAGTGGGGTTTATTCTCAGAAGGCAAGGATGGTTCAGTACTCAAATATCCATCAGTGGAATCCACCTTATCAATAACCTAAAGAAAAACCATATAATCATTTCAACAGACACAGAAAAACTTTTAACAAAATGAAGCATCCATTCATGATAAAGTTCCCAGCAAAATGCCAATAGAAGGGAACTTCCTCCATCTGATAAAGGATATCTACAAAAATCCTACAGCTAGCATCATGCTTAATAAGGAAAGATTTTCTCCCAAAGATTGGGAACAAGGCAAGGATAACCACTCTCATCATTCTATTCAACATCACAGTAGGAATCTTAGCCAATAAAATAAGACAAGAAAAAAGAAATGAAAGCCTTGCAGATTGGAAAGAAATAAAACTGTCCCTGTCCTCAGGCAACATAACTACACTGAAAATTCCAAGAAATCTATATTTTTTTTAAAAAAAGACTCCTAGAACTAATAAGCAGGTTTGCAAGGTCCTAAGATAGAAGATCACCACACAAAAATTAATCTTATTTCTATATACTAACAATGCACAACTGGAGTGATTTAAAAAAAAAAATTTCGAGATGGAGTCTTGCTCTGTTGCCCAGGCTGGAGTGCAATGGCACAATCTCGGCTCACTGCAACCTCCACTTCCTGGGTTCAAGCAATTCTCTTGCCTCAGTCTCCTGAGTAGCTGGGATTACATGCACCTGCCACCATACCCAGCTAATTTTTGTATTTTTAGTAGAGACAGGGTTTCACCATGTTGGTCAGGCTGGTCTCGAACTCCTGACCTCATTATCCACCTTGGCCTCCCAAAGTGCTGGGATTACAGGTGTGAACCACTGCACCTGGCCTGTTTTTTGTTTGTTTTGTTTGTTTGTTTGTTTGCTTTTTGAGACAGAATCTCACTCTGTCACCCAGGCTGGAGTGCAGTGACATGATCTCAGCTTGCTACAACCTTTGCCTCCCAGGTTTAAGCACTTCTCCTGCCTCAGCCTCCTGAGTAGCTGGGATTACAGGCGAGTGCCACCATGCCTGGCTAATTTTTGTATTTTTAGTAGAGATGGGGTTTCATCATGTTGGCCAGGCTGGTCTCAATCTCCTGACCTCAGGCAACCCACCCACCTCAGCCTCCCAAAGTGCTGGGGTTACAGGCATAATCCAGCCAAATGGAGTGATTTTTAAAAAAGATTCCATATCACAAATTATCAGATGCAACACACACAATACTTATAAGGAAATGTAGAGTTCTAAATGATGAGTAATAAATCACATACAAGTCAGGTTTATCCCAGGAATACAAGCCTGATTTATACAAATCTGTTAATTAGATTTAAATCTATTAATTAGATCTAAAAATCTAATTAATGTAATTTGCCACAATGACAGATTAAAAAAGCAAATTATATCTTAGTAAATGCAAAAGAAAGCATTCAATAAATGTCCATATCCAATCATGGTTTAAAAATTTTAGCAAAATAGGAATAGAAGGGAATTTCCTTCATCTGATAAAGAGTCTCTCCCAAAAATACCTACAATAACCACACTTGGAGAAAAGCTAAAAGCATTCCTGTTAAGACCACATTCCAGACTGTTCTGTATAACACCAAACTGGAGTTGCTAACCTGTACAGTAAGACATGAAAAGAAAATATAAAGGAAGAAAGACACAGAGAAAACTCTTCTTAGTTACAAATGAAAATACTGTCTACATAGAAACCTGAAAAGAACCTATAGAAAATTATTATAAGACATTTAAATAAAGTGGGTGGGTACAAAACCAGCATAAAAACCTCAATTGCATTTCTATAAAGCAGCAACAACTAGCAAACACAAGTCTTAAAAAGATGCCACTTAAAACAGCGACATCAACAAACACAGGTATATGATGCATACATATACGTAAAAAAACTGGGAATAAATCTAACAAAGATGTATCCAAAAGGTGCTTTTTTTTTTTTTTTTTTTTTTTTTTTTTGACAGAATCTCACATTGTTGCTAGGCTGGAGTGCAGAGGCGCGATCTTGGCTCACTGCAACCTCCGCCTCCTGGGTTCAAGTGATTCCCCTGGCTCAGCCTCCTGAGTAGTTGGGATTACAGGAGTGCACTACCACGCCCGGCTAATTTTTGTATTTTTAGTAGAGATGGGATTTCACCATGTTGGACGGGATCGTCTTGATCTCTTGACCTCATGATCCCCGCGTCTCAGCTTCCCAAAGTGCTGGGATTATAGGTGTGAGCCACCGCGCCCGGATGAGCATTTTTTTGATAAAAGACTCAGTATCTTAGAGGTATGGTTCTCCCCCAAAGTGTATACAGATTCAGCACAGCACCAGCACAAAAAGAAATCTTCCACTCTTTGATGTATTTCAGTGCGGTTCCATCATTTTCACCATAGAGGGATTATTACTCACTTGCCCTGTGATCTTGGACAAAGTCTTGAGTTTTCTCAGCTGAGAAAATAAAAGGATGGGAACAGATGATCCCTAACGCCCCCTCCTGTGCTGAAAGCCTAAGATCCTTCAGGAGGAAGAGGCAGGTGAGGTACATCTGACACTTCGGCGTGGCTCCTGCTGAGGGCAATGAAATGATAAACCAGGCTGGGGTGGGTCTGAGACTCCACCCTATGACCTTGGCATCTAACAGGAGGTAAAATGGAAAGCAAATCATGACATGTCCCAAACATTATGTAATCATTGTAAATAGCTTTTAAAGGATTACATAGACACGGAAAATATTCACGACATGTTAAGTGGGAAAAAAATTGCACACATCCTATAATTACAATTCTAAAGGCAAAGACAAGATCCAGGAGACAAGGCCGCTCAAACTCTTAAGTTTCATCGTTTGATCCTGTTGAGAAGCACAATAATGACCAATGAGCAGCAAGAGCATCAGTAAATGCTCCCGCTTTCTAAGTCCTCTGGCAGGAAGTCTTTATTTGCTTCCCGGAGTGAGGACTGGGGCATCGGGGGTTTCAGGCCTAGGATTTGGGCATCGGGGGTTTCAGGCCTAGGATTTGGGGCATCAGGGGTTTCAGGCCTAGGATTTGGGGCATCGGGGGTTTCAGGCCTAGGATTTGGGGCATCAGGGGTTTCAGGCCTAGGATTTGGGGCATCGGGGGTTTCAGGCCTAGGATTTGGGGCATCGGGGATTTCAGGCCTAGGATTTGGGGTATCAGGTGTGTCAGGCCTAGGATTTGGGGCATCGGGTATTTCAGGCCTAGGATTTGGGGTATCGGGTGTTTCAGGCCTAGGATTTGCTTCCTGGCAAGGTACATGTGTCTGGGAGCTGGGGATGCTTCACCTTCGTGCCTGGCTCCTGGGAACATCACCAGATCCCGGTCTGTCTGTCTGGGACAGTGCACACTTTCCCAGCCCACAGGCGAAGTTGATGCTCCTGGGAGCACTTCCACTCCCTGACAAGTCTCTTCCTGTGTCGTGGTTGCTTACTTATCATTGTCTCACCCTAGAAGGCAAGCGCCCAAGGCCAGGGCTGAGTTTGTCTTGTTCAGAGCTGTGTCCCCAGCATTTCTGTCCATAGATGTTTGTTGAATGACTGAATGAATGTACAGGAATCAGAAGCACTGGGAGGGAGCAAAGGCCAGGGTTTTGCTAGAAAGTCTGAGGGTGCTGGCCCTAGAAAGCCCCAAGGTCCCTCCCTCATGTCCTACGTCGTGGCTACCCTTAAGTCTGACGTGCCCTGGGCCGTGGCTTCCAATGTCAGGAAGAGGCCAGCTAGGTCCCAGCCATGTCTCTGGCCTTGACCTTGGGCTAGTCCTCCGTATGCCAGGTCCAGACCCTCTGCTTAAGTCCAAGTATGTGAAGGTGAAGTCAGTCTTTCCGCTACCTGGCTCCAGCCCTTGGCCAGACCCAGCCCCAGGAAGAGCCAGACACCTCTTCCTCTGTCAAAGTTCCGGAGAAACTTGCTGGGGCTCTGCCACCAGGCCCCTCCCCACCACCAGGCCCTGCCCTCCCAGGGTCCACCCCCTGGGTCTTACTTTGAGGCCTCCCTGTTTCAGATGGTCCCCTGCAGTGAAGTCCTGTCTTGGCCAAAAAGTGTGCATGTAGCACGGTGATCAAGCCACGGGGCCTGGTTATGGATGTGGAGTGGGGGTGCTTATGCTGGGGCTGGAACCAGCAGCCACGTTCCTCTGCACATGCACACAGCAGTAGCTGAGGTTGGCCCCATGCTCTCAGGGGTGTTCTCACCTGTGCCTCTCCACAGTCGGGAAGCAGGAAAGTGAGGGTCACCCCGCAGTTCTAGACGAGGAGCCCAAGGTGATGGGGACCGCAAGTGGAGGAGCAGGACCTAGAGCCCGGGCTCCCGTTTCCCTGCCCAGGGCCCTCCCAGGGGCGCAACCTCTGTGCACTGCTGTGTTGCTGCCACCTCCCTGCAGGAGCCTGAGGAGTGAGGACAGCCCCTTTGTGCCAACACTATGAATGAATGTATGGGAATCATAAGAAGATGACCAGGCCGAGTTGGTGCCAGGGGCCACATTGCCCCGTTTGCGTGTCCATCCACTGGCCCCTGACTCCCCTCCCCACCATGCCCCCAGCTGTCGCAGGCCTCACTCCCACCTGGGAAAGCAAGATTTGTGCAGGCCCCTCATTCCCCCGGCTCCTGCCTGGCCAGAGCCCACCACTGCACCATAGGATAAACACACAGGCTGCGGAGGGAGCCTTTGTGTGTGTCCCATGAGGCTTAACAGCGGTGATGACCCCCGAGAAGACGCAATAAAAAAGACAACCTAGCCAGGTGCGGTGGCTCACGCCTGTAATCCCAGCACTTTGGGAGGCCGAGGCGGGCGGATCACGAGGTCAGGAGATCGAGACCATCCTGGCTAACACGGTGAAACCCCGTCTCTACTAAAAATACAAAAAATTAGCCGGGCATGGTGACGGGCTCCTGTAGTCCCAGCTACTCGGGAGGTTGAGGCAGGAGAATGGCGGGAACCCGGGAGACGGAGGTTGCAGTGAGCCGAGATTGCACCACTGCAGTCCGGCCTGGGCGAAAGAGCGAGACTCTGTCTCTCAAAAAAAAAAAAAAAAAAAAAAGACAACCTAATTTTGAAATTGGCAGAGGGATCGAACAGACATTTCTCCAAAGGAGCTATACAAATGGCCAACGAGCCCATGACAAGATGCCCAACAGTGCTCCGTGCATCTTGCAAACAAACCTTTTTAAAACCCAGCTAGGAAGTTCAGAGTCAAATCTGGAATTTCACGCTGGCAACATTAGCTCAGGGAAGTTGTGGGGCAGCCCTGGGGCAGCTGAGCCATGCAGGAATGAGTATCCCGTGAAACATCAGCTGTCAAAGGCCCAGCCGATCCGGGAGGGTCACGCTGCTTCCGCCTCAGTGCCGCCCTACCCTGGGCAGCTTCAGGGTTCCAGAGGGGTCATGCACTCTGAGGAGCGACCCTAAATGTGGCAGAGGGATCTAGTGACCGCCCAAAGCAAGCAGGACAGATCCCTGGAGTGCCAGCCCCTTGCCGTGGGTGAAAGGTGATTCTGGTCTGCTGTTCTGCGTCTGAGGAAGGGCTGAAAAACGGGAGCAGAGGACCGTTCGAGCCCCTTCCCTGTCCCCGGATCCTCCTCCAGGGCTGCCAGTTGTTCTGTGCTCGTTCCATCCGTGCCTGCGGGGTCTGTCTCTGAGTTTCCTGCATGACAGGGTCAATCCAGGGGATAGTAAAAGGAAGGCAGAAGGTTTGCCCTGAATACTGGAAAAGAGTTCAAGAGTATGCTAGTCTAGCATTTCCCCGGGGATATTTTGTAGATAGCCCACTTTTTTTTTTTTGTTTGAGGCAGAGTCTCCCTCTGTCGCCCAGGCTGGAGGGCAGTGGCGCAATCTTGGCTCACTGCAGCCTCCGCCTCCCAGGTTCAAGCAATTCTCCTGTCTCAGCCTCCGGAGTAACTGGGATTACAGGCGCCCGCCACCACGCTCAGCTAATTTTTGTATTTTAGTGGAGACGGAGTTTCACCATGTTGGCCAGGCTGGCCTGGAACTCCTGACCTCAAGTGATCCGCCCACCTCGGCCTCCCAAAGTGCTGAGATTACAGGCGTGAGCCACCGCGCCCGGCCGATATCTCACTTTGCTGAAGCCTTTTGTGATCTAATATATTCGGAAAATACTAATGTCATTTTTTTTTAAAGAAGGCTTTTTGTTGTTGTTTCAAGTCTACACAGATCCCTGAATATGCAAAACTGCCCTGGATTTTTCCAAGAGAAAAATTTGCACCGTTTCACAAACTCACTTTCTGGAGGGACTTTGTCTCAGTGAACCATAAGAGATCAGTGTTCCGTGAAACATACATGAGGGAATCCCAATCTAGCCCTGTTCTTTCATCTTGCGGACGGGAGACCAAGGCAAGAGGGAGCGGTAGACAGCCGATTAAGGCCACACAGAAAGCCAGGACGAGGGCCCTGGTCCCCAGGTGACTGTCTCTCAGTTCCTTCCCCTGTTCTTACATCATTTGCTGGGCTAGTGCAAAATGAAAATGCAAGATCCCTTGTTCAAACCCTAGTAAGAATTTCAAGATGGTGATCGCAGGGCATTGCAGCAGGTGCAGGCCCGTCTGGGCACGCTGGGCTTGCCTGTGCAGCCGGCCCTGCTCCCTCAGCAGCCCAGAAGGTCCCTAGAGGGCACTCCCCTGAGCACAAGCCCAAACACCCCAGCTCTGCTCCTCACTATCCCAGCCACCTGGAATACAGCGCTCAGTCTCTCTGAGCCTCAGTTTCCACTTCCCGAAAGTGGGGTTGTAATGTCACCTGTTTCACTGCTGTGGAGGAGTGGTTGCACAACATTGCAAACAGAAATCAGGGCCGGGAATGGTGGCTCACACCTGGAATCCCAGCACTTTCGGAGGCTGAGGCGGGTGGATCACCTGAGGTCAGGAGTTCGAGACCAGCCTGGCCAACGTGGCAAAACCCAGTCTCTACCAAAAGTACAAAAAATAGCTGGACATGGTGGTACATGCCTGTAATTCCAGCTACTCAGGAGGCTGAGACAAGAGAATTGCTTGAACCCAGGAGGCGGAGGTTGCAGCGAGCCATCAATGCACTCCAGCCTGAGCGACAGAACAAGACTCCATCTCAAAAAAAAAAAAAAAAAAAAAAAAAAGAGAGAGAGAGAAATCTTTTCCAGCCTTATTCAAAATTTAAAAAGATCCAAGCCTGTGCCTAGAGGGGGCTAGGCATGCCCACTTCTTGGACTCTAGAGCCTCGAAATCCCCTCCGCCTTTGGCCTGGGGTCTTTGTTCAGTTGTGTTGCTATAAAGGAATACCTGAGGTTGGGTAATTGAAAAGAAAAGAGGTTCATTTGGCTCATGGTTCTGCAGGCTGTACAGGAATCATGGTGCTGGCATCTGCTTCTGGTGAGGCCTCAGGAAGCTTCCACTCGCCTTGGCAGAAGGCAATGGGAAGCTGGCGAGAGAGGAAGGAAGAGAGAGCAGAGGGGTCAGATCTTCAACCACCAGTTCTCACACAAACTAATAGTGAGAACTCACTCATTACCAGAAGGACGCACCAAGTCATTCATGAAGGATCCGCCTCCATGACCCAAACGACTCCAACCAGGACCCTCCTCCAAGCTTGGGGGTCAAATTCCAACGTGGGATTTGGAGAAGACATGGGAACTGTACCCAAAACATGGCAGCTGGATGCTTCTGAACACACTTACGGTGGCTGCTACCAAGGGGGAGAGCAAAGTCACAACAATACCAGCCTGCAGGTTCACCTCCCTGTACCAGACACTTTACAGCATCATTTCCGATTCCCAGGAAACAGGGCCACAAACATAGGAGGCAAGACTCCATTCCAGGTCAGTCTGCTCTGAGGCCTCCATTCCCTCCTCTATGTGGGGGGGGTTTAGTTTCCCACCTTACTTAAAGCCTCTCTGCACTAAGTAAACTCAGTGAGGAAGGCAGGGTGCCCAGTGCCTGGGTACAGCAAGGGCTAAATGCATCTGGCAATTGTTGCTAGTATTTTTTGTCTTGTTTTGTTTTTTTATGAGACAGACTCTTGTTCTGTCACCCAGGCTGGCATGCAGTGGCACGATCTCGGCTCATTGCAACCTCTGCCTCCTGGGCTCAAGCTATTCTTCTGTCTCAGCCTCCCGAGTAGCTGGGATTACAGGCGCGTGACACCACGCACAGCTAATTTTTGTATTTTTAGTAGAGATGGGGTTTCACCATGTTGGCCAGGCTAGTCTAGAACTCCTGACCTCAAGTGATCCACCTGCCGTGGCCTCCCAAAGTGCCGGGATTATAGGTGTCAGCCACCGTGCCCAATCTGTATCATTATTAGGTGAGTATTTTGGGTGCTGTTTGGGACTTGTAGCATAATATAATTTTTCTCATTAATTTTTACATGTATCACAGCACCACTGCTTTCCCACCATAACCCTGGGCAAGTCCCCTCACCCCTGTCTGCCTCAGTTTCCCATCTGTGAAATGTCCCTAATGCAAGCCCCCATCTCAGAGGGCTGCTGAGCTGATTAAATCAGCTACTACATGGAAAACTCCCTGGAGAGCGTTCGGCAGAAAGAAGATGTTTTGATAAATGTTGGCTATTCTTAGTATCTACGCCACGTATAGAATAAGCTTACGAGTCTAACTGGGCGGCGGTCTTAGCTTGTTCATTCATTCTGTGCCCGCATAACTCATTCCCTAGGCCTCCTTAAGGACAAACCAGGCACGCTTAGATGCGTTAGTCTGAGATCCTTTGGCCACCTGTCTCCTATGGGGTCCGGGAAAGGGCCCCATATGAACCAGCTGCATCTGGTGGATAGAGGCACCCCAAACACTGGTTTCACCGCTGTCATCGAGCGCTTTCTTGTTTGGTCTCGTAGGTTCAGTGGAAATCTCTGACTTTTTCCTCCCACATTCTGCTCCTTGCCTGTGTCTTAGAAATAACAACCCATTCTCAAACTAGGAAGAAGCTAAGGCCACGTGGGCCTTTTCTGTCCTTGTGAAACAACACCCCGAATCCAACAAAGCGCTCTCTTTTCTTTCTCTGATTTTCCTTCTGCTCCCACAGCCTCTCCCACCACCACATCTGTCTGTTGTCTGTCACGTCACATCATCTAAGAATGAGGATGCTTTTTGATCTAGCAGTTACATGATAAGAATAAAGACTTTCCTAAAGCGACTTTATGTGGTGCCATTAAAAGAACACAAACCTAGGCTCACACATAATGCCACATCTGGGAAATGACGGCTCTGGGGTTTCTCTCCCTCCCGGGTCCCTCTCAGATCAACCCTGGACTCTGAGCGTCAGGGGTTGTGGGAGCGAGGGGGAGGGAGAGGGAATATCCCCTTTTCTATGAAAAATTGAACAAAAGAAGACTCAGTTCTCCAGTGCTGCAGTGAAGTGTGCAAATGCCAGCCTCGGCCAACAGACATCCATCCGTGTACCTAAAGGCTTATTTTTAAGTCCGTGGATGTGTCTGGTCAAAAAGGGTTCACCTGGTCAGGAAGTGATCACAGGCTTTTTAGGAGGGCCAGGCCAACACACAAAGGGAAGAGAGAGGCACACATAGCAGCCTCAGAGCCCCGGCTCTTTGTCATTCCTGGGTCCAAGGCGAGGACCCTTCACCGGAGAAAGAGCCCTGGGGCTGAAGGGGCCTTGGAATCTGCAGCTGAGATGGGCCAGACAGATAGCCCTGAGTTCCCACAGAGGAAGTTCCTGCTCAATAGGGCGCTCCCAGTGACTCATGTGCTGTTCTCAGAGGTTCTGCCCCACACTCCCCTAAAATGGGCAAAAAGAGGCCATGCACCCATAAAGAGATCCTGGGTTTTCCTGTTTTCTCTTCAAATGCTCTGGCTCTGCATTTTTTTCTCTCTTTTATTCAGATGAAAATCACATGACATAAAATTTACTATTTTAAAGTGAAAAATTACTGTCTAGTCCCAAACCATTTTATCACCCTCTCCAGAAACATCCATTCATTAGCAATCACACACCCTACCCCCAGCCTGGAGGCCACCAACCTACTCTCCGTCTCTGCAGATTGGCGTGGTCTGGATATTTCACAGAAATAGAATTGTACAATATGTGGTCTTTTGTGTCTAACTTTCCTTCCTTCCTCCCTTCCTTCCTTCCTTCCTTCCTTCCTTCCTTCCTTCCCTCCCTCCCTCCCTCCCTCCCTCCCTCCTTCCCTCTTTCTTTCTTTCTTTCTTTCTTTCTTTCTTTCTTTCTTTCCTTTCTTTCTTTCTTTCTTACAATGTCTTGCTCTGTTGCCCAGGCTGGAGTGCAGTGTCGCAATCTCAGCTCACTGCAGCCTCCACCTCCCAAGTTCAAGCAATTCTCCTGCCTCAGCCTCCCTAGTAGCTGGGATTACAGGTGTGCACCACCACACGCAGCTAAGTTTTGTATTTTTCGTAGAGATGGGGTTTCACCATGTTGCCCAGGCTGGTATCGAACTCCTGAGCTCAAGTGATTTGCCCACCTTAGCCTCCCAAAGTACTAGGATTACAGGCATGAGCCACCATGCCTGGCCTAAAAAATGTATATCTTAATTTTAAAATATCGCTAAAAAATGCTAACAATCACCTGAACCTTCAGCAGGTTGTCATCTTTTTGCTGGTGGGGGGTCTTGCCTTGATGTTGATGGCTGCCGGCTGATCAGGGTGGTGGTTGCTGAAGGCTGGGGTGGCTGTGGCAATTTGTTAAAATAAGATAACAATGAAGTTGGCTACCTTGATGATTGACTCTTCCTTTCAGGAAAGATTTCTCTGTAGCATGCAATGCTGTTAGACAGCATTTTACCCACAGTGGAAATTCTTTCAAAATTGGAGTCTGCTCCAATTTTATCCACTCAATTTATCCACTCAATTTATGGAATATTCTAAATCCTGTGTTGTCATTTCAACAGTGTGCATAGACTTTTCACTAGGAGTAAATTCCATCTCGATAAATCACTTTCTCTGCTCACCCACAAGAAGCAACTCCTCACTCATTCAAGTTTTCTCATAAGATTGCAGGAACCCAGTCCCATCTTTAGGCTCCACCTCTAATTCTAATTCTCACTGTTTCCACCACATCTGCGGTGACTTCCTCCACTGAAGCCTTGAAATCCTCAAAGTCAACAATGAGGGTTGGAATCAACTTCCAAACTCCTGCTAGTATTGATATTTTCACCTTCTCTCATGAATCATGAGTGTTCTTAATGGCATCTGGAATGATGAATCCTTTCCAGAAGGTTTTTAATTTACTTTGCCCAGATCCCTCAGAGGAATCGCTATCTAAGGCAGCAATAGTCTTGTGAGATGCATTAGATGTTTCTTAAATAATAAGACTTGAAAGTTGAAATGACTCCTTTATCCATGGGCTACAGGACGGATGTTATGCTTTCAGGTATGATTACATTAATGTCAACATTAATCTCCTTGCACATCTCTACCAGAGCACATGATTGAATGACCAGGTGCATTGTCAATGAACAGTAATATTTTGAATGGAATGTTTTTTCTGAGCAGTAAGTTCTCAACAGTAGCCTTAAAATATTCAGCAAACCATGTTGTAAACAGATATGCTGTCATCCAGGCTTTGTTATTCCATTATAGAGCATAGGCAGAGTAGATTTAGCATAATTGTTAAGGGTCCTAGAATTTTTAGAATGGCAAGTGAGTGTAGGATTCAATTTAAAGTCATCAGCTGCATTAGCCTCTAACAAGAGTGTAAGCCTGTCCTTTGAAGCTTTGACTTCTCCTTCTCTAGCTGTGAAAGTCCTAGATGGCATCTTCTACTAGAAAGCTGTTATGTCTACATTGAAAACCTGTTGTTTAGTGTAGCCACCCTCATCAATGGTCTCAGCTAGATCATCTGGATAACTTGCTGCAGCTTCTCCATCAGCACTTGCTGCTTCACCTTGCACTTTTATTTTATGGAGATGGCTTGTTTCCTTAACCTCATGTACAGCCTCCGCTAGTTTCCTTCTTTTCTTCTGCAGCTTCCTCACATCTCTCAGCCTTCATAGAATTGAAAGCCGGGTGTGGTGGCTCATGCCTGTAATCCCAGCACTTTGGGAGGCCAAGGTGGGTGGATTGCTTGAACTCAGGAGTTCAAGACCAGCATGGGCAACATGGTGAAACATCATGTCTACAAAAAACACAAAAATTAGCCAAGTGTGGTGGCACAAGGCTGCCACCACTCTTAGGAGGCTGAGATAGGAGGATCACTTGAGTCTGGGAGGCAGAGGTTGCAGTGAGTCAAGATCAAGCCACTGCATTGCCACTGTTACTCCAGCCTGGGTAACAGAGCCAGACTCTATCTCAAAAAAATAATAATAAATTAAAATAAATTAAATTTTAAAAAAGAAGAATTGAAGAGAGTTAGGGCCTTGCCTTGGGTTAGGCTTTGGCTTAAGGGAATGTTGTGCCTGGTTTGATCTATCCAGAACACTCAAACATTCTCCAAATTGGCAATAAGGCTGGTTCACTTTCTTATCATTCATGTGTCCACTGGAGAAGCACTTTTAATTTCCTTCAAGAACTTCTTCTTTGCATTCACAACTTGGCTAACTGGTGTAAGTGGCCTCGTTTTCTGCCTAGCTCAGCTTTCAACCTGCCTTCCTCACCAAGTTTAATCATTTCTAAACTTTGATTTAAAGTGAGAGGTATGCAACTCTTCCTTTCGCCTGAACACTTAGAGGCCATGATAAGTTTCAAATATCATGATAATTTCCAAAATGTGACACAGAGATACAAAGTGAGCACATGCTGTTGGGAAAATTGCACCAATAGACTTGCTCAACTCAGAGTGGCAAACCTTCAATTTATACAAAACACAACATCTGTGAAGCAAAATAAAGTGAAGTACAATAAAATGAGGTATGCTTGTATCAGTGTTTCATGTCTTTTTCATGGCTGAATAATATTCCATCCTATGGAGAGAACACATTTTGTTGATCCACTCATCCACTGGTGGACGTTTGTGCTGTTCCCACCTTTTGGCTGTTGTAAACAATGCTGCTGTGGACTTTTGTGTACATGTGTTGTTTCAACACCAGTTTTAAGCTCTTTCAGGCATATACCTAGGACCAGAATTCTTGGTCACATGGTCATTCCATGTTTCGCTCTGCTATGTTTTTGTTTTTTCCTCTTTTGGCTCCGTTTTCACAAAACCTCAAGATGTTTCTTCCTCAGTGAGGTATCTTGACATGCACTCATTGGGGTCTAGTTGCGTTATTTGGACCTCTTTGGGGATCCACCTATACCCTGAGGATGCTGGAGCTACTATTCCTAAAAAGGAAACCCCAGCTCCCCTCCCGGGTCAGGGGCAGGGCTGTGGCTGGTGGGGGTGCCCTTTGTACCTTTCAGTGCTGTTGCCTCTTGGATTCTGTGCCTTTGCTGTCAGGGGTCAGGTCGGGCCTGGGGAGGGTCTCCCTTCTCACAGGACCCACTGCCTTCATGGATCATGACCCAGGACAGTCACCACTGACACCCATTCAGGGTCTGTTGCTGTGGTCCCTCTGAGTCAAGAGCCTCTGGAGTCACTGGGAACCTCCCAGCCAAATCAAGACTGCCCCTGTGTCCTCTGGGGGCCCTGTCCACACGCTGACTTTGTTACCCAGAACATGAAGAGAACTCGGAACATCAAAAGACCTAGAGTCCATGGGCCTAACCATACTTTTTCTCCAAAGAATGGAACCCGTGCTGACAAAGGAGCCCAATTACAATGGGAAAGAAACAGGGGACTGGGCGCGACCCCTGAAAGGCCTCTGTGTCGTCACGGCAGCTCCCGGGGTTGCGGAGGAGGGAAGCAAATGAAACTTCATCCTCAATGTCTATCTCCTGACACACCAGCCATGGCCCTGGGATTTGAAATGCAAAGCAGGTTCCCGAGCAGTGGGGCTGGGGTCTGGTGTTTGGAGCAGGGACCTGGCTGGGAGTTTGGGCAAAGGCCCGCCCCACATTGCAATGGCCAGAGGGACCAACAAGAGGGGAGCAGTAATTGATAAATAAGTTAGCAAATGCAAAAAGCCCAACAATCACCTTCATCTGTAGCAAATATTTACGACCCTTTGCTCTGTGCAAGATGCTGTGCTAAGAACTCCACCTACATTGTATGGCTGAATTCCCTCAACAGTCCAGGAGGCACATATATTATTATCCCTATTCTAGAAATGGAGAAACTGAGGCTTGAAGAGGTCAAAGTTCTTACCCAAGGCCACATGGAGCCCAAATGCTTATCCACCAGGCCATGCAGCAGCCCATAGTCCAAAGTGCCCATGAGGACTCTGCCGTCATTCACTGTTTGATGATCATTCAACCGCTGGACAAACCCAGCTCGGTCTTTTGAAGGGCTGGTTGGTATCACAGACCATGGCAAAAATAGAAATAAGTAGAATATAAAAAGAATAGATTTCTCAGCATTTCTTAAATTGTCATTAAAGATCAGAGGGCTCCTAGGAAATGGGGCACATGAAGACGGTGTCCTGAGGCCACCCTTTCCGGAAGTCCGTGGTAGGGCCCTTGTGGCAGGGAGAGACGAGCACCCACGTTATTTGTCAAGTACCCAGAGCCTGGAGTGCGAGGTCCACCCTCACTTCTCGGGGAGTGCAACCTGAGAAGTCCCTCATCCTGTCTAAGCCGGTGCTTCCTTCTCTGTAAAAAGGAGGTAGTACCCATCATAAGTTGCATTGTGGCCCCTAAAAGCTATGTCCACATCCTGAGCCCTGGTATCTGCAATGTGTCCTTATTTGGAAAAAAGACCTTTGCAGTGAAGTGAAGGCTCATAAGAGATGAGATCATCCAGGCTTAACAGCGTGGGCCTTAAATCCCCTGACAAATGTCCTAGGAAGAAGACAAATGACGGGGAGGCCATGTGAAGTGGAGGCAGAGGTGAGAGTCACGCGTCCACAAGGCACGGAATGCCAGGAATTGTCGGCAGGCACAGGAAGTCAGGAGAGAGGCCTGGAGGAGATTCCTTCCTGGAGCCTCCAGTAGGAACCCTCCCTGCAGACACCTTAATTTCAGGTTTCTGGGCAGCAGAACTGTGAAAGAAGAAATTCCTGCAGCTTTAAGCCTGCAGGCTTGTGGTCATCTGTTAGGACAGCCCCAGGACACTCACAGCCGCCCAGGACTCAAATGTGCACCTCATACAGCGCAGACTCACGTCGGAGCAGGCATAGACTCATGTTGGAGCATGTGGTCCACCTGCCCTGGTAGGCTCTTGACTGTCTCTACCCAAAACCTTCCAAATGTGCAGGTCTTCCCTTTGATTTAGAACCTCCCCCTCTAGGAATTTATCCTAAGGAAATGAGCAGACAGATGTGCAAAGATGCAGGTACAAGATCATCATGGTGGGATTATTTAAAATAGAAAAAAGGGGAAAATGGCTCCAATACACTGGTTAAATATGTTTGGACATATCTATTTCAGGGAAAACTATGAATCCATGTAAAGTGATCAAGTGATCAAGTAGATGGATTTTTTTGACATGCAGAGATGTTCATTGTATATATATACATATATATACATATATGTATGTGTGTATATATATATATGTGCGTGTGTGTGTGTGTATATATATATATATGTATATATATTGTTGTTGTTGTTGAGACGGAGTTTCATTCTCGTTGCCCAGGGCAGAGTGCAATGATGCAATCTTGGCTCACTGCAACCTCCACCTCCCAGGTTCAAGTGATTCTCCTGCCTCAGCCTCTCGAGTAGATGGGATTACAGACACCTGCCACCATGCCCAGCTATTTCTTTTTTTTTTTTGTATTTTTAGTAGAGATAGGGTTTCACCATGTTGGTCAGGCTGGTCTTGAACTCCTGACCTCAGGAGATCCACCTGCCTCAGCCTCCCAAAATGCTGGGATTACAGGGCATGAGCCACTACGCCCAGCCCATTGTATATTATTAAGTAAATGTATGATTCCAATTATCTGACTTTTGGGAAAATGCAAAACCATGGAGACAATTACTAGATCACTGGCTGCCAGAGTCTGGCGGTTAGAAGGGATGATGAGGTGGACGAAGCACAGGGGATTTTTAGAGCAGTGAACCAATTCTGTGTGATACTATAAAGGTGGATACAGCACATTATGCTCCAAACCCATAGAATGCACAGCACCAGCACCAAGAATAAAACTTAATGTGAACTACGGACTTTAGTTAATAGTAATCTATCAATACCGGTGCACTAATTGAAACAAGTGTACCACACCAATGCATGATGTTAATAATGGTGGAACTGTGTGCTTCACAGGGAGTTATATAGGAGCACTCTGTACTATCTGTTTAGTTTTTTTGTGAATCTAAAAATGTTCTAGACCCCCAAAACATAAGCAACAAAAGCAAAAATAAAAAATAAATAAACAGAGGACCTAGGCAGACACTTCTCAAAAAAATGACATACAAATGGCCAACAGATATATGGAAAAATGATCATCATTACTGATAACCAGGGAAACGCACATTAAAATCACATTGAGATACCACCCTACACCTGTTAGAACCGCAATTATCAGAAAGATGAAAGATAACAAGTGCCGGTGAGGAGGTGAAGAAAAGCGAAGCCTTATGCAAGGTGCTAATGTAAATTAGCACAGTCATTTTGGAAAGCCGTATGGCAGTTCCTCAAACAACTGAAAACAGAACAAGCACGTGATCCACAATCCCACTTCTGGGTAGACACTCATGGGAACTGAAATCAGTATGTTGAAGAGGTGTTTGCACTGCCACGTTCATTGCAGCACTATTCACAACAGCTAAGATACAGCAGCAACCTAGATGTTCATCATCAGATGAATGGATAAAGACACCGTGATACACATACACCACGGAATACTACACATCCTTTTAAAAAGAAGGAAATCCTGACATTTGTGACAATGTGGATGAACCAGGAGGACGTTATGCTGAGTGAAATAAGCCAGGCACACAAAGACAAGTACAAATGCAACATGACCTCACTTATATGTGGAATCTAAAAAAGTTGAACTCGGCCGGGAGCAGTGGCTTACGCCTGTAATCTCAGCACTTTGGGAGGTTGAGAGGCTGAGGTGGGCGGATTGTGAGGTCAGGAATTTGAGACCAGCCTGGCCAACATCTTGAAACCCTGTCTCTACTAAAACTACAAAAATTAGCCGGATGTGGTGGCGGGCACCTGTAATCCCAACTACTTGGGAGGCTGAGGCAGGAGAGTCGCTTGAACCCAGGAGGCGGAGGTTGCAGTGAGCCGAGATTGCGCTACTGCACTTCAGCCTGGGTGACAGAGCAAGACTCCATCTTGGGGGAGAAAAAAACAAAGTTGAACTCATAGAAGCAGAAGGTAGAATGGTGAGTACCAGAGGCTGGGGGCCCATGGGGCATAGATGAGGCAAGGAAAGGTGTTGATCAAAGGCTGTACAGTTTTTGTTAGACAGGAGGAGTAAGCTTTAGCGATCGATTATGTAGAATGGGGACTATAATAACTAATCATGCACTGGATATTCCAAAACTACCAAAAGAGTTTATTTTAAATGTTTTCATCACAAAAAAGTAGTAAGTATATGAGGTTATGAATTTGTTAATTAGCCTGATGTAATCATTCCACCCTGTAAACATATCAAAACATCACATTGTACCCCATAAATATATCTGCAATGATTATGTCAATTAACAATAAAATTTTAAGAAATAAAATGTTCTAAAATAAAGACTATTAATTTTTTTTAAAATATATCTTACAAAAAAATGCATATTGAATCATCTCACTTTTTAAAGGAAATATGTATCTTTCTGCATAGAACCTCGACTCCAAGCCCCCATGTAAAGGCAGCCCATCTCTGTGTGCTGTGATTCCAGTTGGCTGTCCTTCTGCTCACTTTATTTTCTGATCTTTTGAGATAAACAAGGGCTACTTGGGTAGTAATTTTGTGTTGATTGACTTTGTAAAATGCTTGATTTTTTTTTTTTTTTTTTTGAGACAGAGTTTTGCTCTTGTTGCCCAGGCTGGAGTGCAGCGGCACAATCCTGGCTCACTGCAACCTCCACCTCCCAGGTTCAAGTGATTCTCCTGCCTCAGCCTCCCAAGTAGCTGAGATTACAGGCATGCACCACACCACACCCGGCTAATTTTGTATTGTTTTAGTAGACACAGGGTTTCACCATGTTGGTTAGACTGGTCTTGAACTCCTGACCTCAAGTGATCCACCTGCCTCAGCCTCCCAAAGTGCTGGGATTACAGGTGTGAGCCATTGCGCCTAGCCAAATGTTTGAATTTTATAACTTTATCCAATGCATGCATGCATAAAATTTGAAGAATCAAATATTTTGACTGGTGAAAGTTCTTAAGAGCAAGAAGGACAGCGGCCACACACCTGGCCCTTAGGGTAGGACTTGCACCCTGGAGACTGGAGACCCCAGACCCGGTGTTGTGGCCCCAGGCTGAGCTGTTTCCAGCTGCAGCACCCCCATTCATGGCCCCAGGCTGCCCAAGGGTTTGTGCAGCTCTTGGAAATGTCAGGAATGTTCACCTGTACTTGCAACCTGCGGGTCATGCAGCTGGTATTTCCTCAGCCCTTCCTCGAGGGCCCCCCATGCCCTCCGATCGCAACCCCAGCCCTGGAGGTGGCTGGCATGTCCTCCTGGCAGACTTCGCCCATCACATAACCACCCTCGCTCGGCCATCATGGGCTACACCTGGTCACGTCACGAAATACTCCACACAAAGAGAGGCCTCAGTGCGGGGAATAGGCCCTACTTGTTCTCAGTGAGGACAGTGGGGCCAACAGTTTCAGTGGCTGAAACTGTTTCCGGCTGGGCCTTCTAGTGCCGGACATTAAAGGTGTCTGCAGAGCAACTCACATTGGCTAAGAGCAAACAAAGAACTCAGACTCGAGAAAAGGGGATTTCATCCATGCACTATAGACTGGTGTGGTGTGTGCACTGCGTATGGAAACCTGTGTTTGTGTGTGTGTGCACTGCATGTGGAAACCTGTGTGTGTGCACTGCATATGGAAACCTGTGTGTGTGCCCTGCATATGGAAATCTGTGTTTGTGTGTGTGTGCCCTGCATATGGACACCTGTGTTTGTGTGTGTGTGCACTGCATATGGAAACCTGTGTTTGTGTGTGTGCACTGCATATGGAAACCTGTGTGTGTGTGCCCTGCATACGGAAACCTGTGTGTGTGTGTGCACTGCGTATGGAAACCTGTGTTTGTGTGTGTGTGCACTGCATGTGGAAACCTGTGTGTGTGCACTGCATATGGAAACCTGTGTGTGTGTGCCCTGCGTATGGAAACCTGTGTTTGTGTGTGTGTGCACTGCATATGGAAACCTGTGTTTGTGTGTGTGTGCACTGCATATGGAAACCTGTGTGTGTGTGCCCTGCGTACGGAAACCTGTGTGTGTGTGTGCACTGTGTATGGAAACCTGTGTTTGTGTGTGTGCATTGCATGTGGAAACCTGTGTGTGTGTGTACACTGTGTATGGAAACCTGTGTGTGCACTGCGTGTGGAAACCTGTGTGTGTGTGTGCATTGCGTATGGAAACCTGTGTGTGTGCACCGCATGTGGAAACCTGTGTGTGTGTGCACCGCATGTGGAAACCTGTGTGTGTGTGTGCACTGTGTATGGAAGCCTGTGTGTGTGTGTGCACACTGCATGTGGAAAACTGTGTGTGTGTGCATATGTGTGTGTGTAATTGCTTTATTCTGAAAAATATTTCTGGGATATTTTTCGTGCTCCATGATGTGGCTATCCCCACTTCTCCCCGCTGCAGAGGACAAAACAAAGATGGACGCGTGGAAAAACACCTCATAAACTATTGTAGTCACATAAAACTTAATAAACCATTCCCTCTGATTCTTCAAAGCACTGGTTCTAACTGGGGGATGGTTTTGCCCTCCAGGGGATCTTCAGCTGTATCTGGAGATGTTTTTGATTGTCCCAAGCTTGTGGTTAGGTTGACACTGGCATCCAGCGGTGGGGAAGCCAGGAGGCTGCAGAGCCCCCCCACCCCGCCAGGCACTGGACCGTCCCCCCTAGCAAGAATCATCAGCCCCAAATGCCAGCAGCGTGCATGCTGAAAAACCCGCTTCTGAGACTTCATGATCCCAGCCTCTGTGGTCCTAGGGTTAGCATTTATTTTTGCTGTTAGTTTTCAATAAGGCCCTGAGCGCCACACACAGGGCTCCCTGTGGGCGCAAATGTGCCCCTTCCCTACTCTCCTGTGGCCTTGGGAGCCAGTTCTGGGCAAAGCCAAGGATGTAGCCATCCTTCGGTGGGGCTCCCAGGAAAAGGAAGCCTCCCAGGGGCTTCTTTTGAAAAAGGAAGGCGCCACTGGCTTAGCCTGTAACTCCTGTCTCTGTCCCCTTCTTCTTGCCTGGGCAGGGACGGGTTATGGGCACCGTCTTGGAACCCTGAGGACACGCTGATGTGGAAATGGCTTTGAACACCATCCACAGGCCAACAGCTCTCACCTCGCACCTCCCTCCTAGCCCTCCTTTCCCACATGCCAGTTGGCGTCTCCCCATGTACGATCCACGGACAGGCCTCCGGATCCTCCCATGCAAATCTGCTTCACCCACACCCTCCTCCGACCCAGCTGGCGGCAGCTTCTGCACATGCACCAGGATTGTTGAATCCATGGTCTACTGATCTACTTCTCCCCTTGGGTGGGGCTCAGGACCCCCAGTGGAGGCAGGCTAGAAGACACGGCCCCTCCGTAATGCCCTTGCTGTGACAACCTGCTCCAATGTCCCAGAGAGTCTTTTCCAGCCCTTCTTGGGGGCCCTGGGCTTTGGGCTTGCCTCCTGCCTTTTGGAGGGATGTGAGAGAGCAGGGGCTGCCAGGAAGTCACGTCTTACATTCCTGCTGTGGGTTAGGGGATGCTGCAGGACAGGACGGAGGGCCAGGTCCAGGCCTAGGCAGGACCATGGCCATCTATCCATCTATCTCCTGCTCTCAGAGGGGAGGCCTGGGGCAGGATCCCGGTCAACCTATCAGTATAGAGATAGCCAGAGGATTCCGATTCTCCTTGCCCGCCTCATCTCCCCTTGCCAGATTCGAAGGACAGTTGCCCAGGACTCCAGAGCTAAGTGGCTGGAGATAAGCATGTGGTCCTGCCAGCTCCTAGTTTAAAGTGCTGCTTCTCTTTAATTCAGGGGCATCTGCACCTCAGGAAACCCACCTGTGTGCATTCTCTTATTCCTGGGGGGGATCCCATCCTCACTTCCCACCAACTGCCCACTCAGAAAACACCTTTTCAGCCTTTTTCCCAGTTACTGCTAATGCCCAAGGGGCACTCCCAGTGGTCACCCCCAGAGGCTGTGTGTTTTCCATTTCCTCCACTGGGCTCTCAACGATCCCATTTCACACGTGCCTGTGGGAAGTGGGAGTTTCTGTGGCAATATCATGATGACTAGACCCCAGTTCCCTGTGAGAATCAGTCCACTGTCATGGAGTTCAGTGGCCTGGAAGCCAAAGAATTGGACAAAATCCAACAGAGTATCTACTCTCACGTCCCCAGGCCCTGTGACTAGTGGACCAGGAGAATTTGCAACCTTTAAACCAGCTCAGCTGAGATCCCGGTGAAGGTGCAAATTACTTACAAAACAATGCTCCTGGGATTCCTGGGCTTGGTCATTGGGATCCACAGGTTCTTAGGGCTGCAACTTAGACAGTTGGGTTTCCCAGACCCCTCCTGATCCTCAGTGCAAAATGTGCTCCTTGGATAGCAAATGTGCTTTTTCAATCTGACTTAGCAAGCTGAAGGATCATTCTGTAGTCAGCCTCCAACAGCCACAGCCAGGCTTATTTTGCAAAGTTGGGCCAAAGGTTTCTGCCACCTGGGAACCCCATTTCTATATTGAACATAAGGACCTTCAGGGAAGCAATGAAAATGCAAGTTCCTGGGCTGCCGCAGCAGTTCTGATTCATTGAGTCTGAGCAGGGGCCATGAATTTGCGTTTTTAACCAGCTTTTCATATGATGTTGACCCAAGAGGTCTGAGGAACTCTGCTCTAAGAAAAAAGGTCTAGTGATTTTTTCAGGATGATCATCTTTAAACAAACCACGTTCCCAAAAGACCTGCCCTTATGGATGGTGAGTACAATTTCTTGCTTGTGTTGAGAGTTTTGGCTGTGGGTCTGAGCCAAAGAAGCAACAAATAATGAGGACCTTTCATGTTGTGTGATCAACTTCCAAAATTTCATAACGCTTTTGCAAACCAGATATTTGATGCCAAGGACTTTACCTGCCTCTTACCGAAGAAAATAAAAATATAGGGATGTTGGCGGTCTTGTCCAAAGACTCACACCCAGAAAATCCTTCATACAGGAATAAGAACCATTATGGGAGTGGAAATAAGTTGATTGGGGTCTATGTTATACATCATATAATTCACTGGTTTTGAGTGTGCCAGTGAATGATGTCTTTGTAAATTTACCAAGTGATGCGATCATCAACATATAGCTGCAGAGCCATTCATCACCCCAAGAAGGTTCCTCCTGCTCCTCACTGGTAATTCTTACTGCACCCACTCCACCTCCCACCCCTGCCCAGCCAACCACTGAGCTCCTTTTTGCCCCTATAGATTTACCTTTTCTGGACATTTCATCTGAATGGAATCACGCAACATGTGGTCTCTTGTGGTGGGCTTTTCTCTCTTGGGCAAAATGTTTTCTATCCATCCTGCTGTGGCATGTGGCCTTAGTTTGCTCCCCTCAATTGCTGAACAGCATTCCTCTATGTGGATGGACGGCACTGTGTTTATCCATTCACTTGATGATGGACATTTAGGTTGCTTTCAATTTTTGAAAACACCCCTTTTGAAATACCACAATCTGGCTGCTTCTTGGAAGAGATGTCACACTTAGACGTCCTGTCCAGGTGGATAGATGGGTGGGGGGGGGCTGTTGGAAGTGCTGCAGTGGGTCACATCTTCCAGGCTCTCCTGTCTACCCAAGGGGCAGCCATCAGCATGTGGGGATGTCAGACCTGGCACAAGGCACACGTGGCCTGGGTGAGGCCAGGCTCTCTGGACACCAAGCCCAAAGTGAAGTTGTGGAGTGCGGGCTCCTGGGGAAGCTGCCAGGAGGGATCAGCAGGGTGAGGCAAGAGGAGGAACTGAGTCTGGCTCTGGCCTAAGCGAAAGGCTGCCCCTAGCCCAGTGCCCAGGGCAGCTCTGGGGCATGAGTCCCACTGCACCGCTGGTGCTGAGGCTGGGCCAGCCTTTGATCCATCTCCAGCAGTCACTGGTGTGGGCTGCCTCTTGAGGTGGGGGGTTCCATAACTGCCTGGGCAGCAAGATGGGGGGCTCCCAACAGCACCCACCAGGTGCCATTGACAGCCAAGACCCTCAGCAACTGGGAGGTGGATGCCCTCACTGATAAAGGGGATCTGGGCACCAATGATGTTTGTCACAGCCTCACACAAACTCTGGTCCCCATGAACCCAGCAGCAACATCAGCTCGCTCCTGCCAGCTCTCCAACCTCCTGCTGCCTGGGCTGGGACCCCCAAGACAATGAGCTTGTCCCCACCTCAGGGCCCCCACACACGCTGCTGTCTCTTCTCCCATTGCACGCTTTGCCGCCTGGTCCTCCCAAATGTACACAGCACATGTGTGTGTGCATGCAGGTCTCCAGGGTGGGAGGCTCAGGAAAAGGTGGGACCACCCTGCCAGCGGCCTCCAAGTAGCTCTGACCTCATGATCTGTCTCACAAATGGTTTAGAAAAGGTCAACCATGCCCAAGGTGCCCTCTTATGCTGTACTGAAATCCAGTCCTGTGTGCAAACACAGAAGTGAAGACAATCGCAGGTCAGGGAGGGAAGAGATATTGGGAAGACACACTGGAGTGCCATGGCCACACTGAGGCAGGCCTGGACCATACCTGCCATGGATATTAGAGGGCTTCTTGGAGGAGGTGTCAGTTAAGGAGACCCTAGGAAGGTAGGACTCAGTCCAGTGATGAAGAGGAGCCACGAAATCCAAGTGGGAGAAATTGGCACCCAAGGTGAGGCAGCAGAAGAGGTCTTGCTCAGTTAGGTGCCCACAGCTGGCTGGAGTTCAGGCTGAGGGCGGGGGACCAAGGATGAGGCTAAAAATGGGGTCAGGAAAGACCTTCCATGTTTGAGTTTTAGCTCAAGGCCCGTGAAAAGCAAGGAAAGACTTGACCACATTGGTTATGATCTGCTCACCAGCCTTATTTTTCCAATGGAATTTGACACTCATCATCCATGTGGCTTTCGCTGGGTGACTCTGAGGGTCCTGGGAGGACTCCAACCATCGGAACTCAACTTGTACTCTATGTCACTTCTTTGAGTCTTCCAGTCTTAAGCTGGGCCCACCCCTGAGATGCTTATGGACGCTACCATCTTGTTAATTAAGACTTTAACTTCTGAAGAATGCAGAAAAGGGTAGCTACACATTAAAATTGTTCTCTGCAGTATCCAACGAAGGAATACTGGAAGGAATGCAATATGTTTTTACTGTTTTAGGCTGCCAAGCTCTTGCATGCAAAGGCTCTGGCATCCGACAGCGATTCATAGTCTTTTCTCCTTCAAATACTCTGTGTTTGCCAGGTGATAAGCCAGCTCTTTGGTACTAGGGCCAGGCAGCAAAGTCCTGGGTCCTAACCGGGCTGGCATCTGCATTTGGGAGGAAGGGAAAAAATAATCCATGCATTTCCCGTTGGCTTAGGAGAGCAGCACCACCTGCCTGGATCAGGGGTCGCTTGGTAGCTGAGTTCACTGAGATAGAAGCCACCACCAGCCCTGGAAAGGAGACTGATGAGAAGCTTTCAGAGCACCATGGGGAGAATGCAGGGGCCGGGAACGAGGCCTGTGGCTCTGCCACTCTTGGAAAGAGTAAGGACGTCATGGAAATTCAACTATAAGGTCTAGAAAAACCCAGTGGAGAGCTTTAAGTGGTTTTGACTGAAATTTCAACTGTGTGTGCCTCCCTGTGTTAATGTGAGTCTGGGGGCTTCCTGGCTGAGCAGCTCAAGGGTGGATTCCCCAGCCAAGCCCAGCCAAGCCCACCCCAGCCCAGCCCAGAGACAGGGAGGTGGCAGGTCCACAAAGCCAACGGGCCATGCTCTGGCCCAGCTCTGTTCCCAGGGCCCTACTCCTGGCTGTACCCATTGCTGAGGCCTGGGAGTCTGGCTCCTCCCCATCACCTCAGGCCTCATCAAGTCTGCCCCAGCGCTGAGGTGGCAGAAGTGCGGTGCGTTCAGTTGCTGAGAACCAAGTGGCTGGAGGGAGGCCTTGCCCCCACCCTCCCTCCCACCATCCACTCAGGGTCCTGCTGTCCCGTGTCACCCCCAGGTGTCCCCGACTCCCTGCAACACTCCCTTCACCCGGCTTGAGCTTACGACTTCCTGCCCCAGCTATCCCATTACCTGCTTTTGCTCCCATCTGCACCTACCTTGTCCCCCTAGCCAACAGCCTCATGTCTCATCACCAAGACCACCGAGGCCCAGGGAAGTCAGAGGAAGGCCAGGGTCACACAGAGAGGGCGAGAACTCAGGGCCTCCTTCGCCAGCCTGGGCGCCCTGCCTCTTCCCATCAAGCTGCGGGTCCAGGCCGTTTCTACAGGGAGAGACACTCATTGCTCTGTGTGTCCCCCCTGGACCTTGGTCAGACCAAAGCCACTTGAAGTTGGGGACAGCCTTGGAGGTGTTTATATTCCTCAGGGGTGTGAGGCGGTGGGTGTGGCTAGGACATTGGGGGCACCCTATCAAGACCTACAGCCTGATGGGGGCTGGGTCTCTGTGGTGTCTTTCCTCAAGTCCTGAAGAGTTGATGCTCTTTCAATCGCCTGTCTCTCCCTCTCCATCTCTCTCTGTGTCTCTCTGTTGTTGTCTCTCTCTGTCTCTGTCTCCCTGTCTCTGTCTACTGCTATCCCAATGTGTCTCTTGCTCTCTCCCCCTCTCTGTCTCTCTCTGTCTCCCCATGTCCCATGTCTCTCTCTCTGTGTCTTTCTCTTGTGTCTCTTTGTCCTTGTTTCTCTGTTTCTTTCTCTCTCTCCCTCTCTGACTCCATCTCCCCCTCTCTGTCTCTCTCTGCCCTTCTGTCTCCCTCTCTCTGTGTGTCTCTCTCTGTGTCTCCCTCTTGTGTCTCTTTGCCCTTGTCTTTGTCTCCCTCTGTCTCTCTCTGTCTCCCCCTTTCTCTCTCATCTCCCTCTTTCTGTCTCTCTACTGTCTGCCTGTCCCTATGTCTCTCTCCCTTTCTCCCCACACTGACTGAACTTTGAGACCTTCCTCCAGCCTGTCCCTCTTCCGGGACGGCTGCCCAAAGGTCTCTGAGGTATGTGGGATGGACCCACACCGCCCGGAGGGTTCCCAGGCCCAGGAGAAGTGGTGGTGGTGGAGGCGGAAGGAATTTAGAACGCCCAAGGCGTTAAGCGGCAGGAGATACTGACTCTTGTGGGCTTTAGTGTCTTTGTCCGCCTGGTTTTCAGGTATTTCGGAGGTAGAAAGGTCACTTGTGTGAGCACACAGAATCGCTTTGGCTGAGCGAGCAGTGTCTGGCCAGCTGTGGGGCTGTCCTGGGAGGGCAGTGGGCTCGTGGTCTGCCCAGGCCAAGCTCTCCTGGATGCGTGACCCTGGGCCGGTCACCCCACACTTCCAGTCTGTTTCCTCCAGGGACACTTCCGGCTCCTCTCTGCTTCTTATGAGCACCAGGCTGGTTGCGGAGGGTGCGGGGGGCAAGCACATTCCTTCCCCTTTTCAGGCTGGAGCAGGGCAGGTTGCACATCTGTGAGCTCCAGAGCAGAGGACCCAGCCCTACCTGTGAAACTTTCAAGATGCACACCTGACCCAGGGTCTTTGGGCAGAGCCTGGCTGGCCAAGGTGCCCTGACTCTGACCTTAGCCAGGACAGGGCTGCCCTCCTGGCCTGGCCATCTCCGGGTATTTGCCATTGGCCCCAAGAGGAACTGGAGAGAGACTGAGCGCAGAACAGCCTAAATCCATTCGCTGCTTGCAAAGCAAACCCAAGCTCTTTCCTTCCTGCTGGTGGGACAGTGGCAGAATCTTAGAATAATGGGGCCACTGAGAGTGGGGTTCAGGACACAGTAATGAGACTGGCCTGGGTCCAACACAGAGGGCTCACTCTGCAAAGAAGTCCGATTAGAGATCCCAATGCCAAGCCTGGCTCAGAGCAATTTGGGCACTGCTCATGGGATACTTAGCCATGCTAGGAAATTCTTCCCGAGACTTTATTATCACGTGTCAAAAGTGGCTGCCCCACCCAGCCCCATAACCTTCTCTGTGCAGAGTTGCATACCTCCTGCTGATCTGCCCTAAAAGCAGCGACCACCCCTGAAGAGTGCACTCAGGATGTACACCCTGTGTAAGGCTGCCTCGTTGTCCCAGAATCTACCTTCAGAAAAGAGAGACCCCCTTTATAATGGAGTCCTTACCAAATCGCTCATGTTATAGGTCCCCCTCTCGATATTTTGTTTTATATTTAATAGACTTAATTTTTTAGCAGTTTTAGGTTTACAGAAAAATTGAGCAGAAAGTACAGAGAATTCCCATCTACTCCCTCATCCCGCCTCCAGCTTCCCCTATCACTAACATCTTGCAATGATTTGGTACATTTGCTACGAGTGATGAACCAACTGCAGTACATTATTATTTGCTAGAGTCCACAGTTTACAGTAGGGTTCACTCTTGGGGTCGTGCATTCTGTGAGTTTTATTTATTTATTTATTTATTTATTTTGAGATGGAGTCTTGCTCTGTCTCCCAGACTGGAGTGCAGTGGCACAATCTTGGCTCACTGCAACTTCTGCCTCCTAGGTTCAAGTGATTCTCCTGCCTCAGCCTCCTGAGTAGCTGGGATTACAGGCACCCGCCACCATGCCCAGCTAATTTTTGTATTTTTAGTAGAGTTGGGGTTTCACCATGTTGGTCAGGCTGGTCTCAAACTCCTGACCTCAGGTGATCCACTCGCCTTGGCCTCCCAAATTGCCAGGATTACAGGTGTAAGGCACTGTGCCTGGCCGGTTTTGTGAGTTATGACAGTAGTACAATGACATGTATCCATCTTTACTGTGTCATATGCAGTATGGTCAGCCCTCTGTATCCGCAGGTTCTTCATCCACCGATTCAACCAAGCACAGATTGGAAGTAAGAATTTGTGTTCTCTAAGTCCCCTGCGCTCCACCTATTCATTCCTTCCTCCCCTGAGCCCCTGGCAACCACCCATCATCTTACTGTCTCCATAGTTTTGCCTTTCCTGGAGTTACAGAGTTGCAATCACACAGTATGCAGCCTTTTCAGATTGTCTTCTTTCATCTGGTAAGATACATTTACAGTTCTACTGCGTCTTTCACAGCTTGACAGCTCATTGCTATATATATATATTTTTTTTTTTTTTGAGATGAAATTTCACTCTGGTTGCCCAGGCTGGAGTGCAACGGCACAATTTTGGCTCACTGCAACCTCCACCTCACAGGTTCAAGTGATTCTCCTGCCTCAGCTTCCTGAGTAGCTGGGATTACAGGCATGTGCCACCACACTCAGCTAATTTTGTTTTTTTAGTAGAGATGGGGTTTCTCCATGTTGGTCAGGCTGGTCTCAAACTCCCAACCTCAGGTGATCCGCCCGCCTCGGCTTGTCAAAGTGCTGGGATAACAGGTGTGAGCCACTGCGCCAACCAGTTCGTTTGTCTCTTCACTTACTGAAAGACATCTGGGTTGCTTCCGAGTGTTAGCAATTGTGCATAAGCGACTGTAAACATCTGTGTGTAGGTTTTGTGTAGACATAAGTTTTCAACTCCTTTGGGTAAATACCAAAGAGCATGATAGCTGGATCACATGAAAAGAGTGTGTTTAGTTTCATAAGAAACCATCAAACTGGTTTCCAAAGTGGCTGCACCATTTTGCATTCCCAGCAGCAGTGATGAGAGTTCCTGTTGCTCCACATCCTCTCCAGCATTTGGTGTTTTCGATTTCGGCCACTCTATTAGGTATCTAGTGGTGTCTCATTGCTGTTTTAATTTTCAGTTCCCTAATGACGTATGATGTTGAGCATCTTTTCATATGCTTATTTGGCATCTACATATCTTTTTTTTTTTTTTTTTTGAGAGTGTCTTGCTCTGTCACCCAGGCTGGAGTGCAGTGGCACAATCTCCACTTACTGTAAGTTCTGCCTCACAGGTTCAAGCAATTCTCCTGCCTCAGCCTCCCAAGTAGCTGGGATTACAGGTGCCCGTCACCATGCCCGGCTGATTGCCATCTGTATATCTTATTTGATGAAGTCAATTTTTTTTTAACAAAGAAACATGGTTAGAAGATGTTGGGTAAAGATACTAGTTGCCTGCCTGGTGTTTGTTCTTTCCTAATTCTTGAGTAAGAGAAACTCAATTTTATTTGGGGCAGCAGCATACCCTGCTAAAAGACTGCAGACTTCAGCAAATAATAATGTGCCATGGTTGGTTCATCACTTGTAGCAAATGTACTTACTGACTTCTGAACCTCTCGGGAGTGGAGCCCTTCAGCAAGAGTAGACCTGGCCCCTCTTAGCCTCCCTGGGGTTCCTATCCCAGGATGTGAAGGACGCAGGGCCCATTTCTCCCTTAAATCACTCTGGGAAGCCACGAGTCATGGAGTCATAAAGTCTCAGGCTACTAGAGATTTTATTTTCCCAACTTCTCTTTTGGCCAGATGTGGCCATGTGGTAGGTCCAGGCCAATGACCCATAAGCAGAAGTGCTGGGTGGGGTTCCAGGGACTCTCTCTCAAGGGAGCTAACTCAGATGGGAGCTGTGCTCCTTTCTTCCTTCTGCTGCCCGGAACTCAGATGTGATGGTTGAACTCCAGCAGTCAGGTTAGAACATGAGGTGTTCTCGGGAGGGGAAATGGCACACTAGGATGGTAGAGCTGAAAGACTGAAGAAGGAGCAAGGTCCCTGGTGCCTGTGAAGCCCCCATACAACCTCAGACTACTCACCTCCAGACTTCTTTTATGAGAAAGACAAAGAAACTTCTATGCTCTATAAGACACAGTTACTTTGGATTTTCTATTACAAGCAGTCGAATGTACTCCTATCTGAAAGAGATGCAGTAGCAGAAACAACCTCAGTCTCTGGAGACTCTCAATGCCTATGAAAGGTGCCATCAAGAGGTGAGGACATCTAGCATAGCCTTAGAATTCTCCCTGGGACCATGGCTTCATAACTGTAAATGTCCAGTATACGGGGTCCAAGTACTTTTTGTTTTTTATAGATGGGGTCTCACTATGTTGCCCAGGCTGGATTCAAACTCGGGCTCAAGGGATTCTCCCACCCTCAACCTCCCAAGTAGCTGGGACGACAGCTGCATGCCACCATGCCCAGCCCGAGTCTTTTAAAGACCACTTGTTGTGGGGTCTCCACTACAGACCTATAAAAGAAATGAGAGAGCACTTGCCCCACCTTTACGGGAGTGGCTCCTTGAATGAGTGGACAGGTGCCAGCTAGCCCAGGCAGGAGAAGAGCTGCACTCTGCAAAGTGTTGCCATAAAACCATGTTATAATATGTGAGATGGGAAAAGCGATATGTCTGCATCAAAGCATTTCATGTAATATGTAATTGTAAATGTGTGTATGTGCAACTAGATCAGTGAGTTGGACTAGGTAAGTAGATGTCTCACAATTTCATCTATGTCCCTGAAAGTTCATGTGTTCAGGCTCATTGCTCATTACTCAAACTCCTTTTGAAGCTTCTCTTTGGGAAAATAGGCACCCACCACCATCTATTCAGGATCACCAGGTGTATTCGGCAAGCCTGGGCAATGGCTGTCTTGTAGAATAGGTGTGTATTCCCCTTGGATGACTGCAAAGACTTGTTTTGTTAAATAATATATTTGTTTAAAAAAGGAATCACATTATTTTATCATTAGTAGCATTTGATAAATCCTAATCATGTGGATAATTCTAATAATATATTCTAATCACATGGATTCTTATGATAGCCTAATGATAGTGATGATGACATTCTAGTGATGAACCTAACAATCTATTCTAATTGTGCAGGTGTCCTGTTGGTATGAGATGCCCTGTGAAAGCATCCTTGATCACCCTTCTCGCTTTGGATTTTAACTTGACACCTGTCCCTAATGGGTTATTCATGGGTCTTTGATAGAATGGCCACTGATCACCTCCTGAAGTGGCTCTGACTGGGGTCAGATAACTCAGGCCCAATTTTCCCAGCATATCAAGCCACGTGCTTCCACAAGCATGGTTTTGATGACATGTGCTGTAGGCATTGCCTGAACCCTGACATAATGGCCACACCAACTTCTGGACCTCTCGGGAGTGGGGTCCTTCAGCAAGAGTAGATCTGGCCCCAGTCAGCCTCCCTGAGGTTCCTACCCCATGACGTGAAGGACACGGGACGCATTTCTCCCTTAAATTGCTCTCTGAAGCCATGAGTGTTCCTCTTTATGGAATCATAAAATATCAGGCTACTAGAGATCTTATGAGACCATTTCTTTCATTGAAGGTCCTCCAAAAGAATGCTGCAGCTTCAGACACAGCCTATGCTCTCTCCATGCAATATAACCAAACTTACCAGGTGTGGAAAAATTAAGGAAATAAGTGATCTGCTGCTTAGATGGTGCTGCAGGTTGAACTGTGTCCCCCAAAAAGATATGTTGACGTTCTCATCTCTGGTACCCGTGAATGGGAACTTATTTGGAAACAGGCCCTTTGCATATGTAATTAGTTAAATTAAGATGAGGTCATGCTGGAGTAAGGTGGGCCCTGATCCAATAACTGGTGTCCTTATAAGAAGATGAAACAAAGACACCGAGGAGAAGGCTATGTGAAGAAGAGGCAGAGACTGGAGCAATGCGGCCACAGTCGAGGAATGCCAGGAGCCCCCAGAAGTCGGAAGAGGTAGGAAGGATCCTCCCCGAGAGCCTTCAGAAAGAGGCAACTGACACATTGATTTTGAACTTCTAGTCTCCAGATCCACTAGAGAATAATTTTTTGTTGTTCCACGCCACCAAGTAACTCTTAGTCCAAGGCCATAGCCCTGAGAAGCTGGCACTGGCAGCAGGGGTGGCGGGGGGGCACATGTGTAAATCTTGGGTATGAAGGTCCAAGTATTAACAGCAGGAGCTCTGATGTCAGAGGGAGGAGAAGAAGTGTGCCCCATTTCCAAGAGAAAGAAGGAATTCACCTTTCCTCTGTCTTTTTGTTCTACCCAGGCCCTTAATGGATTGGATGGTGCCCACTCACACTGGGCGAGGGTCAATCTTCTTTACACAATCCACTGATTCCAACGCCAATGTCTTCTGGAAACACCTTCACAGACACACCCAGGAATAATGCTTTACTACTATCTGAGTATCCCTTAACCTGGTCAAGTGGACGCTTAAAATTACCCACTACATTGTTTAATTTATTACTAGGGATTTTATAATTTGAGTTGCTATTGTGAATGTCTTTATTTTGTATTATATTTCCTACGTGGCTCTGGTTGGTGTATAAGGAAGTTACTGATTTTTGTATAATTACTTTCTAACCAGCCACCTTCTGAATTCTCCTGCAATACAGCCTAGTAAGTTTTTCATGAATGCTCTAGGATTTATACATAGATAAAATAATTATATTTTGTCTCCTCCTTACCAAAACTACACCTCTGTAGGAACTTGTAGCAATAACAGCGGGGCATTCTGCCCTGTCCCTGACTCTAGTGGAAACGTGTTTAGTGGTCGGTCACTGAGTACAAAGGTGGTTGCTAGTTTCAAATGGATATTTTCATCATGGCAAGGAAGTATCCTGCTAGCCTTCACTTACTAAGAATTTCCTTTTCTTTTCAAATCAGAAATAAATATTGAATTTTATCAAATGTCTCTTTGGAAATTATTCAAATGATAGCAGGGATTTTTCCTCCTTTTGGCCCATTAATGAGAGGAATTATTAGTAGATTGTCTAATACTAAGCCCTGCTCCCTTTCTTTGAATAAAACCTGACTGTTTATGCTGTATGCCTTAAAATATTCTGTTGGACTTTGCATTATTTTATTTGAAATCTTACTTTGTGAAAATATGAATCTATGTTTACAAATTAGGTATGTCTGCAGTTTTCTGTGGTGTGAATAGTGAAACTCTTCATCCTGTTTTTCAGTAAGGGTGGTCTACATCGTATAGGGATGACTGATAACTTGAGGGCTTGATGGAACTCAGCCTTCTTGGAGGACAATTCTTTGATAACTTTTAAATTTCTCCTATGGGTGTTTGTCTTTTCAGGTTTTCAACCCCTCCTTAATTCAGTAATTTTGCCACTTGTATTTTTCTAGGCAATAGTAACCACATCATAGGCACCCAGTAAACATGAAGCCATTTATCAGCTGTGGGTCTTTCACAGCTTCTTTGTAATTGCGTGAATTCTCCACCTCTGTGGCAGAGTCCCTGTTCTCGTCCTTATTTGTTCTCCTTTTTTATTCCTTAATAATGAAAGCATTTAATATGTCTCTAAATTCAACCTTGACCACATCCCATAAATTTGGATGTCTGTAATTTCAGTTTTTACTTCTGCTTTGACCTAATTTAGAAGAGTGTTTTTTAAAACCACGGGGTTGGGTTGTAAATTTCTGATTTTATTGCTTTGGTATCACAGAGTGTGATTTATATAAACATAAAACTGTTACAATAAGAGCCAGAAAATGTGCATTCTCAATTGGTAAGGTAATAAACACACACACATAAAGGCATTTATTAATTATAATTTTACCTATTATAGTTACGATTATGTTGTATACTCTATTTTTTGCCTATTGCATAGGCCAAAGACTGAGAGAAGTATGTTCAAGATACCTTTAGCACAGGCCCACAAGCACTTACCCTATCCACTGGAGCAGGCTATAAATCAAAACTCAGAGTGTTCTAGTTTTTAGAAAAGTAATATAGGGCATTCTATGTAAAGCCCCCAGACAGATCGGAGGCAGGACCCCATAATCAAATCCAGTGATGTTTCTTCAGTGAAATACACAAATATCCACACTGAGTGAGATAAGACTATAAATAGCCTCCTAACAGCTCAAGTCCAGTTTCACTCCCTAGCTGGTGTCAGGCCTATGAAAAGGTTTTGCCTTTCAGAGTTTTTTGAAAATCAAATGATGAAAAGAAGATTTGGGGCCTTGATGGATTTCTCTCCATTTCTCCCTATATTTCTAACCATGTTTATATTATATATTTTAGGGCATAATTATCTATCACCAAGAAACTTAAGTCAGTATATCTTTATTTTGAATTTTATCATTCATAAACATAGCCAATAATATGCACCTATAGTCCTAGCTACTTGGGAGACTGAGGCAGGAGGATCACTAAAGCCCAGGAGTTCAAGTCAAGCCTGGGCAAGACCTGTCTCAAAATAAGTAAATAAATAAATAAATAAAAGTAAAAATAAGATTACCTTCTTTGTTCTGCTTCTGTTTTTGCTATTGAATCTTACTTGGGCCAATGTTAATATTGTGACTTTTTTTTTTTTTTTTTTTTTTTTTTTTTTTGTGAGGCAGAGTCTCACTCTGTCACCCAGGCTGCAGTAGAGTGGCATGTTCTTGGCTCACTGCAAGCTCTGCCTCCTAGGTTCAAGCAATTCTCATGCCTCAGCCTCCCAAGAAGTTGGGACCATAGGCATGTGCTACCATGCCCAGGTAATTTTTTGTATTTTTAGTAAAGACAAGGTTTTGCCATGTTGGCCGGGCTGGCCTCAAACTTCTGGCCTCAAGTGAGCCGCCTGCCTCGGCCTCCCAAAGTGCTGAGATTACAGGTGTGGAGCCACCATGCTTGGCCGCTTCTTTCTTTGTATTTGCATTTATTTAGTATGTATTTACCTACACATTTTTTCACCTTTTGAGCAACTATATTTTAGGGGTATCGCTTGGAAATGGCACATAATTGAATTTTAGAGTCTTCTTAATAAAAGAGTATATCCCATTTACATTTATTATTATAACCCAGATATTCAGTCCTATTTTGTCTCTTTATTCAATGATTGTGTGTGTGTGTGTGTGCATTTCTTTTTGTTTATTTTGTTTTCTATCTTTAATATGTTGTACTAGCCTGTTTTCACGCTGCTATTAAAAAGCTACCTGAGACTGGGTGATTTATAAAGAAAAGAGGTTTAATTGATTCACAGTCATGCATGGCTGGGAGGCCTCAGGAAACTTACAATTATGGCAGAAGGTGAAGGCAAGGCATGTCTTACATGGCGGCAGGAAAGAGACTGTGCAAGGGTGGAACCGCCACACACTTTTAAACCATCAGATCTCATGAGAAACTCACTATCACCAGAACAACATGGAGAAACTACCCGGATGATCCAATCACCTCCCACCAGGTCCCTTCCTTGACATGTGGGGATTACAATTTGAGATGAGATTTGGGTGGGGACACAGAGCCAAACTATATCTTATGTTGAATATACATTAAGTTGAATCCTATAAAATTGCCTATATTGAGCTGTTTTAGACTTATAAAAATGGCAATTTCATAGGATTTAACCCAATCAGTCTCCTGATCTTTATTTGGGTGTGGGGGATTCTGCAATAGAACATTTTCAGACTGTGATCCTTATCTTTCAGATACTGTTCTGTTTCTCCTGTTTTGCCCCTTATTGGTGTTTTACTTTTTTTTTCTGGACGTTTGTTTGTTGGTTGGTTGGTTTACTGGTTTGCTTCCTTTTTAAAATCCCTGAACAAAGCAAGATCTGTAAAGGCATCATGTTTTTAAATGATCAGGCAAATAATTGTACTTGGTGGATTTCCTTTCTCAGCTCCCAAACAGGGAAGCAAATGAGGTAATCAATTCCCAATCTAATTCCCAGTTTCTTTGGCAGAACTTACCTAGTACACTGCTCTCTGTGGGGCTAAATTTTTGTCTGTTCTTCTCTGATGTTGACATGAAGCTGTCTCTCAGTGCCATCTCTGGTATCATATACTTTATGGTTCAGTGTCTGTGGGGACATTTCACTGGAACTTGGAGAATTGTCTGTGGTTGGT